>NW_005054436.1:551438-552043 GCF_000277835.1 Geospiza fortis | reverse complement strand
CTTTCCCTCCCAGTGTGAAATGCTCACGGGGGCAAAGCCCTTCCAGGGGAAGGACCGTAAGGAGACAATGACCCTCATCCTCAAGTAAGAGTTTCTCCCTTCTGTCTGCACAGTAGGGGTGTTGCAAGTGGGGGCTCTTGAAATTCTGGGGCGTTATTTGGCAAGTGGTGCCATATCAGCCATCCGTTTAAAGGGTGCAGGGTAAATGCCAGAGAGATGATGTGCATTTCGGGGGTGGAGGTGCTACAGATGCCTTGTGGCTTTTCTTCAAACCTGCAGCTGATTGCATAACTTCCTCCCCAGAGCGAAACTGGGCATGCCACAGTTCCTGAGCGCTGAGGCTCAGAGTCTCCTGCGAGCCCTTTTCAAAAGGAATCCAGCCAACAGATTAGGTAAGACCAGTTTTTTTTTGTTTCTGAGGTTCTCTGTGACACCTGGCTGTGCTGCCTCCCTGGCTGTCCCCTTGGCTTTGTTGGGGGTTCAGTACAACATGACCTGTGGTGGTTCTTGCAGGGTCTGGGCCAGATGGGGCAGAGGAGATCAAGCGTCACCCTTTCTACTCCACCATCGACTGGAATGTGAGTATCAGAGAGAGCAAGTTTCTG
>NW_005054436.1:550537-551390 GCF_000277835.1 Geospiza fortis | reverse complement strand
CTTGGCAGGCTGTGGGAGAGCCACCAGCGCCTGTCCCCATCCATTCCAGTAACCCTTTCCAAAACCAAAATTCTCTGTCATGTAACTGTCTCATACCTCCCTGAGCTGTAGCAAAATGCTAAGACACAGAGTTTCACAAAATCTCTTCCTGGCTCTCATTCTTCACCAGCCTTTGCACCCTTTGGGAGAAGGTGCCTGTGGGAGCACTTCCAAGCTGGTTTTGCAGCTGTTTTTTGGGTTTTGTGTGTTTTGCAGAAGCTGTACCGCAGGGAAATCAAACCCCCTTTCAAGCCTGCAGTGGGCCAGCCAGATGACACCTTTTATTTTGACACAGAGTTCACGTCACGGACACCAAAAGGTTTGTATGACTTGAGGCAAAGCCCAGCTTTCCTGTGAGATGTCACTCTGTGACTTCACACCAGGGAGTATCCGGCACCAGCGGGATAAGGTTTCTGCACAGGGAAGGTTTAGGCTGGATATCAGGGAAATTTCTTCTCCCAAAAGGGTTGTCAGTCCTTGGCACAGGCTGCCCAGGGCAGTGGTGGAGTCACCATCCCTGCAGGGGTTTAAAAGTCATGTGAATGTGGCACTTGGGGACATTGGCAGTGCTGGGGTAGTTGTTGGACTCGCTGATCTTAGAGGGCTTTTCCAAGCTGGACAATTCCATGATTCTCTGTGGGATGTTAGGGGTAAACTCAGTGCTGCTGGTGTGGATCCTGTCTGAAATAAATTACAGTAGCTCCAGGGAGCAAGGGGGAGGCTTCTACTCCTCAGGCCCTTCTCAAGCTGTCTCTCAACTCCTGCTGCAGATTCCCCGGGTGTGCCCCCGAGTGCAGGGGCCCATCAGCTCTTC
>NW_005054436.1:545837-550525 GCF_000277835.1 Geospiza fortis | reverse complement strand
CAACCGGGTTAATGGAGGATGGCAAAGTCCACCCTCCCCAGCCTGCCCTGCATTCGGTTGTGCAGGTAAGGAATGGGGACAGAGGAACAGCTCTTTGGAGGTGCAGGGATGCTCCAGGTCTGCAGGACCTCTGCACCACCTGGAGCCTGAGGCAGTCCTCTTTGGAATTCTTGCCTCCTGTTCTTTCATCACCACTGACTGTCACATTTTGCACAGGCTGTCAGGCCAGTGTGGGGCTGTGGCTTTCCTGTCCCCAGATGGATCTGTGCTGGCAGGGGGTCTGTAATGCCTGTGGGTTGGGCAACCAAAGGCAAAGGCACCATGCTTGATGCAGGCAGCGTTGGCCCACTGACCTATATCTGCCTTGTTCTCCTCTCCTCCCGCTCCCCGCCAGGAGGAGAAGCTGTGGGATGTAGCAGACAGTCTGACAGCTCTCTCTGTGCTGCAGTTAACTCATCATGTTGCACAAACCCTTCCCTGAACCTGTCCTTTGTGCCCTGGCAGCAGCTGCACGGCAAGAACGTCCAGTTCAGCGATGGGTACGTGGTGAAGGAGGCCATCGGCGTCGGCTCCTACTCCGTCTGCAAACGCTGCATCCACAAGGCCACCAACATGGAGTACGCAGTCAAGGTCCGGGACCTGCCCTCCCAACCGAGCTCCCCTGTTACATCTTTGCCCAGAGCACCTGTGGCTGCCCCATCCCTGGAGGTGTCCAAGGCCAGGTTGGACCAGACTTGAAGCAACCTGGGATAGTGGAAGGTGTCCCTGCCCCTGGCAGAGGGTGGAACAGGATGAGCTTTAGGTTCATCTAGGATCTAAAACACAATTTCTGTGCTGCTCTGCAGGTGCCTGCGCTTCCCTAGGAATAGCAGGGAAGCAGCGTCCTCCTCCCTCAGAGGGAGGAGAGCATCTCATCTTCCTGTGCAAAGTTGTGGCTACATCAGGTCTTAACAAAAGACATAAAAATTTGTGGGTTGGGGAGACAGAACTGATGAAGCAACTTAAGTATTTCTAGAGCTAAAGAGATGAGGGAACAGAGTGGATATGGCACAGGAGCTCTTCAGGGCTCCAAACTCAGCTCGTGTGCTTTGTCCTGGCCCTTTCCCCATCTGTGGTGGCTGCAGTGTGTCCCTACTCTTGCAGGTAATTGACAAGAGCAAGCGAGACCCTTCTGAGGAGATTGAGATCCTGCTGCGGTACGGGCAGCACCCAAACATCATCACCCTGAAAGATGTGAGTGTGGCTTGAGAGACTTCCCCGTGCTTTGGTTTAGGAAGTGCAGGCTGGTGGGGGCAGAGTTCAGCCCCAGCAGGGGCAGCCCAGTGACCCAGCTCCACGTGCTGCTGTTTCTCTTCCCCAGAGGATGCTGGGCACCCTCCAGGCTCCCCAGGGAATGGGCACGGCCCCGAGGCTGCCAGAGCTCCAGGAGCTCTTGGACAGCACTGCTAGGAATGCCCAAGGTGGGATTGTTGGGGTGTCTGGGCAGGGCCAGGAGCTGGATCAGTGATCCCTGTGGGTCCCTTCCACGTTGGGATATTCCATGATTCTGGGGTGGGGAAGCATCCCCAGAGCCACCTCTGTCTGCTCCTTGGTGATGGGAGTACAAAAGGGAAGCTGTGGAAGCACATTTTGATTACTCCACCCATGTTTTCTTTGGCAGGTGTACGATGATGGGAAGTACGTGTACCTGGTGACCGAGCTCATGAGGGGAGGGGAGCTGCTGGATAAAATCCTCAGACAGAAATTTTTCTCAGAGAGAGAAGCCAGTTCAGTCCTGCACATGATCTGTAAAACAGTGGAGTATCTGCATTCCCAAGGGGTGAGTGTGGTCACAACTGTTTTCCTGGAAGCTCCCTGGCATTACTCTATGCTCCCTCTCCTCCTGGGAGTAACTCTGCCCACCATGACAATTATTTCTTGCTGGCGTTGCCCTCTTGGTAAAGCAGATGTGGGGCCAGAGCAGGGCATGAGTGACCTCAGGCAGCTTTCAGACCTTTATCTACATGGGGTACCAGCACAGCCCTTTCTTGGCTCCACAGGTGGTTCACAGGGACCTGAAGCCCAGCAATATCCTCTACGTGGATAAATCAGGGAACCCTGAGAGCATCCGAATTTGTGACTTTGGCTTTGCCAAGCAGCTCAGGGCTGAGAACGGGCTCCTCATGACCCCCTGTTACACAGCAAACTTCGTGGCACCCGAGGTGAGCACCCTACTGACCTGAGACCCTCCAGCAGTCCCCTTGTCCCTCCCCTAACCTGTGTTCCCACTTGGCACAGTGGGTCTGCTCTGTTCCCATCACCATCCCGCCCTGGAAGAGGCAATTACAGAAATACCACTTGTAGTAATGAATCTATTTTGAATCCTGATATTTTAGTCCATATTTTGCTGTTCTGTCCAGCTCTGGAAGCTTTGCATATGGACATCACCCCGGTCAAGCCCCTCTTCTGAAATGAGCTCAGTGACAGGAAGCAAACATAATTTTTTCCCTTTGCTTGTTGTGTTCAGGTCCTGAAACGCCAAGGCTACGACGAGGGCTGTGACATCTGGAGCTTGGGGGTGCTGCTGTACACGATGTTGGCAGGGTAAGGCAGTGGCTGGGGCTGTGACCCCTGTCCCCAGTGTGCTCTGTGGGGACAGCTGTGCCTCTCCTCTGCCTGGGTCAGTAAATCCAGGGCTCTCTCCTCTCTCCCCAGCTGCACTCCCTTTGCAAATGGTCCCAGTGACACTCCGGAAGAGATCCTGACACGGATAGGAGGGGGGAAGTTCTCCATCAGTGGGGGCAATTGGGACACTATTTCTGACATGGCCAAGGTAGGGTTTGGTATTTGTTGGGATTGGGGTTGCTGTGAGGCAAATACAGAGCAGGTTGGGGAGGGAGCACACAAGAGAGAGAAGAAAACCAGCACTGCAGCTTCTACCCTACACAAGTTCCTCACAGCAGCTTTGTTTCAGCTCTGGCTGTGATATTTGCATGGAAAACCAACCTCATGCTTGACCCATGTGGGGTTTGCTCTGTGTTCTACCCCCCAGGCCTGCCAAAAACATATTTCATACAAAAAGACATTGATGTCTGGGGACTTTAAACTTGGCCTCTGCATTTAAATCCTAATCTGGGGGCGTACACAGGTGGGGTTTTTTTGCATTTAAATTATGAAATCTTCTAAAGTCCGACTTTCCAAATGATGCCTGTAGGATCTGGTATCAAAGATGCTCCACGTAGATCCTCACCAGCGTCTCACAGCCAAGCAGGTCCTGCAGCATCCTTGGATAACCCAGAAGGACAGTTTACCCCAGAGCCAGCTTAATCACCAGGACATTCAGCTTGTAAAGGTACAAAATCTGGAGTGGGAAAACAGGAGGGAAGTTTGGAGAGGTGTGAGCCAGGGCAGGCAGTACAGACAAGCAGGGGTTTTGGGGAGGAAAGAAAGGGGAGATTCTTTAATGAAACAAGAAAGATGCTTCCGGCTTTGTTTGTGGATGTGGCTGCTCTGGTCCCATCTTGCAAACCATGAGGCTGAAGTAGTCTCCTGCACCGGAGTGACTCCTCTGTGCCCCTCTCCAGGGCGCCATGGCTGCCACGTACTCGGCGCTGAACAGCTCCAAGCCAAGCCCTCAGCTGAAGCCCATCGAATCCTCCATCCTGGCACAGAGGCGGGTGAAGAAGCTCCCCTCCACCACCCTGTGAGGCCCCACGGTGCAGGAACAGCCCGGATTTTGCACACCTGCGGAAGAGGGAGACAGGGGACGGGCAAGGTCTGCACAGGGGCTCCCCTGGGGACTTGCTCTCAAGAGGCCAAGTGCCTTCCTGCTCCTGAAAGACTGGCTCTTCCTCATGTGGACTTATCTTTGCTGAAGAACTTCACTGTAAAACTTTTTTGACGTGTAAATTGTCGATTTATAAAGAAATCCATCTGTGTATATGAGAACTAGAATGTATAACTGATGTCAAGTGGCACTAAAAAGCAGCTCTGATTCACCCTTCCCTGTGTAGGACCAGGTATTTGTTGTTGCTACAGCATTTCTTGGAACTGATCCTCTCCAGCTCCACAGCAGCTGGAAGACTGTGTCACACTTGGGGTTTAGGCTTTGGGGCTTTTCCTCCCTCAAACCTTTGGATGCATTTCCCAAAGCCAACCCTGCAGCCTCCCAGCCAGCAGCACTCGTGTCCATGAAGGACCTCCCTCCCCTCCAAGTCCTGTGTGTTTGTTCCATGTAATGTGGATTTTGCAGCCTCTGTTTCTCCCTCTCTCCCGTGCTCCCCCAGCCCAGCTGGCAGCTCAGATCTCTGAACAAAACACATCACGTTTTTTCCAAGCCCTCCTGCAGATGCTCAGCAGGCCAGGACACCTCCTAGATTTGGCTCATTCCTTCCCTCTGCTCTCCTATCTCCATGCTCTCCCATCACTGCGGAGTTTGTCACCTGTGCAGGGGGATGACAACAGAACCTTGTCCCTGGCAAACCTTTGGGCTGGCTCTGGCTGCTGCTTTTACCACTTGGGGTTTTCCTTCCCCTCAGTAGGAAACTCTGAACAAAACCACCCTTTATTTTTTAATTTAACTTTGTTTTCCAGCCGTGACTCAGGGTTTCTTTCTGACTCGTACAATAAACGTGTCATTCGGGGGCCGTCCTGTGACTGTGAGCTGCAGAACCAGCGACCCCCGGCGGTTCCCGGGCATTTCCCGCTCT
>NW_005054436.1:538205-545815 GCF_000277835.1 Geospiza fortis | reverse complement strand
GCTATGCGGGGACAGTGCTCCTTGTCTGCCTTCTGGAAAAGCTGCAAAGCTTTTGATCAGGCCCTGAAAACCAGCAGTGCTGCTTAGGGCAGCCTCTCATGCTACCTTCTCTCAGTGGGAGGTGACCAGAACAGTCCTGGAATGAGGCAAGAACCAACAGAAATGGGGAATTTCTTACTCAGGACACTTTTGGCTTATAGAAACCAACACTTGGAGACAAACTGTGCTAGAAATAAATACCCACCCCAGTCTGACCTGCAAGGAACTGCCAGAGCTCCATGGTTCCATGGTGGCAGTTTCTGGGAGCAGCAGGATTGCTACAAGGGCTGCAAACAGAGCTCAAGGATGTGACTGGAGCCAGAAAAGATTCTCATGTGAATTTCTGCTACTTTTAGCTGATCATGTCACAAGAGAGGAAACTTGGTTTTTTGTTCAGTCCAGTTGGCTCTAAAATGAAGAATTCCATACAAATAATTATGTGAGATGCAGAGTGCTCTTCTCCTGTACCCTCATCCAAGCAGGTCCTGTGAGCAGCCACTGAGAAGCTGAAATAGTCACAATTTCTTTCTCTCTGTATTCCAAGTGCAGCCTGAGTTTCCAGTGCTTCTGAGAGGAGGAGGCCAGCTCCAGTCCACAGTGGATCTTCTTACTGGTATTGTCACCAACCCCAGCAGACAGGAATTTAATGTTTTGCTGAGATTTGGGGAGGGGGACACTCCACCACCCAAAATGCCTTCCTTAAAAATACTTGTGGCATAATGTTCCCTACAACTCCACAGTGACTCTTGTGCCAGTGCTGTGCAAATGGTAGGTGCAACCTGCAACCAACACAATAATCACATTTTTCTGCAGCTGGGCTCAGGCCCTTTGGGTGTTGCAGGGACCTCCACAGATTTTCAGAATATTTCCTACATTATGTTTCGAGGGAAGGTCTGGAGTGGTGGATAGGTTGGATGCCAACCCACCATGGGTGGGTGGGGATCAGTGCTCTTAAACCCTGGGGTTTAGGGGGTCTTAAACCAATTACTTGTCCTGGTTTGGGGAATAACTGTTTATCTGTATGAAGTTGCAAATGTTTTCAAATATTAGTCAGGAAAAACATTACAGCCCTTGCTAAATCCTCCCTGTGATGTGCTGGTGTGAGGCCAGCTGGGGACAAGTCAGGGGTGTGGGGACAACCAGGTGCAGATCAGTGTGGGCAGGGGGAGAGCAGCCCTCAGCTGCTGCAGGTTCTGCCCGGCCATGAGACGATACCTGGGGTGTCAGACCCCAAAACCAGGAGCATCAAACCCCTCTGCCACCCTTGGGTCTCTAATCAGAAGAACTTTGTGCTTGGTCAGCTGGAGCTTCTGAAACCCCCATCCCCCTGGAGAACAGAGAGAACAAGAAGGGCTACACCTTCCTCTCCAGAGGGCTTTTAACTGCATTGTTCTGAGTTATCCATAAGTAAAATAAGCCTTGATTTTTAGTTCCAGATCAACCAAGTGCTGTTACTTTTTTAATTGCAGTGCTCAATAAAATTGGACTTGTGAATTTTCTGTGTATGAGGGCTGTAGGTGTTTGTGATGGATTGGGCTCTCTCCTTCCTTTTCCGGTTTTGTCCTGACCTCTGCCAAAGTACTGTTGTCATAATAACTGAAATTGCATTATTTGAGGTAAAAGTTGGGTATCTAATGCCTACTGGCGGGGGTGAGAGACCAAGTGATTTGCTCTTACAGGAGTTTGGGGTCATTCAGCTGTAACTTGGGAGAAAGAGGATATGGAGGATATCACAAATTGTCTTGGTTTTAAAAGAGGCAAAAATTGATTTAACTTCCATACATAAGGACATCTTTACAAGGAAAGCTATTTCTGTTAGTTCAGGTATTTAATAGTGGATTTGATCTTTAAGCTTTTGTCCTGAATAGGTCTGAATGAAAGCTCAAGGGAGCAGAAATCCCGGAATCCAGCCTCAAACTGCTGAGTCTACCTGGAAATAACCTCTGCAGAAAAAACATATTGATCCACAGTCAAGGAGCCTGAAAATAATGTTGAACAGCTCTATATAATACTGTTTCTGTATAATACAGGTTAAACTTTCCTATTTTGGGGCATAAATCAGCCATTTTTCTGTTGCAGGGGCTGACCCAGCTGAGAGGATGTTTCCCTTCTTTCCTACTGTGTAGCTGTGCCTTTCCCTTGCTGACCTCTGTCAAATTCACCAGGGCATCAATAAATGTCTTTTGGCCTGGGAAATATTCCCATCAAGATTCAGTTTAAAAATGAAGGCCAGTAGCTTTCCCAGCAATCATCTTCTCTTTCATAGTGAAACTTCCCTGAGCAACTGATCTGTGGTTTTAACTTTTTAAACTTTAATGCAAATTCCTCTCCAAGTTCCCACCTCTGAGTTAGTCCATGTAATTCTTTTTTCAGCATCTCTAGGCACTGGTGGATGGTGAACTGTGCAGCTGGAGGCCTCCTGGGTGCCACCACCTCCTCGTGGTGGCCACGGCCGCTTCCCAAGGCTGCGGGAGGCTTCGGAAGCACTCGGTGACTGCGAGTGAGTTCCACGGGATGTGGGGTGGATGCTGCGCTTTCATGGAATATTCAACAATTTAATCCCTCTTTCAAGGCAAAGAAAACATTTAAAATATTTCAAGGTCTTCTTTCGGCAGTACATGGGGGCTCTGAATAAAACCTTCACTCACGCCGGGGAAGCCGCAGGTCCACTGCCACTCCATTCCTTGCCTCTGGTTATTAAAACATCAAGCTGTCTTAGTGCCTCGGCTCAGCCTCCCTCCCTTTGTGTGCCACTGAACACCTGCCATTAATACTAATTCGACTCCGGAGGGAAACTCCCTTTCAGATATGCTTGTCTGAAAATAAATTGACATGTAAAAGGTCTCTTTTGTTGAAGTGCAGGGAAAGTGCCGGGGTGAGGAGCCGGCTGCTCACAAAAGGAGCCACTGACTTTAAATGATGTGTGGAGGGGTGAGAAATGCGAGAGGTGGGGGTGATGCTGTAACTGGGCTGATGGGATCACACTGGAGAAGAATCCCAGAGCTGAGACCTCTGTTTGGTGTTAGATTTTGTGGTTTTGGGTGGTTTTTGTCTAAACCCCTGCTTGCCTCAGGGTGAATGGCCAAGGACCCCTTTGGAGAAAAGTCTTTTTGTTTTAGAAAAAATTGTTATTATCAATATCTGCAATCAAAACTAAGAGCAGCAGTTGTGAGCCCTTCAATTTAAATGTGTAATGAGCTCCTGGATTCTGTTGTTTTTCCTGGGACAAAAGTTTGTATCTCTTTCAATTAGGAAGCAAAAGAAGAATTCTTGGTTAGAGTATTTATTCTGTCCCACAAGCAGAAGTGTGAGCCAGCAAAAGGTCAATATTTTTATTTTTAATGGAAAGAATTATTTGCTTTGAGCTCCTCATACCCCAGGGCGACCATGGTTGTCCCCTATGGAAACATTTTTAAGTCTGTTCTTTGGGCCAAGCTTTGGAGAGAGTGACACTGCTTGAAATTTGTGTTGGTGCTGAAACAACAGCCTCATGGCTGGGAATGAAAACTGAAGTGTTGTGGACCTGACATTCGGCTGCTGCTCACTGGGATTCTGCTTCCTCTAGCGAAGAAATAATTCACTTCATAATGAAGATCAAGTCAAAATATGTTCAGGACTTGAAATAAGAAAAAAAAAAAGAATTGTGGCAATTACAGAAACATTCCAGATTTGCTAGTGTCACGCCTGGTTTATCAAACAAGCTCTCAGTGCTGCTGAGCTCCAATGCCATCTTCCTTTTAAACAGCAGATGGTGTTAGAAACCTGTAACAGGTGGAAGCTCTCCAGTTTTATGTGAGAGATCAGAAGTAGCAGCAATTCTGTTTCCCACGGGGTAGTTCCTTCCTGAGCTGAACAGCAAGCTGACCCTTTGCTTGGCGAGTTCTTACAGAGGGGAAAACTTCTGAATTACACATATTCATATGAAAGAAAGTGATTCTGATTTCACTTATTCTGGTTATAATAAAAGGAACCTGGTGATGGCCTCCATAACCCTCTGCTAGCCGCTCTAAAAGAGAGATCTAGTGGGGGAAATGGGCTCTGTTTGCTGGTGTGCCTTAAAATCCGGCTCCAATCTGCCAGATCTGTTGGTTCCTTGTCTACAACAGCACTTCGCATGCTTAAAGTGTTTTATAAACATTTAATTACCGCAGCTTTTGACTCAAAGCCAGGAATCTCTCATTCATCTGCTACTTGCGAGGGTTGTAAAAATGATATTCAAATCATAGAACTACAGGAAGGGCTGAGTTCAAACCCCAGCTAAAGCAACCTGCATTGCTGGGATCTGCGAGCGCCGCTCGTCCGCAGGGCTGCGTTTCCAAAGGGAGCGACTCCAGCAGTGGAAATGGAAACGTGGCTTGGAATGCAGAGAGATGAGGGGCTGTCAGTACCCCAGGACACAGAGCTGCATTTTAATCATGTTAGGGAAACGAGATGCTAAATTCTGTCAGCTGGTGTGCTATGAACTTCTGAGGCAGGCGAGGAGTGCGGCTCTGTCTAGACCAGAGCCCTGTTTGATCCCCCAGCCCCGGCGTATTTGTTAAAAGTTGCTTTTTTCCCACCCACCAAACCACTTGGAATTTTAGCGTCTGCTTCACCCCAACTCCCAGCTCTGTTTCTTAAAAGGGGAAGCCCCCAGGAGTCGTGGGGTTTGTGACACCAAGGGGAGGCAGCAACTAAAGATCAAGAACTTGTATGGGATTAATAATTTCCATCCAACCATCTGCCTCTTTCACCAGCTCCCTTTCCTGAAGAGCACATTGTACCTGCAGAACCAGGTGTGCAGGAATAGAAATCATTTACCTTGCATGACAATTGTCCAGAGCAGATGTGGCTGCCCCGTCCCTGGAGGTGTCCATGGCCAGGTTGGACAGGGTTTGGAGCAGTCTGGGATGGTGGCAGGTGTCCCTGCCCGTGGCAGGGGGTGGGACTGAGTGAGCTTTAAGGTCCTTCCAACCCAAACCCTTGTGGGATTCAATAAAAAAGAGAGCTGGCTCTGTGTCTTTTGGTGGATCCACACAATCACTGATGGGCAGGGCAGGGAACCCAGAGAAGCTGTTCCTCTACAAGCTGACCCTGATCTCACTGGCTTGAGGAGAAACTATCAAGGAGAAAACCTCCATCTGCCCCTGCTGACCCCTCCAACCTTCACTGCCGTTCTGAAGGCAGACTGTGAGCCCCTTTGATAAGCTGCTGGCAATCAGCCCCTTTTTAATGAGACAGATCCCCAGTTTCAAGGCCCTGGATCACTCAGTGCTCGCTTTCTGCTCTGTGAATTGCGAGCACACCACAAGCAGCCACTCTCAAAGTAATCCCGGAGTCCCTTTTCCTGCCCTGTTTAAAGACAGGGTAGGGAGTCCTGTGATGTTTCATTAAAGCTGGCTTTTCTCCTCATGGCAGAGCAGATTTAATCAGACCTGCCTCCTAGTTCCAGCTGCTGGGTTGGAGCGCTCTGATCTGTGCACTGGGTGCACGTCTAATTATGGAGGCAATTCCCATGGATACCGAGAAGAATTGCCTGTGCTGGCAAAAAATTATCCCAGCTGGGAAAATGGGGAAGGAGAATGTGTTGAAATATTCGGAAAGAGATCTCAAAAGTTTCTGGAAATGTAAATGAAAAACATTTCTGGTTCTTACACCGCAATGTGCAAATCTTGATTATTTTAAAACTAAGATATGGGTTGGTTTGTAAGAGATTATCCCAAATTGCTGTTCTGTCATGCTACTGGAGGATTCACCAGCACCACAAAACTGTATTTCCCCCCTCCTTGTTACCTGCATCCACTCAGGAATGCTTTCCCACCTTCACTTCTCACCTGTGCAGCAGCAGAGGTGTGTTTGGAGAGACAGTTTGTTTCCATCAGGGCACACCCTGGGCGAGGCAGAGCGAGGGCTGGTAATTCTGGTTCCTTCTGTAGTGCCGGGTGGGACTTGGGCGAGTTCCTCCTCTTTGTGCCTCATCCTTCTGAAATGTATGAATTTAAATAACTTATTTCTGTATAAATTAGTGTTTGAAAGGTCTGTTAAAGACAAAAGTGCACTCCCTGGTCAAAGGAGAGGGGGAAATACCTGGGTAAGCACTGCTCAGATGTGGAAAATTAAACAAATATGACTTTAAATGATTTTGTAATTGTTCAGCTGCAAGGCCTCATGTTCAAACTGCATGGGAAAAAACAGATTTCTTAATTTAACTACACAAATTCAAACGTCTTTTTGAGGGTGATTTTTTCCTTTGGATTTGTTTGGAGATTTTTAGGAACATTCTAATCAACTCCATAATGGTTGCAACTTGTATTTATTTCACTAATTTCTCTCCAGTAGGGGCTCAGACACTTTCCATGATGTTGCTGGCTAACGTAAACACACAGAATAAGGAAAGCTGTGGTACTATTAGGGTGTATTTCCATATCTTTCTCATCCAGGGCACCTGCTCCCCTTCCCCTCCCCTCCACCCAGTCTTCCCAGCTGTCTGTCTGTCTCATTTATGTCAATTAGAGATTCAATGCTGCCTGATTTAATTGGCCTGACTTTCTCCTCTAACAGAAACCCGAGCGCAGGCCGGGCAGGCAGCAGCTCCTCTGCTCTCCGCTGGGGCTGGAGCTGGGAGGGCCGGGGCTTGTTTGCAGCACAGAGCACAATAACCTGTTTGTTACCCTGGCCAGGGAGAGCTTGGTGACCTCCTAACGGGGATGGGACCTGGGCAATGATGTCATTGGAAAGCTTGGGGGGATTTCAGAGTGCTCCAGGAATTTGTGTGACCAGTCCCTCACTGTGGGGTTGGCTTTTAGGGGAGAGCTGGAGATCCGTGGAATTGTCCAAGGCCAGGGTGGACAGGGCTTGAAGCAGCCTCGGACAGTGGAAGGGGCCTCTATCCATGGCAGGGGGTGGAACAAGACGAGCTTTAGTTCTTTCCAAGCCAAATCAGCTTTCTATGATTCTGTGATTTGCTGTGTTGCCTCCTGCCAGGAGGTGATTCGGTGTGCCCTGAGGTCAGAGAGTGACAAAACTTCCCCAGGCTGTGGCCACAGAGGGCTCATCCTTCTGCTTGGGCTTAACCACGAGTGAGGCTGACCAAAACCCAGCTTTTACAGAGTTTACGTGAGGGCCTGACCCTGTGCCCCTCTGGACAGCAAACCTCAAAGCAAACCAGCCCTGACAAAATCTCTGCCACCCCTCCACTCCCCCTCCCACAGCCCAATCCCAGGAAGCAGCTCTGACCTACTTCTCAGCTCCTCGCTCACGTCTCCCTCACAAATTACACAGCCGTCCTTCCCTCCCAACAGAAATGCGAGTTTCCCAAGGAGCTGGCCCGCGGAGGCGTCAATATTGAACAGCAACAGTACCATCTAGTGACTTGGGCTTTCCGGGAGCATCACTTAGCCGGGAAGAGGGAATCTGTGAATTAGGGAGGCCAAGAAGGTCCCAGATTTGCAAACGAGATCCTATCTCTCGGATCATTTGGATTAAGGAAACAAATCGTGCTATCTTCCAACAGTCTCGGGATATTTTATCAGAGAGCTGTGTGATGCTTCCTGGGGAGCCGGTCCCGTTTCCAGCCTCCTGGCCCCCTGCTG
>NW_005054436.1:533547-538169 GCF_000277835.1 Geospiza fortis | reverse complement strand
CCAACTCCTCGATTTCACACGTTCCCAGCTCCTCGCACACCCACTCGCCCCCACAGCACCAAATCCCGGCAAAGGCATCAGAGGAAATTGAGGGCTGTGGTGAGTTCTCACTCCCGATAAACGCGCACGTTCTCGCTCTGACGAGCCACTAGTGAAATCCTGAATTGGATGTGTGAAATAAATAGATACAATTCAATTTAATCAATCAAAAATAGGCCCAAACCCAAGCGTAAAGGGCCTGCTCTGCATAGATCTGAAATTACACACTCGGCAGCTGAAGGGAGGAAATCAAATTAGAGCATTTCTTTCCCCATCAAAGGACATTAGTCCTGATCCAGGTCCATTACGCTCCCGGTGTGCAGAGTTATCCCTGTCAGCATTCCGGCTGACCGAGGCACCGTGTGGCAGTACCGGGTTAGTGAAGGGCTATGGCACGTTCTGTGTTTGAGGTGACAACTTTTCCCAGCTGTTTTGCAGCACACATGTCCACGTCACCTCCTTCCCAGTGTCAGATGCGCAAAATGCACTGAACTGGGGAGAGGTGACAAAAAAGCCACACCACAGAACCTCAGAGCTCAAACACGCTGTGAAACGCCACCAGTACCACAGGAGAAATTGCTTTGCTGGCTAATCAAACACATCCCCTCCTTGCTGCCAATAGTGCAGCACTGCCCTGAGTCCACTCAGCCTTGCTTGTGGGCTGATGAGTGCCTGACAATTTTCTGGTCTCAAATTAAACAGAAAACTAAATTAGCAAATTAATTGTTTGCCGTGTTTTTCCTTAGTCCCCATCAGCTGCCTCAAGTCCTGCAGCCAATCCAGAGGCCCTCTCTGCAGTTCCCAGTAGAAGGTGGAGCCCTGCACTGGGTCCTGCTATCTACCAAGTGTCAGTCATGTTAATTTTAAATTACTTTTGTACAGCTTGGTGTCAAAACGATTAAAGCATGAAAAGAAAAACTGAACTAGAGGGAGGAAAGAGGGGGGAGAGAGAGAATATGAATAATTTACCTTGCATTTACAGCAAGGACACTTGGATTTCCTTAATTCTTCAACTCTGAGAAGCCTAAAACTCCTGTTTCTTCAGCTGTCACCTGCTTGGGACTGTACCCAAGGGTGTGCTCTGGATCACAGACCACCAGAACCACAGAGTGCTTTGGGTGGAAAGGGACCTTAAAGCCCATCCCATCCTACCCCTGCCATGGCAGGGACACCTTCCACTGTCCCAGGCTGCTCCAAGCCCTGTCCAGACTGGCCTTGGACACTTCCAGGGATCCAGAGGCAGCCACAGCTGCTCTGGGCACCCTGAAAAGGGCCTCACCACCTTCTGAGTAAGGAATTTCTTCCTAATGAGGATCCTACAAGGATCTGGGATCTAGTTATCATCTCATTCGTGGTCTACAGGGAAGCGATAACTGCTCACAGCACAGTGAGGGGATTTCACCTCAGTTTCTTTCCAGGAAAGGCTTTTTCCCACACTGTATTCCCAGGCTGCTGCAATCACCGACATGGACAAACCCACCCACCCACGTACAGACCTTTTCTCCCCTTCCCAGTGCTCCACTCCCAACTGGGTTTACTCCATGACTTGCACGTACTGTGCTAGATAATTACATACTCAGAAAATACAGAAATGCCTAATCAGATACAGCCTTAAATGCGCAAGAATTAGGGTTGTAGGATTGCGGCGTAGCATCCCTGGAGCTCTCTGCATCTGGCTCACACAACCAGCCCACGTGCACTGTGAAAATGTTGGGTTTGGGGGACAGACTGCTTTTATCTCCCTTATTAACTCCATCCATGAATTCTTTGTCTTGCCAGCTACTGAATGGTGTCATCAGTGGTCTTTGAAATACCATTCTAAATCTGTTGAGGCCAGGAGAACAGCAAAAAGATTTGTAAGAGGGCACAGCACCAGAAAATGTGAATCAAGTTCAGCCACTTTTGTTGATATTTATGCTGTATCTGGCTTCTCCATCAATGCATCTTCCATTCATTACAAAGGGTATAAATATTAGGAATTATTGTGTCATGAGGGATGTGCAATGGAGTGCTTTGGTAGATGATCACTAACAGGGTGACAGAGCTGTTTGGGAAATGAAAGAGGCTCAAGCCTCCAGTGTAATGTATCCTGCAGGATGTGTGTGGGCTTGAACTGATTTGTCAAAAGCAAAGAAAACAATTTTACTAATGGGTGTTTGATGAAAAATGAGCACGATGCCTTGGAAATTTCATTGCTGTCTTGTGCTCTCTCTCTGTGGCAGCCATGGAGAAGAGACACCTCTATCTTCTACCTGCATTTTACTCCTTTGGCCTTAGGACTAACTCAGCCTTGCTGGATGCCAGACAGGTCATGTGGAGGGCTGAGGAGTGTGTTTCAAACACCCTCCTCCTCCAAAAGCACCTGCCTGACTCCTCCAGCGTGTTTGCTTTGGCTGGATGATCTCCCTGCAATCTCCACCTCACTGTGTGGGAGCTGTGACTGGGCAGCAGCGTTGCTGGGGCTTCCACTTGAGCACAGAGGCACAGGAGTGATTCTCTCCTAAACAGTGGGATTCCCTTCACATGACAAGGTTTCCTCAGCCTCTGATTCACAACTATACTGTTTAAATTACTTTTTTTTCCCTTCCCATTTAGGAAACTCCTATAAACTTCCCTCATCCTCTGCCAGAGACCTGGCAGAAGGCTGGGAAGCCGAAAGCAGGGTCTCCTGCAGTGTCTTTCAGTGATACCGCTTCAAATGCAGCGAGTTCCAAGTACTCTGGGCCCATAAACACAGCTTTCCCTGGTTAAAATGTGCTCATCTTTATAAAGCTAACACCTTTTTTACCGGATTTTGCTATTCTGGATTCAGTAGAATGTCTGCTTAGGATTGAGTTACTTGAATAACTTTAAAAACACAAAATGTTGTCAGCCAGAATGTTAAAAATGCAGGTATAAATACTGCCCTGGATCTAGTAATCACTTAAAGCACAATTGCAAACCAAGCAGCACTGCCCTTCCACCTGGCACTGGGGAGCCAACACAACTGGGAGGCCGGACAGGGATTTGTATTGGATCTGTTATCAAAAAATCACTCCCAACTGCAAAATCTTTACATAGCAGTCATTAAATGGTTCCAAATTCTAACAGTCTGCCAGGCAGGCAATTAACATCATTAACTGAACAAAATGAATCCAGAATAATTAATTTGGACTTAATTGCAGGACCCAAGATGTATCTTTACCTTTTGCAGCCGCTCTGAGGACCCTGGTGTTGGGCACATTGTCCCTCACAGTTCTTGGGAATCTGGAAACAATCCACCTCAGCTCAAATTTTTTGAAGGAGTTGTTTTAATTTACTCCAGAGAAAGCTGCCTGTGTGTAAAGTCACCGATCTGCTGATGAGTAATCGGGGAGCTTTTGTGTTTTAATATTTTGATGTTTAAGGGAAGTAGTGTGAGGCTGACAGAATAAATCCATGTATTTACAAGCTGTTCTGCACTGACTGGGGTACAAAGAGCAAAGGAATAAAAGTTCAACAAAGAGCACATAACTAAAAGATATTAACACAGCTCATCCTTAACTGAGTGGTGCTGGGAGTCTAAAGCTAAGAGATGATTCCTGGTCCAAGAGCTGGAGGCTGCCCTTTCCAGTAGACCCTGAACTACGGAATTTAGAGCTAAAACCCAAGGAGACAGGAGTTCAAAGAGATCCTCCCCCATCAATTTACATTTGGGGTTTAGGTTTGTAAATGAAGCCATGTAGGGATTTAGGAATGGTGTTAAGGAAATGGATAGGAAAGGTGCTGGGCATCTAAAATCAGGAAATTTCTATGGAAATACTTGGCTGCTAACAGGATTTACGGGTATCTCCTTGCTCTAATGGACCTTTCTCTTCCACATAATTTCATTACATGTTGCCTGCCTTTCCTGTGTAGTCCCAGCATCCCTGAAACTTGTGGATTCAGTAGAGGAAGGGGCTTTGGGCATCAAAGAGTTGCATTGTAACACCAGAAAGGATCAACAGCTCCACATTTAAAGGGTGGCAAACTAGAAACCGGCAGAGCTGGAGAGGAGCTGGTACAAGGCACCAATGTGGAGAAGGCAGAGGAAGTGAGAGGCCTTTAACTGCAGGGCAGGATCGCCCCAGCCCGTATCTAATGAACCACATGGTATTTACTGGCCGTGTTTGTGTATCACAGGCATTTATCAGCACACTTGCTCTACCCTCCTGTTTTTTCCACTTTTTTTCTTTTTTTCTTTTCTGCGGCTTACATGTGTTAGGCATTTGTACTGTTGTGTCATTAAATAATTCAAGTATTAAAGTGCAGATCCCAAAACCCTCTTGGGCTTGGAGACATTCTTCAGCCGAGTCTAACGGGAAGGAGTTTTACCTCTACTGAAGTTGTCCAGAAGTGAGGTGAACAGAAGCACGTCCACACGTGGGAAAAAGGATAACTCAGTGCATCCAGAGCCAGGAAGGGTTGGACTCGATGATCTCAGAGGTCTTTTCCAACCTAACTGATTCTGTGGAAGCACCACAGGTGTGCGAATTGGCCCGGATTCCTCCGTTTTTTCACTCCAGCAACGTCAGCCCTTCGCCAGCCTCGGAGGCGGCCGGGGCTCCCCCCCGCACCCGCCGCGC
>NW_005054436.1:532772-533334 GCF_000277835.1 Geospiza fortis | reverse complement strand
TGGGGGGGGGGGTCTTTCCCCCTGTCCCCCGGCCATGCCGGGCTCTTTTCCCCCACCCCGTTGCGTTCCCCCGCTCCCCAGCCCTCAGTTTTGGGGGTAGAGAGGCGCTCCCAGCTTGTGAGGAAAAAAATTGGGGTCTTTCCTCCATACCCCGGGCTGTGAGGGGAAAGGGGGAAGCCTGCTCTTCCAGACCCCAGGTTGTGAGGGGAAAAGGGGAGTCTGTTCTTCCACACCCCGGGCTATGAGGTGAAAGGGGGAAGCCTGCTCTTCCAGACCCTAGACTGTGAGGGGAAAAGGGGAGTCTGTTCTTCCAGACCCCAGGCTGTGAGGGGAAAAGGGGAGTCTGGCCTTTCACCCTGCAGACTGCGAGGAGAAAAGGGGTTCAGCCCCCACCACCCCTCAGGGCGGTTACGAGGGAGTTTATCCCTGACTTCTCCCTGCTCCATCTGCACAGGAAGAGGGGCTAAGTGCCGGTCTGAGGGGTGTCAGCGGGCTCGGGCACGGGGCTGTGCCCTGCCCCCCCTCCCATTCCCGGCCTGGGACTCTTTCGCTCCCGCCCCCC
>NW_005054436.1:521529-532489 GCF_000277835.1 Geospiza fortis | reverse complement strand
CCCCCCGGGGGGGGGGGGCGCGCACAGCCACTGAGTGGGGGGGCGCTGTGAGGGGTTCGCTGAGGGGGGACGGGACCCCCGCGCCAAAGTTCGGGAAAACTTTCTCCTGTTTTGGGGCCGGGGTCGCGCCTCAGCCCCGCGCTCCCGCTGCGGGCAGGGAGCGCCCTCAGAGCGGCCGCGGGGCCGCCTGTGCCCCCCTTTCCCTCTGTCAGCGCACCTGGGCTCTCCTTCCCTCGCTGCCTCCCTGCCCGCGGCCGCGGAGCCGCGCTCCCTGCGCCCCACAGATAAGGCCGGGGCTCGCCCAACCCCGCGGGGCACCCCGGGCTCGCCGTCGTGGATAAGCGGAGCCGCCACGTTGAGGGAAGTTTGCCCCGTGTTCCCCCCACACACCTCGCCCGCGGGTGTTGTGACTTCGCACAGGACCCCACAAATCCCAGCACACTGCCGGTAGCCCTGCGGGGAGCTGCGATCCCCGCCGTGCCCCCCCGGCCCTGCCCTTATCCCGGTGACACTCGTGTCCTCCTATTAACCCTGCGGAGAGAGGACAAAAGCTAAACTATGATCCTGCGCTGCTTCCCCCCCATCCCGCTGCCGGCTCCATGAGCTTCACATCCTCCTGCTAAGGCTGAAAGGAACAAGAACAAGAGCTGCTGATGGTTGTAAGGCCTCGCTCGGTTCTCCCCACCCCCTCCGCCAGCACCATCCCCCACTGCAGCTCCCATGGACTCGTATCCCTCCCATTAACGCTGGAAGGGGAGGACAGGAGCTCTGATGGGTTTTTCTCAGGTTTTACTCTGTTTTCTCCCCACACACACCGACCAGCACCAGCTCCACAGCCCTGCAGAAGTGCGGAGCTGGCTCTGCTACCGCATCCATGAATGCCCCTTCCTTCTGAGCTCCGAGGAAAAAGGAAAAAAAACACCCTGATTCCCCTCGTTTTGCTTATTCATTATAAGCGGTTGGCAATGTGCTGTTAAAAACGTGCAATCTCTTGTTTCAGAAGCATCTGTGCTTTAAGAATAAGGTTTTGTCTCTTGAATGTGGCTCTTCATAATAATCTCTTGAAGTGCTCCATTTTTGTCCTTAAAGTTCTATTTTATTACCTCTTCTGGATCAGCGAAGGTCGGTTTAACCCTTTAGAGATGAGAATCGGCAGCCACTTTAGGAAAACGTTGCCCTTCTCTTTATTAATTCATGGTTACAATAATATTTTATGGAGGATTTTTTTCCCCAGCTCAGTCCTGCTGCATGCTGAAGGAAGTGTGTGCTTCAGCACTGATTAAAGTCATGTATGAGTTAATGAGAAGCTTGCAGGGTGTGTGAAGCAAGAGAAAATCTTTAACCAGCTCTGCTGTTCCTTCTACATAGCATACATAAACTTGCACGCTGTAACCAGAAGGTGGATTGAATATGTGTGAAATGCTGCAGTAGGAGACTCTTAAATCGCATCACAGGTGGATGCTCACTCAATTAATATGTTATAATTTCAGAATACCTTGAAGTTAGGTGGATTTGTTGATTTTTTTTAAGTGTTTTGAGACTTCCCATTTCCACATACATAGAAATGGATGAAAGATGCTATAAGCTCACGAAGTATTGTTTTGTGGATGGATTTTTAAATTTTGAACAGTCTGTGGTCCCCTGTTCTCACTGCTTCCCGGGTTAATGGATTGATAACGCAGGAGGGACTCTGAGGTGCTGGAGGAACCAGCAGTGGTGAAAACATTCCAGTTGTGGGACTTCTAATTTAAGAAACGTATTGTCATAAGGAATAAAATCAAGGCTGAATCCTGCTTGCATTTAGGTCCAAATACAAAATATGCTTTGGAAGGAGTCCCCAGGGAGCACTGAGAGTAATTAAGTAAAAATAAAACCTTTCACTTCAGCCCCCCCTTCCCCTTTTAACATAGACAAGTCAGTGCAATGCTTGTTTCATTCCACCATTTTCATTATGTGTCCTGATATTTCTTAATTTTGTATTGCAGCTGAAATACTCGGGTGACTTATAATTTCAGTGATTTGGGGGTATTTCTAGACCATACTTTTAAAGAAGTCATCTCACTGTGTCCCAGAAGGAACCATTGAGCAGTCGTTCTCATAAACAGCACTGAACTTCTTAGAGCCTTGCCTTTCCAAACACCTTTTTTTTTCCCGTGTAATTTTCATCCTTAACTGTTGAATTCCCTTTTCTTTACATTAAGTAAATATTTATTAGTACCACTTGGATTTTTTTCATCTTTTTAGAAGAACAGAGCCTTGTCACTGAGACAATCCTTTGGTATTGAGGAGGTGACATAAAAAAGGAGTGAAGGAGAGTTGTCTTGTGCTGGGAAATGCCATTTTTGGAAAACAATACTATAGGAAATGGAAATGAAAAATACATTTTATGCTGGTGGGAACTTGTAATGAGGCTAAGAGAGGATTTAGTGTCTCAGAAAAGCAATGATTATAAGGGGAAAAGTGGGACTTTATCATCCATTTGTAAAAGTTCTCGAGCTGAATATCCTTTTGGGGACCTGAAATTTGGCTCAAGTCTGTTTATGAACATCTGTTGAATGGAATTTTTAAAAGGCATAGATTATAATCTTACTTTCTGCTGGCTATTTGAGATGATAAAATAAAACAAAATCAATGTATCTGCAAGTACATTTTGGGGTTTGTTTTGTTAACAATGAGCTGCATGAATGTTCAGTAATCTCTACTGCTGATTATTAGGCTCTATATGTGTTCCCATACATTTTTCTATGTAACGTATAAAATATTGCCTCTACCCCTTTCTGTAGCTGTCTAGTTCCATTTGAACACTCCTAGAAAGCATTCAGGTTTTTGTAGGGTTTTTTTGTGACAGCAGCCTCTTGGAGTTTGGTGTGTGTGACATTTCTTCCCCGGGAGCAGTGTTTGAAGGGGATGCTGAGAGCTGTTGGGTATTCCCAGAACTGCGGCCGTTTGCTTCGATTCACATCCTGCCCACCTGTCCTCTGCCTGGGCTGTAAATGCAACCACTTTGTGTCCCCTGGCTCAGGATAGCACCACTTCAGCTTCTATTTCTGCAGCCTTTGTGACCTCCTCTTATTCAGGGAGGACTTCACTGTAATTTTCCCTCCTATTATTTTGCCTCTTTTCACAGCCTGATGTTTTTTTGCTGTTGTTTTCTATTCCAGGCGAGGATGCTGTGAGTGCTTCAGCTCAAAATTTAGGTCATCTCCAATAGAGGAAGGGAGACCTAAAAAGTAAAAATAAGATTTCGATGTGCCTTTAAAAGTGACAACTGTTCGGGAAAAAAATGTACGAGCTCACCTGTATTTTGTGGCAGGACAGAAATGGAAGGGGCCTTTCCTGATTCCAGAATGAAAGCTGAGTGAGTCTCTCTTTGTGAGTGTGGTTTCTTTTCCATGTACATTCTCAGTCTTTCATTTTCACACCTGATTTGAGCTTTAATCACTCAAATTATTCATAGACTTGCCCTGGAAAAAGAGGAGAGTGACCTCTTCCCATCTGAAGTAGATGGATTCACCACCAACAATTGCAAATGGATGACTTCATGTTGGGGTTTGCACTTAAAATTTTTAATTCTGTGGTTTTATTGCCTCTCAGGAATTTTGTGCGTGGTCTTTTCTGAACTGGTAAGTTGGAGTTGTACCACAGATATTTATTTCTTGTAGTTTCTCTCTTAGCATTGGGCTCCTGTCTACAAAGAGCTGATGATCCCCTGAGCTGCTGAGTTGCCAAAGCACCTTGCCCAGGACCAGGCTCGTGAATTGTTTTTTTTGTCTGTAATTATATCCAATGTCTTCCATGACAAGGAACCTCAAGACAATTTATGAAATCAAGAGCCACGAAAGCACTGCCCGTTGGAGGTTATGTGATTACAATTTAGCTGTTCCTCAGCCTGAGGGTGCCTGAGGGGACACAGAGCCAACTGCTCCTCACTTCCTGTGGGTGGCTGGAACCAGCCACTGGAATTGATAGATATCTGTTGCTCTTTCTTTCCTGTTACTTTAGTGGCTTAATTTAAATAATTAAGGAACTCGTGAATCTGTTTTGTTTGGTTTCTACTCTTCCTAGCAGCTCTCTACAGTTTTATATGTATTAAAAGTGCTAAGCTTCCTCTGGCCTAGATGTACAATAAATACCTTAGTCAATGCAGTTAAGTCCAGTTTCCTCTATTCACTCAGAAGAGATTTGTTCCTTATCTGAATTGTTCCTCCATTGAGAAGGAGAGAAGCCTTGTGCAGCCAGAGCTCACCTCATAAATCACCCAGACAAATGGAGCTTGGGGCAGAAGAAGATACAAAATGGGAATAGTTGTGATTTAGGCTCCATGAGGTTTCGAGTTCTGCTCTGGGAATGTGCTTACCAACTATCTGAAATACAAATGTTTAGAATGGTCACCATTTTCCAGATATTCCTTCAGCTGAATTTGCAGTTATCAGCTGGGCCCTGCTCCTCCAGGGTGCCTCCCTTCACCCTTAAACATCCTCTAATATTCAGTAGCTTCTCTTTAACAGTCTTAGCCTCTCTTTGCTTAGTCTCCTGCCTAACTTAAACAATTCATCTCATTTGTCTTCAATATAAGGTTATTTTCTACTGTTAGCTCCTTTATAATGTCTTCATTGCTCACAGTTCTGAAGAGTTGGTATCTTTCCTATTCCAGGAGTGTTTGATAAATACGTTTGTTGGCACCTGTCCTTGTTTCCTCCCTTCCTCCCATACTCACTCTAAGGACCATTCACAGCAATCTCACCTCAGTTACGAGGGGTCCCTTTACCAGATTGGAGCTTCCTGTTGGTGTTGTGTCATTTCTGAGCAAGGAAAGGCTGATACCTTTGAGCTCAGTGGTTGCTTCTTCTCCTCAGCCCTCCCAGGGGTTTTGCAGGCGCTTTCAGTTCTACCTCATGTCTTTGATTTGGTGAGGTTCCCTGCTATTTACATTTCTTCACATATATCCTCTTCCTACCATCTGCTACCTTATGTTTTTCTCATCTCTGAAATGTACTGACCATATTTCATTCAATGTTGTTTTACATGATTTTCTTAAAATTTAATTAAAAGGTTCTGAAAGAACAAAGCAAATTAGAATTCGCCCATTTTGTGCAGACACTTTAAGTGAATGGGAAGCAACTCAATAAAGACCTTCAAATGCCTTGAATGAATTTGTAACCAAAATCCTGAGCAGTGTTTATCCAAAGAGTCTATTATTGAATTCATGAGGAGAGTTTCATTACTGACAAAAGTTAAGGTTGTTGTTGAGGAACAGCACCTTCTCTAGAAACGCCCTTTCTTTGGAATTCAGTGGTTCTCCTGAGCAGTATTTACTTTGGAGTGAGTGTGTGGCTGTGCCTTGTTAGATAAAAGCTGCAGCACTAAAACTGTTTTACTGAACTTAGCTCCTGACCTGCCTTCTGAGGCCACAGCTACAAAGGGATGATACATCAATCTAGTTTGTTTGATCTAATTACAGCTGTTTAACCATCCTGAGCACAAGTGCACTCACCCCACTTTGTTATGCTGATTTCAGGTATTTTCACTGTTAATCGGGTGCACAGTGCTTGGTTCTTTCTTGTATTAATTTACCTCTCAAGATATTCTGGGCAGTTATCCCACAGAGAGGTGTTCTGCTACTCAGCTGTATGTTATTTTTCACAATGTGTTGACAGGGAATTCTCAGGGATTTGGGGATTCTGTGGGTCAACCTGAAAAATGACTACTCCTTTTCTCCTGACATCCATTGTTTTTTTCCCTGTGCAACTTGTTTTCTGAAAGGCTGCAAGGTTCATGAAGAAGAAAGTCGGTAAATCCATTTAAACATCCCTTAACATGCAGAAGCCCATTGCCACCTGTGGAAGAGCAGATTTCTGATTATTTCTAACTGAAGTCTCTGGTGTTTACGTCAAGAATATTGTAATGGGATCTTCTTTTAATGTCTATATATGATCTTTTGTGCTTGTGAGGTACCCTCTGGTGAGAACACTGAGAAAAACAAAAAGGTAAAGAAAAAAAGGAGGAACCCCCGCCACTGAAGATGCTTTTTGGCTCCATGCTTGTGTGTGTTAGTGTTTGTAGGAAGGGGAAGTGGTGGCAGATCCAAGGAAGCTCGGAAGAGTAGCATGGAAAGCATCTCCAGTGGGCAGGCACCTGGGACAGGAGATCCCCGAAGGGCAGCCCTGGCTTGGCGCTATTTTGCTAAAGCAGTTACGTTTTGTGTGGAGAGGGGAAGAGATGTGAGATGAAAGAAATGGGTGGTACATGCTCCTGGTGGTTCCTTATGATGGAAACAGAAAGACTTCAGGAAAACCAGGCCTGTGGTGTGAGCCTTTCTGGTGTTCTGGGAGGTGCAGTGCTCTGGGATTTTGGAAGCTGTTCCCTTGGAAATGTCTCTCCTTGAAGAGTTCCCTGCAGAGCAGAGGAGCCCTCCCTGAGGTGACAGTGACAGTGTGTGCAGGCCCGGCCACACAAGGATCAGTGCTGAGTCCTCCAAACACTGGCTGCCACAGGGAATGTGCTGAGCTGGTGTGTGCTCCAGGCCCACATTAATTCACCCTCTGCTCCGTGGTTCTTCACGCTCCTGTGACCCGGATGAATTTACCAGGGAGCTGAGCAGGGTGTTCAGTTCTCCTGCCTGTGCTTCTTACACTTATGCCCACCCTAATCCAGTTCTTTGCGCCATGATGCAAACTCTAATTATAAATCAAATCATACAACCTGCCTTCTCAAACTCTTGCCTCATTCAGAGTTTTCTTTTATCATTGTTATTTGATGTTTGCTTCCATATTTTATTTATTGCATATAATTCAAGTGCTGCAGTAAATACAGAATTACTAATTGTAATGGATTTTTGTTACACTTATCACTACAGTGTCTGAATACTTTTCAACCACCATTAACGGATCTTCACAATATTGCAGAGATTTTCTTCTCATTTCACTGATTAAAAGTGGGGAAAATAATGACAAAACTGTCAAAGTTCTCCACTGGGTCTGTGCTCCCCAGAGGAAGGAAGGATTCTTTAAAATCTAGTTTTTCTAATAATAAGACAACCTATTCTAGCAATCATTTTAATTGTACTTAGGCCTTTAGATATGTATTTGTTGCCAACATAACCCTGGAGTTCAAACACTGTCTTCAAGGCATAGACTGTGTATACAAAATCACCCTATCACCCCTCTGTTTGTTGGAGTTTGCTGAAAGGAAGCTTCACTCTTCTCTCCTGACAGATTCCTTGCTCTTGTAACCAGCTCAGGGAGCTTTTTCTGTGATTATTCCAGTTATCATGTGTCATTCTTGAATAGAAACTGTACCCAAAATTCTGTAAGAGAGCTGTTGCCATAACATCTGGATGTGCCTTACCTGGTCTTTAGATCCCATTTGTCATCTTCGTTTCTGTGACTAAATAACACTCCTGAGTCTCCATCCTTCCCTAGATGTGCTGAATTCCCAGGTTAGAGGAGTTTTGGCTGTCAGTCCCCCTGTGAACAGCCTTGTGATTTGCATTAATCTTATTACTGCATTCCACCAGCCCATTCCTCAGGATTCCTGGGCTGTTCCAGCACCTCATCCAGGTCTTCATTTAGGATATTCCAGTCTCCTGACTGGTACCTTTGGATGTTGTAATCACCACCTGCATTAACACTCTTTTTCAGTTCCTTGTGCTTGTGTCACTTAAAGCCCATCAACAGCATCTCTAGCCCAAAACTTCCCATTTCAACACAATCCAGCTCTGGATTTTTAGTCATTTTTTACCCACAAAACTTCTCTTGCACTGACCTTCATATTTTGCAATTTAACTGGTATTTTTACATGATGCGCCAGACCAAACACTTTACTGGTTTGGGGATGGATGAGATCTACCCTGTCTTCCTTTACCCAGAAATTTGTGCTGCCCTATCAAAGAAAGACATAATTTGGCATTATTGCAACCTTTGTTGTATTTTATCTCTTTACTTTCCTCTACATCTTTTCCCCCTCCTGAGGAAGAGTAATTTGAGTTTTGCATCTCACTGAGGTCAGGTTAATTAGCCTCTTGTTGTTTGGACATTACTTTCACCATCTTTGGCTTGATTTTGGGCTGGGTTTTTTCCTTTCTCCCCATAATAGGATGTCAAATTTAGATTATTTTTGTACCTCTAGAAGTGGTGGAAATTAATTCACTCATCTGCATCACAACTCAGCTGTAGGGCTTTGTGTTTGGCTTGGGTTTTGTTTATTAGTGGCTGTTTTGGTTTGGTATTTTTTTATTTTTAAAGAAAGTTGCTGTTCTGTGGCTATTAAACAGGTTAAAAATGAATTTTGGAGTATTTTCGAAGTTCTTTAAAGCATAATGATAATGAGCAGTTTCTTGAGCAATGATAGCTGAATCCAGGGCTCCGTTATCCTGTGGGATGCTGATAAGTGCCAGGGGCTCGTTGCAGCCCGTGGCTCATCACTGCCCTGCAGAAGTTCTGCTCCTGCTGCTGCCTCAGCATTATTTTCTGCTCTCAGCCCTGTGTTTAAACAGAACATGAAGTGTGCTGGGCACTCTCCACACATGTATGAGGCAGTCCTGCACAAAATACTCCCTAAAAATAGACAAGGTAGGTGAAGCAATATTTAGGCAGTGATTGCAGAGGGTCGGGCTGGGCAGGGAGGGCTGCAGTGCCCCCAGTGACTGCGGGAACCCAGGCACAGGAAAGCCCGAGGTCAGTAACTCTGTTTCCTGAAGCTGGGAAAAGTAATATTTTTAAATACTTTGTTTCATAATACCGTTAATTGCACCTTTTTCTGACAGCTGTAATGACTCTGACTCCTTCTGATCACGTTTCACTCGGGATCTAATTCTAAAGATTGGGATGCAAGCGACAACCATTACATGGTGGGATTTGGAGTGGGTTTTTTGTTTTTTGCCAGATATACTCAATACTTTCATAAATATTTGAAAATTATGTCTTTTTTACGATTCTTCAGTATGTCTGGAGCTCAGTTTTACAGAGGAAGCTCAGGCCAATGCCTTTGTTTTAGTGAAAAATGTGTGTGATATCCCAGGCTCTACCAGCAGTGCTGTTGCTGAGGTGTGATCACAGGCCTCTGTCAAGGCAGAGATAACTGATAGATAAAAATGACCTCATTTCACAGTCCCAGAGCTGAACTCTGAAAGTTCCAGCAAAGCTGGTCAGAATGTGTTTGAATTTTTGTTTGTGAGTAAATGTCACCAAGGTCCCTACTTGTGACATTCAGAAGGTGACTTTAGGCCATGAGAGCTCGAGGGGTGGAGGCCTGGAGCAGAAAATCCATCCCCACACAGGGACCCTGAGTGTGTGGGAAGTCCCAACACTCCCGGGGGGTGGCTGATTACAGAATTCAGATTGGAATTACGCATTTATGTGAGGCTGCTGAAAGGTAGATAAGGACAATTACTGTTTGACCCTTTCTTGGCCAATGTTTGCAAGCTGCTCAACGCCGTGTTGATGTGGAATGTTGCGATTGTTTTGGGTTATTCATTTTACAGCAGTTATTTGTGCCTGCCTTTGTACAGCTGGAATGAAGGGACGTTACTAAGTGTTCTCCCCATAGCATGAATATTTAATAGTTTGTGTGTTCCTTCTCTGTGTCGTGTGTGTGCCGATATAATACCAACAAAATCTTTTAAAGTCAGTTTCTGCAAGAGATTTTCAAAGCACATCATGTAACTGAGTCACGGTGCTGAGTAAACCACTATTGTAGAATTTCACCTAAGATCTGAATTTGCCAAATGATGATATTTTGCAAATAAGCACAGATTCTGCTAACTTCCCCTTGAGATTTTATTCCAGTCTGATCCAGTTTCCCAGTATGGACAAACTGGTGTCTCTTAGAAATAAAGCAGAAATGTTTAGGCTATTGAGGATTTTCTTTGTTTCTCAGATGTGCAGATACTCATGTCCTGGAGCTCAGAGCTGCTCTGAGTGTGCTGGGCGGATCCTGCAAAGTGCTGAGTGCATGGCTAACTTTAAGGGAGTAGATCCTTAAAATCACCGGGGCTGCTGATGTTTAAAATTACGCAGAGACTTAAGTACTCTGATGGCCCCCGGCCAGTGGCTTTCACATCTCCTAGGACTGAGCCCTGAGGAGACACGGTGATCAGCTGCAGCTCAATTTCCTTCTCCCCTTTTAAATATAAGGTTTAAAGCCAAAATTCTGACAGCTGTTTAATTAAAGATACTCATTTTAACTGTGAGGAATGTGATATGCAGCGGCGTTACGCCTGCTTTCTTTCTTTCTGTCTCTCCTGGCATCCCAGCTCACTCCTCTCAGCGTTAGTGCAGGGCTTGCAGTTTTCACTGCTGCTCCGTTCCTGCTTTATCCTCTTCCATCTTTTCCATCTGCTTTATTCTGTTTGGAAAATGGCAATGTAGAATGTGTTTGGTGTAACCTTAATCCTGACCAGCATCTGGGCTCCGTTTGAAAAAAAAAAAGCATCTACTGCAAGGAAGGTTTCTGTATATGTTTCCCCACTTCACTAAAACAAAGTTGGGGGGCGGGGAGGGGCAGAACCCAAAATAACCATGGCAAGATTCTATTTATTTTAATTGACTTGTTAATTAAAGTGCGGGTTTTAATGTGTTTTCCTGCCTACAAGGACAAACCGTGGGGTTTGTGCTCTCACCTCTGTCCGGGTGGGGGTCGAGTCAGAGGTAAACCGGATTTGGACCATTTTGGGAAAGGAGAGAAAGGGGGGAGGGAGGTGGTTATTTAAATCTGCTTTTAACAGCCTCGCTGCTAATTACTCCCAATATGTAAAAGTTAACGCCACCATAAACCACGGGATGCACTGAAATTCCTGCCTGATGCTTCCTGACGTTTCCCTGTTAAACTTTCCCAGGCCCGCAGAGGTCCCGGTGCGGGGCGGCTCCGTGGGACACGTCGGGGCCGGGCAGGACAGGGACCAGGCAGGACGGGGAGCGGGCAGGACAGGGACCAGGCAGGACGGGGAGCGGGCAGGACGGGG
>NW_005054436.1:518594-519818 GCF_000277835.1 Geospiza fortis | reverse complement strand
TCCTGCTGCTGTTGGATTTTCCCGAGCCGCATCTGCTCCGCGCTCCCAGCCCGGGGCTCTTGAACTTCAGTCCCCGGCCGCCACAGAGGTCGCTTCTGAGCTCCACGCGAAGCCTTTTTTTCATTAATTATTTATTTATTTTCCCCCAACTCAGGCTCTCCCTCCCTCATGGCTGGAGTGGAAAAGCACGTTTAAATCCCGAGCTCAGCTTTTCCACGTGGTGTCTCGCTGAGCTGCTGTCACAGCCACGCCGCCCTCTCACAGGGCACCGGAGCTTCTCCCCTGCCCTGCCGGGAAGGCACAAGGTGATGAACATTTTTAATCAAACCGTATTTTCGGGACACCTCACTAGACCCCAAACTTGTGCTGAAAAATTCGCCCGCCTCGTGATCAGGCTCTTGCCTTTTAATTCCACCTGGACCGAGTGTACAAATAATGAGGGGATTAGTTCTGCTCCCCCTTCCTGGGTGCCTGATAAAGGGATGGATGCTTGTCAGTGATTTGGGGGTTAATTCAGACAAGTTTATTTCACATTCTGGGTCTGCATACACGCAAAGAGCACGCGTGGTTTGGGGTGAAGGATTAGCGGTGTGTGCAGGGGGACAAAACCAATTGTGGATGTGAATATGGGATGGACTGGATGTGTGTCTAAGCATTAAATCGAGGGGGGGCTGGGTTGTAGGTGACTTTTCACCCCATTCCGAGATCATGGTCACAATGCACCGTGTTTCAACACTCACTGGGCAGAAAGGGACACGGAGGGGAGGCAGGGCAGTACCCCAAATTGCATCTGGGCTTCAGACCGCGCTGCAATCTCTCAGGGAGGGTATGCCCAACCTTTAATTATTCAGTTTAAACAGGCCTAGAGCACGCCACATTTTTAAGGCCTTTCCCCTGGTGTCTCTAGGAGGCAGCCTTCATCGAGCGACGAGAGCGAATCTTGGCAAAAAGAGCACCGAAGGATGTGAACCCCTTGGAAAATTCCACTTCCTGCCCAGCACTGCGTGTCCTTGGGTCTCTCACTCATTCCCATGCACTTAACGAGGGATTTCTGCCTCAGGCTACCACACCAACTTTCTAAATAAATGCCGCGCACACCCGAGCGCGGTGCTCTGCAGTTAATCTCAGCCCAGCACCAGCTCTCTCTCCTCTCTTCCTACTTCCCTCCATTTTATTTCTCCGCTGGTTTTTCTCTCCAGCAGGCTCCAACTCTCTCTCCTGCTG
>NW_005054436.1:517637-518581 GCF_000277835.1 Geospiza fortis | reverse complement strand
CTGCTGACCTTGCCGGGAACAAAAGGCTCCGTTCCCGATCCAGCCCGCAGTTGCCGTGAGAAACTTCCTCGCCAGCGCTGTCTGTCGCTCCGCTCTCCCTCCCTCGCTCCCTCCCTGCCTCGGGAAAATGGCAGTGCGAGAGCTTGATGAAAAGGGGAAAAAAACCCTTCTTTCTCAGCGCCTGCCTCTCCCGGAGCAACCCCCCTCCCCAGTCGTGACGCCTGAACTCAAACTTCTCTAAAAATACACTTTAGGAGGGTAGATTTTAATGGGAAGGGATGTGTTTTTTACACCCCACTGAAAAGAGGCACCGAGGTGGGGAAAGGCCGAGGGACAGCTTTTTCCAGACAGGAGAACCTGCTGCAGACCCCTCCCGCACGGCATTGCCAGGTCCCAAGGATTTGGAACTCAATAAGTTTTCCTTCAGTGGGAAAATCCAGGCCCAGAGTTCAGATATTTCTCTTTTTGCAGATTTAAAAGCCCTTTTTTTCCCCCTTTTTTAACTCTTCACAGTGGGGTTCGCAGCAGAAAGCGGTCTGTCTGCCAACCCACCCGAGAGCTCCCAAATCTGATGGGATTCAGGGAAAACAGAAGGTTGGCTCCGGATCCAGTGCAGGGGTTTTTGCAAACTCCGGTCCGCGTTTTGATATTCTTTTTTGCCCTTTTTTTTTTTCTTTTTTTTTTTTTTTTCCAGTAGATTTACTCTTCCTTCCCCGAGCGCACCGGAGCGCTGCTGTCCGAGGGCAGCCGGGGCGCATCCCCGGCTATACAGAATAAACGGGGTTCGTCTTTCCCTGCACTTCACTATTGTTTTCCTGCCCTTCCCGATATCCCCCAGTTTTCCCTGGAATCACTAATTCCCACCCCCACCCTTACTTTCACTGCTGGGTGAGCGCTGCTGTCCTCGCTCAGCCCCCAGTCCGCACACATGTGCCCCCAAAACT
>NW_005054436.1:516391-517627 GCF_000277835.1 Geospiza fortis | reverse complement strand
GATGCGCGGGGGCTGCGCTCCCGCGTCCCTTCCCCTCCGCAAACTCCGCTTCGCTTTTTCCTCCTCCTCGCCAGCGCTGCTAAAATAATGCATTTCCTCGAGTCAGGCCGAGTCCACTTTCCTGCCTTAAAATGCATCCAAAGTTTCGCAGATCGCTGTCAGATGTCACCAGCGGGCTCTCGCCGGGGCTCGCTCCCTGCCCGGGGGAACCTGGCGTGGGAAGCAGCAAAACCCCTGGAAAATCCACGCCTGCCTTTGAGCTGCTGCATTCAGCAAAGGGACAGAGTTACCTTCGCCAGGCACTCACAGCGCAGAGCCATTGTGTCTCCCAAGAAAGAGAGATTATACAATATTCTAGCATTATGTTGAAGTGGATAAGTGAGCGTTGTCTTGCACGATGCCCAGCAAACAAATAATTCAAATAATATCAGTCTTAGTGGCGATGGAGCCACAAGGAGAGTGCTTAACCCAGATACAACAAACGCTGCAAGGAATAGGCTGGGCAAATATAAACACACTGAAAGGAAATGTGATTTTCTTTAGCAAAAAGCCTATAAGGGAAGCTGAGGTACAGCCAATAACCCTCCCAGCTCCGTTCCATCTTTTGCAGGGTGCCCCATGGATTACAATAGATGGGTCTCTTGTTCTCGGGTCCGGCATGCACATCCCCGCACGCCCGGTGCGGGGGAAGAGCATCCTTCCCCGCACAGCTCCATCCATTCCTGCCCAGCTCCCCTCGCTCTGCCCTGCTCGCTCTTCAGACTTTATCTCGAGCCGCAGCCGGCTCCGGCAGCCGGATCCAGTCCGTGTTTGTAGCCAGGGAAAGGCTGGGTAATGATAACTTGTGAGTGCGAGCTGAGCCGAGGCAGCGCTGACTTTAGTCCGGTTTCCATGTCAACGATTCAGTCCATATTTGCCATCACACAGTTGGCAGAGCCCGGTTTTTTTTTATTTCGTGGAGGGGGGAGACACTACTCCTGTTTCTAGTACTCTAATCTAGACCAGGTTTCCTAAACTGCCTTAGTGCTGGGTTAAATGGCACGGCCACCTTCATGAAGGAGACTTCCAGTCAGGAGGAGGCAGCGCGGTGGCGGTGGCCTGCAGTGCCATGTGAGCGCTGCTTCCCAGCCTTGCTGAGAGCCCGGAGCCGGGCCGGGCTGAGCGAGGCGTGCTCGGCTCCCGGGGACACGGGCAAGGGAGCACTGCCGAGCAGGGACGGCTCCGGCTGGCCAACAC
>NW_005054436.1:514114-516338 GCF_000277835.1 Geospiza fortis | reverse complement strand
CGGCAGGAGGATTTTCAGCTCTTAGGTGGCAATGTTGTTAAGAACTGTGCTGTCATCTGCTTCCCAGTCCTCATGGCTGGGAATTCACTGAATGCCTCAGTATTGAGTAAAGTGCCAGGGCCTCATTGATGAGGCGTATTCCAAAATCTGCTGCAGCTTTCACAAACATTTGGTAAAGTGAGTGTCTCCTCATTGTGTGGGTGGCTGGGGAATCCAGGCTGCTTTTCACATTACTATCAACACCGGGTTTCATAGTCTGACATAGTGCTCCTTGGAGGGGGTTCCAAAAGACGGACTCAGGTAGAGAGGTGAGAGCTCGGGATCTTTGCCTGGATGCACCCAAGCTGCTTCCCAGGCTCCTGGAGTGAAGTGGTTAAACTTTTGGGGATGCTCAGTGAGATAGTGGGGCTTTGCTCCCTGAAGCAGACCTATCTTTGGGGCTGGGGAGGTGGGGGCTTGAGATGGTTCTGGGATAAAATGGCAGAATTCTCTCCAGTTTGTGCTTTTTGAAGTTTACCGCCAATGAAACACCCAAGGAATGGTGTTTTGGTGCTGTGGGCACCATGGACATTAACAGAACACTGAGCTTCACTTCTGAGAGTCCAGCCTGATACTGGAGGAGTTTCCCCCCTCTTCTTTGTCTTTCCAGAACCCATGATTTCATCAAGTAACTCCTCTGATAAGAGGATTTAGATCAGTTTTCATTCTAGTACATTCTGCAGTTTCCAAACTCTTCTGAAGAAGAATATCTTGGTGGTTTTCCTTCTCTGTGGTCCACACACATCTCACTAAAGCCACAGGGCTTCCCATGTAAGATTTCAGCATTGTACTGGGGCTCCAACCCTTGTGAAGGCCTTGAGTACTATCACAATACCAATATCATAATTTATTACCTATTTTTTCCTAATAGTTTATTCACAACTGAGGAGAAAGGCTGACCAGCCAATTTGCTGGATGGAATCTGCTCCATATTGCACAGTCAACTGTGCAGGCTGAGAAATGGCAGAGGTGCTTTGTTTGGAGCCTGAGGGGCAGTTTCTTGCTCTAGAAAACACTTAGAATTTTGCTATTTATCACCATATCCCACTTCCCCTCCCACTTTCCAGCTTTGGAATAACCCCTTTGTTCCTCCACCTGCACTGTAGATGATAAATATTTCACATTATAAGTTTTATAACGGGTGTGAGGGCTGAGTGGCTGTCAGCAGACACTGACACATTCACCTGATCCCCGGCAGGCACACAGTGCTGGCAGGGACCCAGTCCTGCTGCCCAAGGCTTCTCCTCCTGCACTGGACTGGCGTTTGCTCCCTCCCAGAGGGATTCCCTGTGGTGTGTCCTGCTGCGTGCTGGGCTGGGGCCAAGCCCTGTTTGTTGTCCCTGCACTGGGGTCACTTCTGCCACATTATCTGTTCTGTGGTGATGTTCTAAAATGGCAGCCTCAGACCTCAGAGTCTCTTTTGGCTCCCCACCTACTGTTTTCTGATGTTTTCTCTCATCTTAAAGTTGTATTTACTTCAACTTCACTTTTCTAAGTATTTCCATATTCCAGAGGAACACTGGTACACGGGACCCAGGCCTAACCCACACCATGCCTGCCATTTTTACTGGCCATCCATGTCCTGATTTCTAAGAACTTGGTGTTTATATCCCAGATAACTCATCTTTGTGTCCCTCCCATGCCCTGCACCACCTGAAGTTAAGCAGGCAGGTTCAGACCCCGCTGGCACAGGCCAGGCTATGTCCAGGACGGAGCTCCAGGTACATTGCTCTCCTCCCTCTTCCCGCTCTGCCAAGGCCTCGGGATGGAGGAGGAGGTGGGAATCTGGGTCTGAAAGGGTTGCAGAAGAGCATGGCCCAGTTCCCAGTTCACCTCTTGACAGCCGGGGAGCTCCAGCCCGGCGCTGGGCTCTGACTGCCAGCGCATCCTGTCCCGCTGCCCAACGTGTTGTGTCTAGATGCGCTCAGGTGGTTTTGGATCTGGGAATTCCTGGTTCCGTGCCCACCGCCCTCGCCTTGGCAGGAGCGGGGAGACAGACTTTCTTGGATTGTCCGCGCGTGCAGTCACAGCCCTGGCGCGCCGCCAACGCCTTTTCCAGAGGGACACGGCCAAGCGGAGAGGAAATGACAACCGCTAACAGTTCGCAGAGGGCTTAATTCTAAATGGAATTTCTAGGGACAAAGAAGAGGCGCTTCGGTAACCCACGGGCAGAAACCCCGGGGCC
>NW_005054436.1:491263-511737 GCF_000277835.1 Geospiza fortis | reverse complement strand
GCGGGAGCGCTGGCGGGGAGCTGGGCGATGGGAGCAGCGAGTGCGGATCGCTTGGGTTTGGGATTTGAATTATGGAGGTAAAATCCTTCTGTCAAAGCCAGGAGACAGTTGGTCTTAGGTTGACATCCCATCTGTGATCTGATTGGCTCCCCATCCCCTGCTCTTGGCCATTTATAATTGCCTCTGATGTAATGGTACAACCATCCTGATGAGCTCATAAACTTCCACACTCGCCTCCTCCGCCAGCCCCGGGACGGGGCAGCCCCGCGCCCCTCTCCGCATCCCCCGGCGTGACCTTGAGCCCCGCATCCCTCTGCCCCGTGCCCCGGACGGAGCGGGAGGCCAGGGCACGTTGTTTGTACCTTGGGTTTATTTTCCTTGTGATGTTGGATTCAGCCTGGAATAGAGTCTGTGTTGTCGGAACGGTGGCAGGGCTGCTCCGCACAATGGGCTTGCTGTTTATTTTGGTTATGTGACTTTCCCCTTGGTATAAATGATTTCTTTGATGGATCTGAGGATGCGTTTGTTCCTGCCTGGTTTTGGCCCTTTTCAGAACTGGGGCTGTTTGGGTTCTTTATTAGATGGGAGCATGTGGGGGGTTCTGAGGTGTGTTACAGCCTAAAGAAGGAGAAAAAAATCCTCGAACAACCAAACAATCAGAACCAAACTTGTGGCCAAAATGCTGAAATTGGTCAGTTACCAAGAATTATCAATTTACATTCAACAGAACTGTGATACAGGGCAGGAATCTCTAGCTCCGTGTCTTAGGGCACATTTTGATTATTTTGAATGAGAACTGATCTGTCTCCTTCCCCCCCATAAATACAGGCGCTTCCTAGAGACTTCAGGTGCTGGTTGTGGTCAGGCTCAGCACTGTCACAACTCTTCTGAGGAGTGGAACTAGCAGAAGCAAGCCTGAGGATTATCTTTATTGTTGGATGTGTAGAATTCCCTCTTTGCTGGAATAGGAATGGCCAGGAAACGTGCAGAGGAGAAGGCAGCACAGCATCAGACATTTTAGATACGGGGAAAAGAGGTGCTGGTATCTTTGTGACAGCCTCGATTAAAAGCAGGTTCCTTTCTGTGCTCAGACTCGCATCTCCAAGGCCTGTGGTGGCCTCGTGCAGGACTAAACTTCCCTTTTCATTCTGTGTGCTTTGCTCCAACTTTAGGCCGAGGTCGGAGATATTTGGTACCACGTAGGGTGACCTGCAGCCTCCAGAGCTTCCCTTCTTGTTCAGGACTTCTTCTGCACTGATCTGAAAACTACTCAGTTGTTTGTCCCTTGATTACCAAAGGCATTCTCTGCTGCAGCACCTTGAGTGATTGGAGTGGCTTTTCTTTCAGGTTCTGCTGTCCTAGAGAGCAGATCTGCTCTGCTGGGGCTATCAGACGTCCAGTGGTGGCTGGCACTGAGTGGTGGAGCATCCTCAGGGAAGGTTTCAGCTACTTGGGAACGTGGCCATGTGTTCCATGGAAGCACAAAGTGCTTACTTTGTAAATCCTGGAAAATCTCAATTTAGATAAAATGTGTACTAAAATACGGAGTCAAGTTGAACTTCTCAGGTGTTTTCCTGCAGTTCACTTCTGTCAGTGTTCTGGTACAAATTTGTAAAAGAAGCTTTTTTTTTGTCTTGGCAAATGAATTTTGCTTAATTCCACAAGCTGCTGACACAGTGAATTAGGAATACCTGAGTAAGTAGTCCCACAAACTGGAATTATTAATGAATAGTTGTTTTTAGAATTAGTTTGGCTTAAGGAAGGACAAATAGTGGATGTAGAAGGTTAACCAGAAACTCCCTCACCTCAAAAACCAAATGACTTTCCCCTCCAGTCCTTCTTGTGCCCAGGATTGTTGGACTTAAACTGACAATTTCTCTTTTTCTGCTGGAAAAAGAAAAGACTAGAGGTATCTAAAGAAAAAAGCTTCCACGTGTCATCTGTGCTGCCCACAAAAGGTTGATTAATAATAATAATACTCCAGGCCTGAATTACAGCCTCCTGTGCTGTGTACTCCTAAATTCCCTGGATTAGGAGAATTTAGAGCTTTGTGTCTTTCTTTGTCTTGCACAGCAATGAGCAGAGCGGGTGCTTCGCACCCAGCTCTGAGAACCTCCGGGAATGCAGAGCAGGGCAGAGGGCAGCTCACCTGCCAGAAACCTCCCAGGAACATCTCGGGGCACGCTGGGGAGGAGGATGTGGGAAGAGCACGCCTGGGAATGCCGGGGCGCAGAGCACTTTGGGGTGAGGAGCAGGGTGGTGCCTTTAATCCCTCTTCTGGGACTCTTCAGGAATTCTGAGTGATGCTATCAAGAGGATTTTGTCACTTTGCTCATCAGGAAAGGCCCGGTGATTTTCTGTGAAAGTTGTTTGGGTGGAATGTTGCCGGCAGTGAGAGGAGTGTGTGGTCACACCAGGGTTACACAGGGGTGGCTCCTGTGTGTAACCTTGGCGGATACTTCACCCACAGCCAGGGAACACAAGGATGCTCCGTGTTTTTGGGGACCTGGTGTTTTTTCCAGATGATCTCTCCAGCTGGAGAGCACAGAGCAGGATCAGGAGATCAGGATGGCTGATCTGTGCTGTGTGGGATGAGAAATCCGGGGTTTGCTGTGGGAATGACTTGTAAGAAGCCAGGCCATGGGTCCTGCTTTTCAATTTTTCCAACTCTCCCATGGATTTGTTTCCACTGCTTCCCCTCAGAGCATGTAGCAGCTCTTAGTAATGTGCCAGTTTTCCCAGGGTCTTGGGATTTAAAGGAAACTGCTTGAGGGAAAGGACTTCCCTGCCTTTAATAGATGGGCATTTCTCAGGCTTTGGCTACAACGAAGTGTCTCCTGTAATGGGAGAACTCTTTGGATCACATTAAACATTGACATCTTGGATAACCTCCCCATAGGTGCCCCAGCCTCTCAAGGCCTCTGCTATAAGTTCAGTGAAAGCAGTTTAAAAATCTTATGTTAATTTAAAAAAAAAAGCTTTTGGGCCTGTTGCCATACAATAGCTATTTTTTGTTGACTTTGATTCCGACTTTAGTAGTGAGCGAGGCATGAAAAACGTTGTTGGAAATATGGTTTTTAAACTAAATTGGCACCAAAAGGCACTGTGCTGCCAGTGAGCTGCGATGTCTTGGAATGGGAAATTGGGACCTGGCTCCTCTTGGCTCGTGGTTTTTCCTTGCTTTGCATTGTAATGTCAGGAGCCCTGGAGTTGTGTGTTGTGCACTGGAGCTTTCCAACAAAAAGGAGAGTGCTGCATCTCCTTTCTCTGAATGAGCGATTTTAGGGCTTGGCTCTTTTAGAAGAAGCAGGAAAATTGTGCTGCTTTGATATTTTTTTTTTAATTTGGATAAAATCTTGTTAATCCTGGTGTGGACACTGGAGGTTTTGCTGCTTTATCTTTTTTAAACAGCCTGAAGTCAACCAGGAGTTGTCTGATTCTCTTAAAATCTCTAATTTTCTGCAGTACCATGTCCCTGATGCCCAGCTTGGAGGTGTCCAGTGTTTCCAGGCAGGATGTGTGTGGGATACAGGACAGTAAAACTCAGTCCTCACTCTCAGCTGGAGCTTTTATTTTTCCCTGCCCTTATCACCACCAGTTTACTGGGAAACCCAGGACAAACCACTTGAGTGTTATGGTGAAATGGGGTTAGCAAGGCTTGCCTACTGCTTTTTATGAAGTTTAATTGAGCTGCCCTGTGAATCCTTATTTATTATCTGGGCTAGGGGAGGGTTTCCCCCTGTGGTGTGTCTCTTGTAAGGATGTTGTTGGTTGCAAGACAGAAATTTGTTTTCTGGAAGGTTTTATGTTTGACTTTCAGGCCTTTTTTTGGGGGCCTATAATACTTAGTGGTTTCCTGGAACTGCCCAGTTTTATTCCTTTTACCTGCTACAACTTCTGTTTCCTGTTTCTGGAATCAAGAAAACTTCCTGTTTTCCCTCAACAAGCAGGCAGAATGTCTTCCTTGGTCTTAAATAATATTAGAAACTGGGCTGGGGGGAGGCAGGACAGTCAAATGTTCTGTTACAAAGCTGTGCCTGACTGTTCTCATAAGCTTGGTGTATTCATAATGCTTTGGGATTTTTCTGTTGTCTCCTTTGAGAACTCTGGTCAGTGGTTCCTGTGTTACAGACGTATCACACGTTCCATGAGGGCTGTGCTAAAAATCCCAGCAGCTTTCCTTCACAGAGAAAATAATGTCTAAAATTAGGCTTAATAGTGCAGCTGTTGGTTTTATCTGTTACCTCGTACACGACTTTTCCACCACTTTTCTCCCTTACTCTTTTCAAAGGAACGCCACCAATTGGAAATCCAGCTTTTACCCTCTGCATCTGTGCTCTGGGTAATTAAAATATTAGAGGAGAAAATGCCCTTTCCGGTTCCTACTCTGTGTATTTAAAATTCTCTGGCTAGTGAGCCTGATTTCTTCTTTGCATTGCAACTCCTGTGTGATGGATTGCTCTGGGGAGAAGCTCATCAGCAATGCCATTGCCCAATTCCTGCTAGGAACGCTGGAAACTCTCAAGGAGCAGCAGCAGCAAAACAGAGACTGAAGGCAGCAAACCTGGTTGGGGAGATGGAAAAGATAAGCTTGTCAATATTTAGCCATTTGCTTTTTCCCCTCTGGAATGGTCCTTAAACTATCAGCAAGGGTGGAAAGCAGCATTTCCCCTTTTGTTCTGGTGGGAGAGAAAGGAAGGATACCTTCCTGCTGGGAAAAAGTGTTTTTAAGAAGTCCTACAAAAGTTTTTTTCTGTTGTGTGCTGGCTGCAAAAAGTTCAGTCTTTAATTTATGCACGGGCAGTGGGAAAACTGGACTGGATGTCTGTTAGCCAGAGCCATAAATCTCCAGCTGGAAGTGAATGACAAGCGGGATGGGAAGAAAAAAGCTGTTTTCTGGCACATTGGAACAGAGCTGCCGGGGCTGTGTCCGCTCCCTCCTGCCCGCCAGCTCCCGGGGGGCACCAGAGAAGCCCTGCTGCCCTTTTGGCTTCCCTGGAAAAGCAGGGGACGTCCTCACCTGGAGATAAAGCACGTGTCCTTCTGGGGGCTCAGGAGGACCATGCTGTGCCCACCCATCGGTCGTGTTCAGGAAAACACCAATCCCAAATTCAGCATCCTCTCTGCTTCTGGAGATGCTGCTTTTGGTTCTTTGGGTCCGAAGTTTTGCAGGAGCTGGGTTTCTTTAGGATTCTTTAGGGTTCTGAAGTTCTGCAGGAGCTGGGTTTCTTTGGGTTTCTTTAGGTCTGAAGTTGTGCAGGATTTCAGGGTTTCAGGCAGCCTTTTGTCTCTCCCTGTGAAGCAGGGCTGGAACATGGGCTCTGAATTCCCTCAGTGGCTGTTCCTCAGCAGCTGAGCTGCTGCTCTGGGAGCTTTGGGAAGGGCTGAGGCTCCAGGGCTGGGAAGGGTGGGGAGGGGAATGTGGATCCTCTGTCTCATCCTGTGCTGTGAGTGTGACCCCAGCCTCCCTCCCTGGAGCACGTTGAGACCCCTGTGATGGAGCTGTGTGCTTAAAGCAGAGCCCAGGGCTGCACAGGAGGAGCTGCTGCTGCCAGGACTCGGCTCCTGTGCGTGTTTGACCATTCCCTGTCCCAATCAGACACGGGTTAATCATGTGTTAGCACATTGTGAGGCAGGGGCTCCCGCCCCTGGCCCTTCCCTCACCTGAGCCCCAGTGCTGTAAGCCAGCAGTTCAGTCCTGCAGCTGGAGCGTTCCTGAGGGCTCTTGCACCACATCAAGGAGAGCATTTCCAGGTTTGCCACAGTGTCTTTCTGGAGTGTTTCTGAGTGCGAAGTGACAGCTCAGTGAGTATTTACACAACGTGGGCATGAGTTCTCTGTAGTGAAACATAAAGGATGCTGCATGATGACAGGTAAACTTAATAAAAGCTGCCTCAGAATTCATCAGCAAGTATTTATTTTTGCTTTGGGTGTTAAGAGTAAAATGTGGCTGGAGTCTAATTTCTAATAATATTCTTTATGTTTTTTTCTGGGAGACAAAAGTGTATAGGCTCAAATAGAAGGACTGGTTAATTTGTTTTTTTCTGGGAGACAAAAGTGTATAGGCTCAAATAGAAGGACTGGTTAATTCTGTTAATAGGGTAAAGAAATATCGTTATGAGAGAGTGGGGATAGTGTTTATGTCTTAATTCCTATGAAATTCCCGTGAAAAATCAGTTTGTATAAATAACTCCAAAAAACCTGCTGCTCCATTACAGTTATTGGCATTTCATGTGATAACCAGCATGTCATTATTTCCTTAAGCCAGCTCTGGTAATTGAAACTCTTTCAAGGACAAATTCAATTGCTATTAACTTTCTTTTTTTTCTGAGTAACTTTCTCGCTCTCCTGGATAATTAACATTAAGCCTAAATTGGTCCAAGAAGCTCTGGGTTAGATGTGAGTTAGATGTGAGCAGTGGTTTTTGGGACCCCTGATGCAGCTGGTGGCGCAGAGGCTCCACTTTGTCTTGGTTTTGTGGGTGCTTGGCCATGTGGGGAGCCAGAGGGGACCAGAGGTGGCTTTGTTTTGGTGGGATGTGATGGGGACACCTTGGACGTGGCTGGGAGGAGGCTGAGGCCAAAGGTGGCCCTGACTTTCTGCCACTTACAGCTTTCCACTCCTAGAGATTCTGTGACTCTTTTCTCAAAGAGAAGTTCTTGAAGCTGGGAGGGCTCTGGACTTTCCCACCCGGGGAGGATGAATGGGTTAAAGAAGTACTTTCCTCCCATCCACTCACTTGTGAAATTTCATTCAGGTTTGACTAAGAGAAACCCTGAAAATTACCATTTCCCTTCTGATGTCAGCACATGCTGGCAGCCTGCCTGTGAGCGGGCAGCAGGGATGTTTGAAACCCTGGGCCCAGCCCCAGCTGCACCTGCGGGCTCTGGGAACGGCCCTGCTGGGGCAGGAGCAGGGCTGGTGGCACTGCTCACCCTGCCCAGGACAGGGGACACAGGGCAGGGAGGGAGCTGCTCTGGAAATGGCCATGCTGGTTTGGGTTTCAGCCCTGAACTGGATCATTCTGGGGAGGAGAACACGCAGTGTGGGCTCTGCTGCCTGGCAGGTCTCACTGTGGGTGCCTTGCCTGTGCTGTCTGTTTGGTGATGATGTTTGAGGGGTCTGGAGGTGAATTGGTGAATTGATCCTCCTCCTCTGGAGCCACCCCTGAGCACAGACAGCGGTGCTGCCCCTGTGTCTCAGTGCTGTGCTGCCCACTGGACATTAGGGAAAATACTCCAGCTCACATCACGTTGAGTGTCTCTTGTCCTGTCTCTCCACGTGTGGAGAGCAGAGGCAAAAGTGCACACACAGTAACCTGCTCCTAAACCCGTGTCTCTGTGCCTGTTTCCTTGAGAGAACCTCTCTGGTTGTGTTGCAGAATGCCTCCCTTTGCTTCCAGGTTACTGTGGGAATTCTCTCGGAGGGGTTGGACTGTCCTGCTTTGCCACCTGAACTCTGCCAGGGTCCTGGGCTCGCTGCTCTCTGTGGGATCCTTCCTGGAGGCCTGTTTGCAGTTTTGTACTTCATAACCAAGGGTGGATTTAAAGTCCAAATGACTGTAGGACTATGCACCCTTTGCGAGTTTAGGAGGAGAGTCTGGTACTCATTAACTCTGTGTAAATAATTAAACCAGTGCCGGGCTAGAGGTGATCTCCCCTCAGCCCTGCTCCTTCTGAAAGGCTTTCAACAAGAGTTCTTCCCTCTGTGCAGGAGATCCAGTGAAACGGTGGAAGTGCTGGAATTAGTTAAAACTTGATTTTCTTTTCTCTTTAAATTATCTTTGACTTTGGGGTTTGCATGACTGATCAAGGAGAAGACTTCCCATTCAAGGCCAGTTTACTGAGTGTGATCACGTGTTCCAGAAACTGCCTTTATGTGCTGTGGCTGCACGTGTGTCTGTTCTGGGGAGCCCTGCAGCCCTGTCCCTCGGACTGTGTGGGGTATTTTTTATTATAAAAAACCCCAAACTCATGTACTTTCTGTTCTGTGGGGCACTTGTGGTGATTGCAGTGCGTTGAATCCCCTGGGAAGGTCCTGGGACAGCTGCTGCATACAGCCAAGGTGAACATTAATTTTTTAAAAATTATATGTGGATAAATTGGACAGTGTTTTGAGAGGAGACATTTAAGTATCAAAGTATGTGTGTCAGGGTCTTTCAGGTTATTGTGGCAGACCAGCGGGGGTTGAAGGAGGAGTTTCCGTGTTTTGGAAGCCTTTCCCTGGCTCTGCACCCTGCAGGTGGCAGAGGGGTGCTCTAAGCCATAGCTCAGAATCCAGGTTAATGCCCTCACTGCTGGATCAGAATTTCTCTCTGGGCATGGGTTTACACCTAGAACAGTTTTCACAGGATCACAGCTGGGGAGGGACCTCTGGAGCTGTCCCAGCCCAAGCCCTGCCCAGGCGGGGTCAGCAGGTGGCACAGGGACACGTCCAGGTGGGTTTGGGATGTCCCCACAGAGGGAGACTCCAGCCCTCCCTGGGCAACTGTTCCAGGGCTCTGCCACCCTCATGGAGAGAAGTTCTTCCTCACGTTGAGGTGGAACTTGTGTCTTAGTTTATGGCCATTGCTCCTCATCCCGTTGCTGTCCCCACTGAGCAGAGTCTGGCACCATCCTCTTTAGAATTTTCGCTGGTTTAAGGAAAAATCACCTTGATGGAAATGTGATTTCCAGCAGCCTGTGGGCAGAATGTGGCTCCCTGGAACAGGGCACACTGCTGGGGAAGGGACTTTCAGGGGGGAGTGAGAGTGTTGGCATCAAACCCACCCTGACTCAGGTCATGCACTGCAGAAGCAAAAAGCCTGACTGGCTGCTGCGCAGGAGGCACTGACAGACCAATCCTACCCCAAATTATCCTGTCTGCCTGGACTTGAAAGATGTTTCTGAGCCCCTTCCTGCTCGGTTCACAGGCCATGGTGGCGTTGCAAAAGCTGCTTTCCACGTTAATTGTGATTGATTACCTTGCAATCTGGGACAAGATTTCCTTTGAAAAGCTATACGCTGATTTGGTGTCAGGAATTAAAATCAGATGAAGTGATTAGTGTTGTATGAAACATCCCAGAGCAATCGTGTGCTCCTTGGTTTTCAGCTGTGTTCTGGCCCTTAACCCTTCCCTGCGCTCTCCTTGGAGCGAGGTGCTGAATCTGCAGCCCCTGCTCAGGTGAATAACTCAGCCGGGGTGTTGGGGAGCCTGGAGTAGTGCTGGGGACCCTGGAGTAGTGTTGCTGAGCCCCAGAGCAGGGATTTCCTGGCTCTGGTGAGGACTCTGAGTGTGCTGGTGCTGCTCCCATGGAATGAGGGGCAGGAACTGAGGAGAGCTTTGTGTCTGATCACTCTGTAAATGGCAATAAACTGTTCAGAGGTGTCACTGCTGTCAAGGTACAGTCATGGCTCATCTTCCTTTCCTCATATGAGTTGCCTTACGGATTCTTGTTATACCTGTTCCTGGAACCAGTGGAGACTTTGCAGCGTTGGCTGTTCCTCCTGCCCCCATGGCATTGGCACGGTTGGGAATTCTTGTATCCTCTCCCCAGCTGCCAGCACACGCTCCTCTTAACTCGCTAAGCAACTCCCCACGTTGTTCATTCTGCCTGGAAAGAAATCTGGATTTTTCTGGATGGAAATGAAATAAAAGCCCAAGGACAGAAACGAGCGTGAGGCATCAGAACCAGGCTTCAAAAATTACTGTAAGCAAGGCCTGGTGGGCTTTAAAAAAAAAATAGTATTTTTAAGTAACAGTGAGCTTGTGTCACTCAGGATGTGTCTGTAGTGAACCTGAATCACAGCAGCCTTGGCTTGGTGAAGGCTCCAGGAGTGTCTTCCCTGCTGTCTGGAGCTGCCTTGGCTGCAGCTCCAAGTTTCTTGCCCACGTAGACTTTCCATCTCCCCCAGCCTCCTCTTCCCCAGCAGCCCTGCTTAGCTGGATGCAAATAGCTCGTTTGGGTGTAAATACTGGAGATTGGTTGTGGCTTTGCTGTAAAGTTAGAGAGCCCATCCTCAGTAAATGCAGATGGTAACTTGTCATTACTGCAATTTTAAATATTTTTGGTTCCGTGGAACTGAAGTGGAGGCTTGAAGGTTGAATTTTAAGGCTAAAATAAGAGAAGGCTCAATAAAATCCACAAAAATAGCACCCGGATTTGTCAGCTGCTGTAATGACAAGGGAAATAACGTAACTTTTCTGTTTCCTATTAGCAAAACAAAGCTTTGCTATCTTGTTTTGGGTTGGATACAAAACACAGCGCGGTCACGAGCGATGGGAGGGCATTTGGGATTTACTGAGTTACTTCCTAACCAGGGGACAGGGGGTCGGTGGCACAGTGTGTGGTGACAGCTCCTGTACCCCAGGGGTGTCTGAGGGACTCTTGGGGTGATCAGTGATGCTGATCCCGACCTCCTGGCTGGGATAGGGCTGTGCCTTGGGGCTGTGAGAGCAGCCTGGCCTATGTTACCCCATCCCAGGGCCGGGGTGGTCTCCCCTGTGGAGCTGTGAGCGGTGAGAGTGTGGTGGAGCACAGGGGGTTGTGTTGGCACCAGCTGGGATTGCCTGTCTTCCACAGATCCATCCCCAGCCTCAGACCTCTTGGATGATTTTGATCTTCCATAATGCACTTTTGAATGAGTTCAGCCGCTCTGCAGGAGCAGGGGAGAGGCTGAGCCGTGGCTTGGAGCAGCTGCAGGCCCCGACACGCAGCTCCTGTGGAGGCTGTGGATAAGATGGAGCTCCAGGATGAGGCACCTCCAGGAGCTGCAGCTCTCCAGGCATCAGGGTGGCTGTGTCCTCCTCCCTCGAGGTGCTGAGTGTGGTAGGAGAGGTGGGGCTGTGGGGACCTGGGGTTGTTCAGAGCCCTGAGCTGATCCCAGAGGCTCCCCAGGCATGCCCGTCTCGGCGTGGGCAGGGGTCATGGGAGTCTGCCTGTCCAGTTCAGTCTGTTCAGCCACTGTTTATTCTGGTGTAAAATGAGATGAATTTGCAAAGTGATGAGATATTCAAATACAGATGGAGCTTTCAGACACACAAGTGGGTAGAAACCTGTGCTGCTGCATTTTACAGATGAAGATTTATCAGGAAAGTGTTCTTAGAAAGGAACCCAGGAGGCTGTGCTGGAGGTGTCTTATCAACTCCAGAGCATGCACCAGCGCCCTCAGATTTCTGTGCAGAAAAGGCTTTTAATGAATTGATAAAAACTACCTTTATTCTAGAAAGCAAGCTGCAGTGAGCCCTTGCGTTGGCTCTTCCTTCAGACCTCCAGTTTTGGGAAACATCCCTCGTGTTCTGTAGCAAAAGACATCTGCCCATGAGATCAGCAGGGCTTGTTTTAAAGGAAGCAGGGGTTACAGGGAATTAGCTGGATGACTGAAGTCTGCCACAGGTTGCAGTGTCTGAATGTATTTACGGGGCATCTGGAGCCCTTTCAGGTTTTCAGCGCTGTTTGGAGCGAATATTTTGGGACTCCCTCGCTGGTGATGGGGAACAGCTGCTCTCGTGCTCCTTGGAGTGAGATCACTGAAGCAGTGGTGACACAGTGTAATTCTGCTCTTCCAGCCTAGCCCTTCCTCCTCCTGCCTTTTTTATGGCTTGCTCTTGGCCCGGTCCCACTGCTGTGGTACAACAGGAGCTCCTTCCAGCCGGGCTGGAGCGGCAGCGCTGCAAGGAGACATCCGAGAGTCTTTTTGTTGACTTGCCTCCAGTTCATTAGGGCAGAAGTAGGAGGTTGGCTAAACTTAAAGCCTGATTTAATATTCAGGAAGGAAGTTTCTTTCCATCTTAAAAGGAGCAGCACCTCATTACAAGGATCACATGTTCCTTGGGATCATCTCCCATGGAGCTCAGGCACAGTTTTCTTTACATCTTGGTGTTGCTTGGATTTTTGGGTGGAGTCAGCAGTGGCACTTGGGGAATCCTGGGGCGAGTTGCTTGAATAATGTGCTTGTAAAGTGAATTGAAGCCTGACAGTGAGGGATAGATAGCTTGTTACTTAGTTCTCTGGATAGAAGGAAATTGTATTTTAAATGTAAGGTGAAACTATAAATTGTATGGGGATCACACAGTCTGAATAACAAACTGCATCATCTGACCCCAGCTGCCTGGGAAATGCCTGAAATTTTCACTGGTCATCAGCTGTTGCACAGTAATCATAATCTTTTGTTAATTTTGACTGCTGTTAAATCAGTAAATGGTGTTTGTCAGAATGACCTGCCATGGTGTAAGTAATTGAGGTGGAGGGACAGGGAATGAGTCCTCTGGTTGTTGTTAATTTTCAGGTGGTGGGGGATCCCTTGTGTTGTTCCCATGGGGATGTGCTCTGAGCCTGCAGGCAGGAGAGGTGTCCATGAGGAACCATCGTGGTGCTTGTGGCAGACTTGGCACCTTCCCACCCTCCAGTTTTTGATAAAATGAAAAATAACACAACTCTGCTGGTACTTGGGCATGAACACTGTGCTGCTGTGGGGTTGTTCCCAGTGAGGCTTTGAGAGGTGACTCTCATTTCACTTCCCATCACATCACCTTCTGCTGATTGACTTCTTTCAGGAATGAGACGTTCCATAATGATACATCCTGTAATCAAAACTCTGGTCAGTTTTAATCAATTAGAAGAATCTTAGTAAGAGCTGTGCTTTGGAAAGTCCTCTGAGATGTGTGGACTGGGCTCTTGCTGAGAAACATTAATGGGTAATTACTGGATTGTGTTTAGCAGGGAGATACAGGTCACAGGATGGCTGCTGGGAGAAACTCACTCATCTTCCTTCCACTGGTGCAACTCAGGATCTGGATTTACAGCAGATCTCCCCCCAAAAAATGGTAATAAATGATCAAGGAGGGGTTAAACATGGAGCAGGGCAGATTTGAGGTTTGCAGGAGCTCCAGACAGAAGCAGGTGACTGAAGTAATACAGCAAGGGTCCTGTTCTCCTGTGTTGGTGTCGTGAGCTTCTTCTGAGGTCGGGGTGTTAGCAGAGGTTTAGAGGAATAGAAAGTGTCTGGGGTCAAACTCTGACCTACTGGGAAAAGTCAGAAGAAAAACCAGGCTCTTTCTGGTTGCAGAACTGAAACTGTGGAGCAGAGGTCATTTGTTTTGACAGCCAAACTTTCATCTGCATTGGCCATTGATAATGGGGTGATGATACATCACCTCCTGGTTATGTGTCCAAATCCAAGTTAGATTCTGGGATTTGTGGGGGTGAGGGAGGAGTTTTATTTTTCTGTAGCTCATGTAAAAATGGATTTGGCCTGCATGTTTCCAAGGGATGAGCATTTGTAACCCTGTACTGTATTCCAGAAGTCAGGTTTTGGCACTCCAGGCTTATGGGTGTGAGTCTGAGCATCCCAACTGCTTCCTGAAGGGAGTGGGGTTCCCAGAGGGATGGGGCTGCCTTGGGGGAAGGCAAGGAGAGTCCCTGGTGGGAGCTGAGCAGGGCCAGCACAGGCTTGTTGTCTGCCCTGTGTGTGCTGGGGGAATGAAGGAAGTTGGTGGATTTCTCAAGTTTAAAAAGGGAGGGGAAAAGCAAAAAAGGAACTGTGCATTTCTGTGATGATATTCTTGGAGAAACAGGCTCGTTGTTGAAACTGTCCCAGTGAGGTGGTGGGTACACCTCATGGAGTGTTTATTACCATGGGTTTTCTAGGTGTTTTCTTTTGGGGGCATCTTCACGTCCTGCTGGAGGATCTTTATTTTAACTTCAGCTTCCCCTGAGCCTCTTCTGTCCACCTTTAAAAGCAGACCTCCATGGGAAGAGAGGCATTGGAGCATGACCCAGGCTATAAAAGGCAGCGAGTTCAGGCCGGGGTGTTGACCTCAGCACAGCCAGTTGCACCTTAAATAGAGCAGATGAAAGAGTTCCCCACTGCAAGGTGAGCCGTGTTTGCTCCTGAATGAGGACGGTTGTTGGTTTGTGATCATTCCTCCGGTTGTGGAGGAGTTGGAGTTGCCTTGGGGGGGGATTTTGGAAGGTACAGATGGGTGTGAGACTGTCTGATGTGCAAACACGAGTGACCTGCTCAAGCTGGGTTTGCTGGAGCCTCCTGTGTTGCCCCTTGGGTGCTGCTGTGTCCCTGTCCCCACTAGTCGCGTTTTGGTGATGCTGTGGGTCAGCCGTGGTTGTGGTGTCGCAGGAGAGGAGCTGCTGCTCTCAGCTGTGGAATCACCACAGTCTGCCCGGTTTTGGTGGATGCCCAGGGCTCGGTGCCAGCTCTGGGCAATGCCTCCCTGTTGTTCATGAGCCCCGTGAGCTGGCACCATCACAGGGGAAATGGGGTTTGTGTGGCTCACGCCTCGGTGCTGGAACTCACACAGTGCCCTTGGAACGTGGAAAGGGGCAGGGGTTGGAAAGGGGCAGGGGTTGGAGGGTTTGGGACGAGGGTTTAAAGGTGGGAGGTCAAATCCCTCATCCCTCTTGTCCAAGACCCACTTGCTTCAGTGCAGTGAGATGCCCTGGGGAGGTGAGCAGTTTGTCCCTGAGCCTGGGGATGTGTTACCCATCACTGGTGCTGCTCAGCATCGTCTCAGCCTGGCCACTTCCACCTCGCCCCGGGGACCCCTCTCTGGCCAAGCTGGGCTGGACAGGGAGCAGCTGGCACCTCCCTGGGGGTTCTGCAGGCTCCTCTTTGTACCAGTGCTGAGCAGCCAGACAATGGCTGGTGCTGCCGGGGTCCTCCCCATCTGTTCCTGGCCCTTTCTGGGATTCCCGGCGCGGGTCCAAGGCCTCGCAGGCAGCGCTCGGTGGCCGGGGATTCCGAGCTCAACCTTCCTGGCAGCAGTGGCGTGGCTTTGCTTTTATGCAGATTAGCCATGTGCTTCTCACTTGAAGGCGTTGCACAGGAAAAGACGTTTCCTGTGTTTGGTTCTGGGTGGGCGGCTCCGGCTCGGGGCTGAGCTGGGCTTGGGAGAGGGATTACGGAGAGCGGCCCCCCCGTCCCCTCCACCTCCAGCTACGTCACCACAACACAACCACACGCGCTCATACTGTTGGTGTCATTCATTCAGTGCCAAGATTGCTTTAAAAAATTCCCTTGGCCCCAGTTCAAACAGGAGTACAGCTGGGATGTGTTAGATTTTAGGCAGTCTGCCCTCAATTTGAGATGAGTTATAAATAGCAGTGCCGACTTCCTTAACTACCACTCTCCGAGGTAAAATGCAGGTTAATGACTGTGGGAATCAATTAGGGCTTCTCTCGGTTAAACAGCCAGGAATGCTTTTTATTATTTTTTTATCACAAATAACGGACAACAAAGCTGGTCAGGAAAAGATTTCAAAGCCAAGGTGGGAGCTGAGGGCTTTTTTCTTATTTTTTCAGCCTTCTTATTTTTTTGAGGGGGTCAGGGAGGGCAGCTGAAGAAACCAGTTGTGGCCAACACCCATGTTTGCCAATAATTGAATGACGCTGATTTGAAACTGGGGAGTTCAGTAAATCACTCTCTTTCTTTTTCTTCCTCTGGCCCAATAAAATACAAATATGTAATAAGGTAATGGGGAAAGTCAGAATTCCATTTTTCTGTACAGCTGTGGAGAGTTTGGCTCTTGCTTCCGAAGTGGGATTTGCCTCTTCCCTTTACTCACTTTCCTGACAGGACCAATAGCATGTCCTCTCCAATTTAACCAAGCTATTCATTCAAGAGGCCAAATTTCTCTTCCACCGGACAAAATCTGAAAAGAATTGGTCATGGAATCCTCTTGTCTGCCTCAAGCTTTTTTTGTTTCTTAAGGAAAACCCTGGTGTTGTTTGGAAGAAGAGCTGGTTTCAGTGCGCTGCCTCATTATATGGCCCTGACACCCTTCACATCACACAGAGTGATTTGAAGAGCTTTTGAACTCGGCAATTTCAAGCTCACTCTGGGCTTGCTGTTACAAACTCTTAGTCTAGAAATATCTTAAATTACCCCAAAAGCTCCGCAGTTTCTCTAGAGCACGGGCTTATGGACACTCTCTTTGCTCACCAAACCACACAGCTTTGGTTTTGGGAGTTTGACTGGTGGCAGGACGATGTTTTGTGAGTTTTGGTACTTACTGGTGTTGCACAACAGCAGAGATAGTGGGATTGAGGGAGAATAGAAGCAATTTCTATGAATGCAGGGAGGTGTAAGCAGGGGGTCTGGACTTCACTGATCAAGGAGCAACACTTTCTCTCAATTATGTCTCTCTGTGGCAGGGCCTTTGCTTTTGAAGTGTAATCACAGTAATCTACTCCTGCGGTTTCCTATTGAAAGGATTTCCCATGTATCAGCCCAGAGAAGAATTTCCAGCCTTTTGCAGTCAGGGTTTGGTATTTCCCTATTTACCCTGCCCATCTCTGTGACATGGCTGTGCAGAGGGGCTGTGCAGCCTCTGCTGCTCCCAGCACCCACACAGCCCCTGGATCGATCCCTGCATTCCACCTTGGTCCTTTTCTTGAGGCACATGAATTCCCCAAAAGGGTTTTGGGGCAGCAGGTTTCTGATGGCTGACTCTTTGAGCCAGAGCAGCAATACCAGGTCCAGAGCAGTTAAAGCCCTATGTGTGGGATATTCTGAATTAATGGCATATTTTGATGGAAGAAACAACACATGGCAGCATCTGAGATGTACAGGGCAACCCTGGGGAGCACGAATTAGCCTTGCTATGAGTCAGGAGCATGTGTATGAAATAGTTTCTTCATTAGGGATTAATTGGCATTTACATTCCTCCTGGTGATAGAATTTTGTCCATAAGGCTGCAATCTAGATGCTCTTGATGTTTGGTTTTAGCACCCTCTCTGTGCTAGGGCCTGGTGGAAGGGTGGCAGCTTGAGGCACATTGTGTCCTCCTACGCTGAGCAGCCAAGGTGACGACTTGGTCACATCCTGGAAAGATGTTTGGGGTTTGTGTGTTGGGTTTTTTCTTTTCTCTCTCCCTCTCTCTTTTTTTTTTTTTTTTTTTTTTTTTAATGTCTGCATAAACAGTTGCAAATGTTTCTTGGAAGTTTTTTGGTAGTTGTCATACTTCCTGTAGGAGTCATGGAAAAGTGAATCTTCACCTTGTTTTCTCCTCCTCCCTGAAGAGATGGTTGGTCTTGTGGGTGACCACAGACAAGACAATCAGTGCAGGGGTGGCAGCATGTGGTATGAGTGTATTTAGGGGGAAAAAAAAGTTAAAAAAAACCCGAAAAAGAATGTACTTGAGAAGCTGTCCTTGGTAGAGGGCTGCAAAGGTGAGTTACAACCAGAAGGAAGCACGTAGCAAATGGAAAAGATGTTGAAATATTTAGTCAGTAACCCCGAAGTTGCACTTTGTCAGGTGGAAGGAAGGATGTGAGTGCTTGGGGGTGGTGAGAGCAGGCTGAAGTCAAAAGCCAGGGGCTAGGAAAGCTCCTGGTGGCCCTGTTTTTACATACCAAAGGAGATCATGTGGGCAGGGAGAAGATGTCAGTAATGCAAGGGGATACCCACAAGGCAAGACTTGGGAAGCACCAGGGTCAATTGCTGAGAAGATGTAAACACAATTTGCATCTTTTAAGGTGTATGGGAGCTCCACATGGGTGCTCCATTCAGGACTGAGGCCCTGCAGCTCTGAGGGCTCCACCAGAGCCTTCAAAGATCTCTTTTTTCTGCCCCCATGAATGGAAGCTCCTTTTCCCAGCTGGCACAGACCCTGTGTGGGTGCCTGGCATTCCCAGGGCAGGGACCTGGGGCTGCCTTGGGGGCTGCAGCCTCTGCCCTTGTCACTCCCCATCTGTGAGAGCTTGGACATGAAACACAGAATAAAACTTATTCAGGGCTGGTTTGGTGTCGGTATGGACGAGAATGGGAACAGCCAGCACAGCTGAGCGTGGGAGGGCATCCAAAATCTGCCTCTGCAGGGAGAGTCACTGGCTGGGGGCAGCTTCCACAGGGTGGCCAAGGCTGTGCTCACAGAGGGCTTGGCTTTCCCGGGCCTGCCAGAGCTCCAGGAGCAGCTGGGACACGCTCTCAGGCACAGGATGTCACTCTGGGGTGTCCTGTGCAGGGCTGAGTCCATGGTGCCCTGAGCTGGGGCTGCACAGAGCACCTGGGCTTTGCTCTCCACGCATTTGTGCCACACTGACACCAGTTCTCTGCGAGCCCGGTTCCTGTGGAGCCAGCAGCCTTTCCCTTTCCCAGCAAAGGGGCTTTTCCTGCCATCCCCCCTCAGTGCCAGCCCCTGGTGCCCAGCAGAGCCCCACGAGCTGCCCGTGGTGTCCCTGTGCTGGCTGCTGGCTCGGGGCTGAGCCTCCTGGCAGCCACCCTGCTCTGACAGCTGGGCACACAAATGTGTGCTGGGGCTCCAAGCTGTGCTGGCTGCTGGGGAAGGCTTCTCTCCAGTGCAGCATGCTGCAGCGGGGGTTCTGCAGCACCAGTGGAATCCTGCTCTGCTCTCCAGCATTCTGTGGGGTTTCCAGCCTGAGCTCTGTGTGATGTTGGCTTGTGCAGACCTGTAGGGCCGCTCCTCGAGCACCTGAGCTCAGGCAGAGAGGGTGGATCTGTACAAACACCACCCCGGGGCTGGTGGCAGGAAGGGATGGTGTAACAGAGTCCATTGTCATGGTGATCTGTGGAAAACATCTAATTGGGATTAGTTAGGTCACCAGGAGCTCAGGGAAGGATTCCCATTCAGTCCAAGGAGTGGGGGTTAAGGACTGTGCTGGGATTCATTTAGAGGTCACCATGCCAGAACAGCCTTTGCTTTAGTGGGGATAACTGCCAAGGTGAAAAAGCCCTGTTTTGAGGTCTATAGTGTTGAGGTTTATAGTGTTTTCAGGAAATCCAATTGAGTATTCCTGAATCTTGGCTCCAGGCAGGGGTAGTACAAATGAAGTCCAAGGAAAGTTGCATTTCTTCACTCATTGTCTCTGCTCTAAAGCTCAGGGACCTGACTTTTGAGGCGGACAAAGTTTTTAACATGCATCTGTATAAATTTGATTTAGAAACTCTTTATTCTCCAAAAGGCAGCAGACACAAAGCACATGTAAAAAATATATTCAAAAATGAAACTGCAGTCTTGAGGACTGTGGATGTCAGCAGCACTGCCCAGTGTTACTACATCAATGTGCATTAATTGAAATGCATAAGTGTAAATTAACAGCCTGTAGTGTTTTGGGAGACCTTGTTATACGTGAAAGAAGCAGTGTTTCTTGTGAATATTTAAATTTTCAGCCTAAATTTAACTTGTTGTGGAATATCTGGACATTAAACTACTACCTGCAATGGGGAAAAGCCACTTCCACTGATAATTAATTTTTCTTGATGATCCTTCCCCTGTTCTTCTCTGTCTTGCCACGGGAGAGATGTCAGCATTAAATGACTTCTCACTGGGCTTGTTCTTGGTGCAGTGGTGGGTTTGGGAGGGGAGCAGGAATCCTGCTCTAATTCCAAATGTAACTTTGGGCTTTAGCCCCTGGGAAGAGGCAATGAGCTTCTCCCTGGTGCCGAATTGCCGAATTTCTGTGGGGTTTTTGGGGAGTTGTGATGTTTGAATGAAGGATTTCTGTGTGTGGATGTGCCTGACGTGTCCTGCGTTGCCTTGCAGCCGGCGAGCCCGATGGATCAGATGGGGAAGATGAGGCCTCAGCCCTACGGAGGGAACAACCCCTACTCGCAGCAGGCGGGGCCGCAGGCGGGGCCGCAGCAGGGCCACGGCTACCCCGGGCAGCCCTACGGGCCCCAGGGCCCCCAGAGATACCCCATGGCCATGCAGAGCAGGACGCAGAGTGCCATGGGCAGCATCTCCTATGCACAGCAGGTACAGCTCCCCGAGCTCCCCGAGCCTGGCGCACACAGCTGGGCAGGCAGGGACGCACAGCCAGCCTGGGCTGCTTGGGGAAAATGGCATTTCTCCAGGCTGGCTTCTGTGCCACACCTGCATCCAGGTGGGATCCATAGCCTGGGGAATCCTTGTCTCCAGGAGAGGCAGTGGCAGAGCAGTGAATCCAGCAAGGGAAAAATAAATAGCAGGGGAGGGAGATCCTCTTTCTGCTGTGCTGTGTTAGAGACACAGCTGTTCTTTGCACAAGAAATGACTCCAGGTCAGTTTTGGCTCATTACATGATCCAAGTGCGCGCCTGCTGGACTGTTTGCAGGATTCAAAAGGCAATTTTTTTTTTTTAATGTTTGGAGCAAGCAGTCTTTCCTTTCAATGTTACTTTTGTTGAAGGGTGGTCAGATAGGGATCCCTAAAAACTTAGCTATGATGCCTGTTAGAACTTGGTTACTGCCAAGAATAATGTCACTCGTGAGTGTGTGACACAAGTGTGTGACACAACTTCTGCTGTTTTCTGGGAATTATCTAGGTAGTGGCAATTCCAGTGCACTTACTGCTCTGAATTTCTGCTTCTGGAGCAGAATCTGTGTGTGTGTGTGTGAGAAACACCCTTGTGACTGGTTCACCTCCCTCTCTCCCCATGCAGATGCCTCCGTACGGGCAGCAGGGCCCCAGCGCGTACGGGCAGCAGAGCCAGAGCCCCTACTACAACCAGCAGAGCCCTCACCCGCAGCAGCAGCAGCAGC
>NW_005054436.1:470041-490888 GCF_000277835.1 Geospiza fortis | reverse complement strand
CCCTCGGCCTACGGCCAGCAGCGCTTCCCCCCGCCTCAGGTAGGCTGGCCCTGCTCTGCTGCTGCTCCAGGGCACTCTGTGTGGGGCAAAGCTGCTGTTCTGTGCGTTAGAACTGGTTGGTTACACGCAGAGAACTGGGTGGCACAACGTGGGCAAAGCTCCTGTTCTGTGTTAGAATTGGTTAGTTACACGCAGAGAACTGGGTGGCACAACGTGGGCAAAGCTCCTGTTCTGTGTTAGAATTGGTTAGTTACACGCAGAGAACTGGGTGGCACAACGTGGGCAAAGCTCCTGTTCTGTGTTAGAATTGGTTAGTTACACGCAGAGAACTGGGTGGCACAACGTGGGCAAAGCTCCTGTTCTGTGTTAGAATTGGTTAGTTACACGCAGAGAACGGGGTGGCACAACACGGGCAAAGCTCCTGTTCTGTGTTAGAACTGGTTGGTTACACACAGAGAACTGGTTAGCTACACACGGAGAGCTGGGTGGCACAACATGGACAAAGCTGGTGGCTTCTCCTGTGGCTTACAGAGGTGGTAACCAGCAAAAGCAAAAGTTGGCTTTGGGGAGGAGAAACAAAGCTTGGCCCTTTCAGCAAACACTGCAATGCATCCAGGGTAGCCTTTGGGAAGCTCCCAGCTCTGAGCACTATCTGTGTGTGCTGGCTTTCAGTCCTGGCTCTCACCTCCTGTTTTGGGCAAATTTCACCAAGGGGACATAAATCTGCCGCAATGTGAGAATATCCCAGAGTGACTCCAACGGAGGCTTCATTGTATTCCCATTTGTGACTTTTTTTTGTGTGTGTGTTGGTTGATGTTTCAGGAGTTATCTCAAGACTCGTTTGGGTCCCAGGCATCCTCTGCTCCCTCAATGGCTTCCAGTAAAGGGCAAGAAGAGATGAACTTGAATCTTCAGTCCAGACCTTCCAGCCTGCCGGTGAGTGGGGCCTGGCCCGAGGGCAATCAGCAGCACAGCAGGAAAATGAGCACTGGTCCTGTTCCACGTGGAAATGGGAGCCATGGAGGCTGCTGTGCTCTTTACTAAGTCATTAGCTTCTGGCTTCCCACTGGAGGTTGAATGTAATTTACAAAAGTAATGGATTTGAGAGGGAAGTTTAACCCTGAGTGCTCTGGTCTGCAGGTGCTGCCTAAAGCAGTTCATTCGGTGAGCTCTCTGTGTGCAGAGTCTGCAGTACCTGACTGCTGTCAGACTAGGCCCTGGCCTCCAGGAAAATCCTCATTTTTACCTTATTTTCCTGTTCCTTGGCCCACTGTGGCGCTGTTGACTGGCGCTGGAGCATCAGTGGACTTCTCTGGTCCAGTGTGACTGAACAGTTGGTGAAAACGACAAATTCATTGGTATCTGGAGTGAGAAAGATCAGTCCCATGTAGCTCCTTCCTTGGCAGATGGAGAATTGGATTTTCTTTGGCATCCTAAATCCTAATGTGCAGTGACCAGTTGGGGATGAGGTTAGTGCCCAGTGTTCCAGCACGTTTTGGGCCAGAGTAGTTAAATTTTGTGTTAAAACACCAAGAAAACAGAGAAGAGTTGAAAGTTTAGGTTAACTTGCTCAAGTTGGTCTGTGCCTCTGGCTTGGAAGAACAATTTGGAGCTGCTGAGTTCCAATTTTGCTGGTAACTTTTGTTCTAACCAGTAGGAAGTGAGCGAGGTTTTATTTTTTTCTTTAGCCACTGGCTAAGTCAGTGCTGGGAGCTGCAGCTGGATTGGCCAGAGGAGTGAGCTGTGTGTAGAACTGAGTTATTTTTGCTCCCAGCAATGAGAACAGCTTTGTTACCAGCCCCTTGAAATAATGCCTTCAGATTGTGGGTGCAAATTGTCACCCAAAATATAAAGTGATTCTAGTTCTGACCACCTAATGGGAGTAGTTGTGGGTTGTTGCTTTTTCTTCCCCTTTTTTTTTTCTTTTTCTCCTTTTGGACCCTGATTACAAAGATTTAATTTGTTCTGAGGCCAGGGGGGAAAAGAAGAATCTTTTTAAATAGCATGTTTCTTTCCACTCTGCCTCTCCACAAGTTCTTCCATGTGACCCATCTTCTGGCGAGGAGCTCAGGAGAAGTGAAGCCACTGAAGCAATTGAAGCAATTGCTGTAGCTCAGAACGGTGGGAAGTCCTTTCAGAGGCACTGCTGATGGAGCCTTCCTGGATCCCACTGATCCCTCTGCCTTGGATTACAGGAATTAGGAGCCAGGCTTCGCAGAAGTGGCTCCTTCTCAGCACCGAGTGGGAGTTTGTGTTGTACCTTGTGGTTAAATATATTTGGCCCTTTTCAAGTTGTCCCTTCTCCTGAGTAGTCTAAGAAAAGAAATCCATCCCAGCTGCAAGAGTGGAGGAGCCTAGAAACAAGGGAATATCTGGTTTTCCTGGCTTTACCACTAAATAATTTGCATTTAAGAAATCAGCCAGTCTTTAGCTTACCCAACCTTGTTGTATTTTTGGCCTTTCTCTTCCTTAGTACGCAAAAAATTAAAAAAAGGAGACTCACTTGTACATCTTCCATAACTCCTTGTTGTCTCTTTGGGATCCTGTAGGACAAGAACAGCACCAGCTGAGAAGGGCTTCAGACAGGGATGCTGTGAGGTGTTGAAAGGCATCTCTGGGATGCTGGCAGCCAAATCCTTCTTTCAGTTTGCAGTGATCAATCTCCTGCACAGAGTTTGGCCTGGGGATGCTCAGGAACACAAGATCTCCATGGAAGGGCACTATCAATTTCTTTTTATCTTCCTGATATTGCTCAATCTGTCTAGTTGAGAAAGTTTTATCCTGCTCAGGAGGATTCCCAGATCCCTGTTTTGCCATTATGGATGACTTAGAGGAGCAGAGTTTGTTTGTGGGCTTTTAATTTTATTACAGAGTCCTGAGCCCTTTCCCAGGCCTGGTGGGTGCTGTGGAAAAGCTCACTGGGTATCCTGGAACTGGGGCAAATCATGCCATGCATCATCTTTAATTAATTAAACAGGGATCAGCCCCAGCAGGAAAAGGAAAAGGAGATTCTGCTTTTTAGGTTCCCGGGAAGTGTTGAGTCCCAGTGCCTTCACGAGTCCTTGGCCTTTGCACGTGGATTTTGTGCACCAATGTTCATGTTGGAATTCTGAGCAATAAAGGGGAATATTCCTTTGGCTGGAGCATCACCCTTCAGGAGGTGCTGGTCTCCTGGCAGGGCCATTGTCAGGTTGTTCAGCTCCTGTGGCTGCTCTGGGGTCTGCCTGAGGAATGTCCTGTGGATCCTTCTGGGTGGGGCCTTCAGGATTCCTTCCCAGTGGTTGTGTCATTAACTAAACTTTCTCCCTGGTGCCTTTTAAAGAGCCCTACCTCCCTGTGAGTGTCCCGGCTGCTCTCCCTTCCTGTGGCAGGCAGGCTGAGGAATTTCTCTGTAAAATTCACTCCTTCCCCAGGGAGTCTCCATCAGGATTGCAGCCAAACTAAACTTAGATTGCAATTGCACAGGAGAAGTGGAGTATTTTGTGTCTGGGTGTAATAGAGGAATAGTGATCCTTGGGATAGATCTGTTTCTCCCAGGAGATTCCCTAGTTTCTTCTCCTTAGCAAAAAATTCTTCCTGGAGAGTTGTATCCAGTTTATTCAGTGCTGGCTTCAACTTTTGAGTCTTGGGTTTTGAGGCTGAAGGAATCACACATTTCCAGGTAAAATCTTCCTTTGTGTAGCCATGGAAGCAGCTCTGGGGGAAGCAGATTCCATCCATTTGGGTTTGGACTGCAGGTCTGCTCTGCTGCAGAGCTCTTTGGCATTTTGGGTTTGTTGGGAGGGATTCTCTCTCTCGTTATGGAACATGGGACAGGTTTTACCTTGCCCCAGTCTGTCTGCTGGGCTGCCTTGAAGGAGTTCCTGATGTCTTTGGGAAGGATGTGGAGCATGAGGCAGGGGTGCCACCAGGCTGTTCATCCCTTCCCAGGCACACAAGTTGGCATCTCTGGTGTTTGAGCTCCCAGGTTGGCCCCAAAAGCCATTAATAAATCAGGAGCACAGAGTCTGGCAGCGTTTTGGAGGTCCTGACACAGCAAGGTCGTTTGAATTTTTGTGGCAGCAAACTGGGCAGTTGGGGCAAAAATTTTGGAATTCCTACCCCAGAATGTTCTTAGTTTGGTCAGTGTAGTGGTGAGCCTGAGGGAGAAATCTCCTCCCTGTCCTGGACAGTTTATTTTCATTCTGTTGTAGAGTGGGAATGGTTTTAACCTCAGTATTTTGCTATTTTGCACTGTTGGGAAGCCATTTTGTTTATTTAGTGATGTTTCCCTCTGGTTCGTCTGTGAATTTGGATCTGAAAAGTGTCCTATCAATGGCAGAAAGGATTTTAACCAACTGAAAATATTCCTGATCCAAGGTTAATTTCTGGGTGTGGGTTCTGGCCTTGGGTCTTTGCACTGTGGATTGAAGGAAATTAGGTTTTGTTGGGTGGGGAGAGGAATGAGGCTGCAGAGCTTTGGCAGAAAAATCTCGTCAGTGAATGTCCCCAGCAGTTGTGGGGTGGTTTTGGTTTGATTATCTCTCCCTCAGTGGAGCAGTTGCTGAGCTGGGGCACTGCAGGCTGTCAGGAAGCACTGCTTGGGCTCTCCTTTCTTTCCAACTGGTCATTTCAGCTGCTCTGGGAGTGCTTGAAGTGGAATAAAGTTGAGCTCTGTCAGCTGCGTCCCCTGACCTGGAAATAATCAATGCAACAGGCTGAAATGCAGCAAAAAACTGTCAGAGCTGCCATGGAGGGAGGCAGGCAGCCTGCTTCCTTAAAATTTCAGTTTAAAATGAATAAATATGGCAACTTTTTCAGGGGGCAGGGAGAAAGAACCTTTTATAGTTGAATCTGCTGGTCACTTCAAACCCTTTTTTTTTCCCCTCTCCTTTTTTTCTCTTTCCATATGGGACTTCCTGCTTCTGTTTGGTTTGTGTTTGGCCTTTTGAGCCCTCTTATTGCTTGCCTTAGGAGAGGGATTAGCAGTGTGTGCATTTCAAAGCAGGGCAGCACAGTGGATATGCAGATAAAGCCACCAGCACCCCAGGCTTCCCCAGGAGCACCTGAAACTCTGGCAGTGCAGATCCCTCCCTGCCTTCAGTTTGTGCCATCTGCAGGGTTTTATCCCAGGCTCTGGTGATAGTGGAAGGTAAAAATGCATTTTTCCTTGTTCAGTGCTCCTCTGCACAAGGTTTTCTTGTTGTGTGACTGTGCCCAGCATTTCTGCATGGTTCCTTGAGAAGGCTGTGCCTTTTCCCCCGAGTTTTTTTATTTTGTTAACTGTGCAGAGCATCTCCAGAGCCACCCTGACCTTCAGCTGCTCAGTGACACCTTTGGCACTCAGCCCTGCCCCAGGGCAGCCTTGCTGTGTGTCCGTGGGGCAGTTCTCTGTCCTGCCAGCCCTTCCTGGGGTCTGAGGGCAGCTGATCCCCCTGTGCCAGAGGTTCTCCCCACGCTGGGGCCGGTCCCCTCCCCAGAGCATCCCAGGGGAGCCGCTGCAGGAGCTGCGCTGTGCGCTGTGCTCAGTGCCGGGCTCGTTTCCTGTTTCTATTCTGGTCTAGAGCAGCTCAGCTCGGCTTCCTGCCTGCGCCTCGCTGCATTCCCCGCAGCCCAGCCCTTCCCTCAGCCCGCCCTGCTCCAGCCCCACCACGGGCAGCAGAGCTGGGACCCCCATGGGACCCCCCGGGCCAGCCATGGCCTGAGAGCTCGCTGCTGGGCAGGAGGGTCTGCAGGGTGGGCAGCCCTGGCCAGGGCTCCTGGCTGTGCTCTGTGCTCTGCTGCTGACATCCCTGTGTGCCAGGGGCCCTGAGCCCCCTCCCCAGGGCAGGGTGAGCCCCTGCCCTGCCCAGCCCTGCTCTCCCAGCAGCTCGGGCTGCAGGCCAGGGAAGTCAGGCTTTCACTTCCTCTCTGCTGCTGCCTGGGCTCACTGCACACCCTTTAAAAGGTGCAGAAGCCTCCTGTGAGTCTGACGTGGGGCGCTTGATGCTCACCCTCTTCCCTTTCCATGCAAAGAGCCCTGCCAGAGGGGAGCCCACCGTGCTGGGAAGGAGGGGCTGCGCTGGGGGGACCCTCCTCTGGAGGGTGTTCAACCCTGGGGTGCTTCAAACAGCACCACACCTGAGCTCTCGCTCCACAGGAGTAATTTCCCTCTTGTTCTGCTTCTGGCACGCTGGATTGACTCGTCTTGGAGACATGAGGGATCATAAATACCATGGGGGAAACTCTTCCCACGTGGTGCCCACGTGTGGGGCCTGGCAGGGGCCCAAGGCCTGGGATGCTCCCATGGGCTGGGATGGGTCACACCAGGATCCCAGTCAGCCCTGGTGACTGGAGGAGTTGTATGATTGGTTTTTATTGCAGTTTTGAATCTGGAAAGAAGAAGCTTCTATTAAGGGAAAGGAAAAAAAAAAAGGTTTAATTTCCTGAAACGACAAGAAGTGACATCTCCAGGCATGGACTGTTCTGGCGCCCTGACCCCAAGGGCAGCCTGGCCTGGGCCAGGTTTCCATGGATATGGTGCCTCTTCCTGTGCCTGCTCACTGCTCTGAGCCAGGAGCAGTTCCCTGATTCTCTCCAAACGTGTCTCAGCCTCCCCATGGCACCCAGAGCAGCACCAGCCTGGGGTGGCACTGCAGAGAGCTCTGGATGGAAATGGTTGCTCTGGAGATGCCCCAGTGCCAAGGGGCCAAACCCTTCCCACAGGTTCCAGGGGGTTGGGGAAGGAGCTGCCAGCCTCCAGCTGTCTCTCAGAATCAGTCCAGGATCACAGGCTGGGTTGGGTTGGAAAGGAACCTAAAGATCATCCAGTTCCAACCCCCTGCCACAGGCAGGGACAGCTTCCAGGGGAAGAACCACTGGATTCACCACACTTGCAGATGCCTGAGACTTTATAAATCTTGTTCTGTCCTAAAATCTTCCTCCTGCTTTTTTAGAAATTGATTCTGTCACTGTTAATTGTTTCAGAGGCTGATGAGAATACTAAAAGCTGATTTATCTTAAAATCCAAAATATTGCCCGAACAGGGGCCTTTTAAATTGTGTAATAATTTCAGCCTCTTGCCTTTGCTGCTTCCCTGTGCCCACCCTGGCTGGGGAGGTTGGCATGGTGGCACAGTCACATGCTGGGATGACTAAATGCTTTGGAGTGTCAGTGCGTGGAACATGAGCCTGGAAAGCGCCTTCCAGAGAAGCTGGGGAATGGGAATATCCTCGTGTCTGGCAGTGCAAGGGGAGCTTCCAGCCTCCTCCTGATCCTGGGTTTTCTGGGAGCTGGGCTCATCATCAGACTTGGGAGAGGAAAATCCTGTGGAAGGAAAGCAGAAGCTCTGTGGATAAGCAGGTCTGTCAGCTAAGGCCTGCACTCGTCTCCCTCCTGCACTTCCTTTCCCACTGATGGGTTGGAGATCCCTGCATCCCCACACCTGCCCAAAATCAGGGAGAGCATCCCCTGCTGCTGCTGCCATGTTGCTTCTTCCTGTGCCCAGAGCCTCCTGCCTCTTTCCTGAGCTTGTTTTGGGGTCAGGGTCACTGTGGGAGCTGGAGGTGTCACCCTTTTGTGCTGGATGGACAGGACAGCTTCTGGGACAGCTGAAGTGACGCCACCGTGGCTGGGAAAATTCGGCATTTTTGTTCTGCTCTGGATGTTTGATGTTGTACCAACCTTTGTGTAAAGCCGGGAGTCCTTTTTGTCAGCTGAGCAGCCTCCAAAGGGTTAATTGGGAGCTCCTGTGTGGGGTTTTGCTGTTGCATCTCACAGGGTCCTGTTGGATCTCACAGGGTCCTTCCCGGGTGGGAGTGCTGCCCTTCCACACGGCGAGTTCTCCCTCCAGCGACATCTTGTTCTGTGGATGAATCATGGTGCTCCTTCTCCACTTTGTGCTGCAGCCACAGCTCTGAATCTCTGCTCTCCAAAGACGGAGAAGATGAGATTTGCTCATCTGCTCCATGCTCGGAGGGGGAGGAAAGCCCCCTCGCCCTCCCTTTTTTTAAAATATATTTTATTTTATTTTATTTGGAGGGGGAAGAGAAGGAGGGGTGGCACAGGGAAGGAGCAGGAGATGTGATTAAAGCTCCTGCCGAGGAGATCTGTGGGAGTGGAGTATCGACCTCTGAAAAATCAATGGCTGCTGCGGTAGCTGTTCCGCAAGGCTCCGGCGCAGGAATGTGGCACAGCCAGCAGCCCTTCCCCTGTCCTGCCCGCTCCATCCCCGGCCTGCTCCCTGCCAGCCCACCACCCTCACCCACATCTACTGAGCTGGATTAGAGCAGCAGCTTATTTTTGCAATCAGAGTAAAATTTCTCGTGTGGCACCGAGCCCCTCCTCCTGCCAGCCTCCCTTCCCTGCAGTGCAGCTCGAGCCAGCAGCTTCTCCCAGTTTGTCTGAAGCCAGCCTGGAAGAATGAGCTTTTCAGCTTCTTTTTTGAGCGAGGAAACTGCACGAATCTCTCTGGCATGTTCCAGTCCCCATCTTAGGTTTGTAATTGCCAGCGCTGCTGCCTGAGAGGAGCTGCAACTCCTTGGAAGGGAAGGGAATATGGACTCTGTAGCAGAGCCTTGCTGAAGCCTTGCTGCTGTTTGTTTTAGTGGGCAGGTGTTTTCCCCTTGAAGTAGTAAAGTCTAGCACTTCCTTCCTCTCTGTAAGGACTGTGGGGAGGAGTGAGTGGCACGTGAGGACTCCCAGGTCCTTGTGGCACACTCAGTTTGGTACCAAACTTGGTGTTTTTTCTCTTGCTGAACTCAATTCTTGTTGCTCTCATGTCACCCCTGCTCAGATCAGAGGTGGAGCTTCCAGGGACATATCCAAGGGGCCAATCCCAGTGATTTCATTGCAAATACATCTCTTTGTTCCTGGTTTTGTCCCATTTTGAAGGAGGACGTCCCCTTTGTGTCTTGTCCGGCCCATGCCCACACCAGGAATGATCCTGAAGGTGCTTTTGGTGCTGGAAAGATGGACTCGTGTTCCTCTCCACAGTGACTGGTGGTGGAGGAGCAGAGGGAGGGGAAATGATGGCCATCCCTGGCACAAGCTGTGTGTTTGTCACCCTAGGACAAAGTTTTCGGGACAGGACAAGACTTGGAAAATCGCTATTCTGACTCTTGATTTGTCAGCTTTGGAGACGCTGGATGAGAAATCTCTGGATGAAAAGCATCAGCTGGGTTTCCACTGGAGCTGAACTTGTTCCCAGCTCCAGTTTCTGGTTTCTGCTGGGGACCAGTCTGGAAGAGGCACAGCAGGAAAGCCCTGGGGCTGCAGGGCCTCTCCAGACCCTTCTGTCACATCTGGGAAAACCTCAGGTTCCTTTGTGGGGGTGCTGTGAGTGGAGCACGGGGAAGTCTCCAGGAGAAAGTGTTCTGTGGAGCACGAGAGGCAGGATTTGTCTGTGCTGCCAAAGGAGGAACAAATCTATCCATGTCCCAAAAATAGCAGGGAGATCCTGCCAGTCAGCTGTGTGATTGTTGTGATAGAGAGGATTGAGGTATTTTGGGTGTGGAAATAAAGGGGAAGGAAAGGACAAGCTTGTGATTTTTAAATGTTGGTAGTTCTTGAGTAAGTGGAAAAGCAACTGCACAGAAAAAGAGCTTGTAATAGAAAGTGAGTATTTCAATCAGAAGGAAGGAAGAGGCTTTTTCCCTTTCAGAAAGAACTGGGGAATAAATTTAGCCATTGTTCTCTGGTCTTGCTTGTGAGCATCTTATGGAAACAACTGGCCTTATAGAATTTATAAACTGCAGCACATGCCCATCTCAGACCATGATTTCCCTGAGTGCTGTCTGGTGATCTGACGGTGTGAGATCATTCCCTGTTCCCCCACACTTCCACGTGGAAGGGCCGAGGCTGGGATGGGCAGGGGAGGCTGCAGTCCCTGCTCAGGAATTCCTTTTGCTGTCTGGTCAGTCTTCCTGCTCCTCCAGATCAGTGGGACGGGCCGGAGCAGAGCCTCGAGCCTCTCTGCTCCTCTGGGACTTTGTTACCTTGATCTTAAGCATTTCTGGCTGTTCCATCTCTGTTTGTTTAACCAATGAGCTGTATCAGATGGAGGGGTGCTGGTTCCTGCTGCCAGATAAAAGAATCCCGGCTGTTTCCAGCACAAACCCTCGGCTCCTTGTGCTGCCACGCCGGGGCTTGCAGGGATTTCTGTGCAGGGCTGAGCTGCCCTGGCCCCTGCCTGTGTGGCTGCAGGCAGGGATTGCTGTGCTGCGAGCAGGAGGTGCTGTGCTGCTTGCTGCTCGTCAGCAGCACTGAGAGCCCCGCGCTGGCACCGGCCCGGCTCGGGCATCCTCTCTCTCGCAGCTGGAACCGCTCCCTCCCCGGGTCCCCGTGGGCTTCCGCTATCAGGTCACATCCCAAAATAACACTGGGCAGTATTTCAAGTGAAGAAACTCAGGCTTTGGGGCTGCAGCCAGCCTGGAGTGTGAGATTCTGTGTGAAATAGTTGGAATCCCTCCAGCGTTTTTGATCTGCATGGCAGATGAGCAATAAAATGCATAAAAAACACATTGGAAACACGTGAGGAAATTCTCCAGACCCTGACGTTTCCTTGAGTTGGCAGAGCTGCTGCTGCCGAGCCTCACCTCCTGTCTGGGCTCCCTGGCTGTGCTGTGGGAGAGGGGAGAGCCCTTCTTCTGCTGCTGTGCCTTCCCAGGGCTGCTCCTGGTGCTCCGTGGGAGGCAAATAAAACCTCCCAGGCCCTCTGCTCTTGGGCTGCGTCCAGAACCCCCTGACGACAGCAGGGCTCCATTATTTCCATCAGGTTTCATTGTTTTTAAAGGTTCTCTGCTGCAGCTGCCCTGAAAACAGGCTGCAGGGAGATGCAGGGATTTCCTTTTCCCCTGCTTTGAGGGTGGCAGAGCTGGAGGTGTCTTTTAGGTTTAATTAACCCCTGGTGCCCTGGTGCTTGGCATCCTGAGAGAGAATTTGATGGGAGGAAACCAGCTCCCCCCTGATGAGCTGCTGGGGCTCAGACATTCCAGTCCATGTTTTCTCCTTCCCCTTGCAGGAGTTTCCCTTCTGAGCAGCTCAGTCTTGCTGAATAATACACTCAGAAAATGCTGCTGTGCTGGCAGAACCCTTCTTTGCTGGGAAATGACTTTATTGTTGGAATTCATAAAACTTACCTATCTTTGGAGGTGAAAGTCACTTCAGGAGTTACTAGATTTTCACGGTCCTGTTTCAGCTCATGTCCCAACAGCTGGGAAAGGGAGGTGTGTAATTCCCTTCCAACTCACTTAAACTGATAATCTGGGAGCCTGATGCACAGCTGAAGCTCTGGGGGTCCCTCCTGATGTGTCAGCATTGGGGCACAGCCACCCAGGACCCACCTGCTCCATTAAAATGGGATGTTTTTAAATGCCTTGAGTACTAAAGCATTGATGCACAGGCAAGGTGGAAGGCATGAGCTCTGCAGATTGTTATCTGCTTCTTAGGAGTTAATTTTCAAACCATTTTTAACGTTCCTTCATTTTATGTCTTGCAGATATTTGGTGATTCAAAGTAAAACTACCTTCATGTGTTGAAGGGACATGCCAGTATTTCCATCCAGTTGTAGGCTGGACTGAACTGGTTTCTGGACATTCTGATCCTTTCATGGGCTCTGGGGGGAGTCTCTTTGTGTGTCTTGTATCAGTGGCTGCAGTTGGGTGCAGTAAATCTCAGTGAGAGGAGTGTTTTGCTCTTGATTGTTTGTGTTGGTTGATGCTTTTTAATGCAAAATGTTGGAAATAATGTCTCTTTACTCCCACTTCAGATGGTTTCTGCAGTAGGAATGTGGGATTTGTCAAAGCTGTCCAGGGGAAAACACCCAAATAGCTGCATAAAGGAGCAGTGCTTTTGATGTTACAATAGGAAAGTAGTGAAAATTGCAAGAGATCTTAGACACTATTTTTAGGATTTTCTGCAGTTTTTTAGCTTTCATTGAAATAAAACAAAGCTTTTTTTTTTTCCCTCAGGAAGATAATACTTGAGCAGTAAGCAAATACACCTCAGAGACTGTGGTGCAGGAAATGAGCTCTCCAACAGGAGCAGTAATGGAAGGGGAGGGAGGACACGCTCTGCACTAAATCATCCCACCAAGTGTCTGGGCTCTGCAGCTCCAAAGTAACACTGGCCAGCATTTGTTAGAAGCATTTTGTTCAAATTCCATTAAAACAGAGGAAATTGCTGTGCTGGAGCAGCTGAAGGTGGTGCTGAGGCCCAGCTCTGCCCTCGGAGTGTCCCAGTCCCACGGGGTGATGAGGTGCTTGGGTGTCACCGTGTTGGCTTTTATTCCTCCATAATTCCCTTCTCCCTGCGTTCCACGTCCTGGCTGTGCTGTCAGAGCCTTTGCAGACCCCCTGGCAGGCAGGGCTGGGTGTGGGGGCTCCTGCTCCCCAGGGCTGATGAGGTGCAGTGTCTGTTCCAGGTCCATGTGCACTGCCAGGGCTGGGAAAGCATTCATTCCCTGCACTGCTGCTGAACCAGGAGCTGTGCTGTCAGTGTAAATGGAACCAGGCTGTCCAGGTGATTTATCAGCTGCCTCGGCCTTTCTCCGTGGGGTTTAAATGAGGTTGGCTCTGCTTGTGCTGTTCAGCTGAGTTCTGTGCAGGGAAGATGACCTGGGATTCCCTCAGGGCTCACCCAGAACCCTTCTGATCCAGAGCTGATTGCTCTGGAAGACTTAGGAAGGGTAAGTGAAGTCCTGGTAAGCTTTGGCCTCCACTTCTTCACCTGCCATGATCCTTTGAACCTCTGGCAGAGATTTTATCTAATCCCTGGAATAGTTACAACTTCCCAGCTTTCTGTTCAAATAGGCTGCCACTTCCTCTGGCTGGGGCTGCTCCTGACTCATTGAGTGCAGGCCAAGCCTGAGCAGCTGATGCACCTTGTTAGCAGCCAGCCAGCACAATTGGGCATGCTGGATCTGATCTGCACATCAGCTCCTTGGAATTAGCCCCATTCCACACTTGCCAGCTGGTTCTTGATGCTGTGGCAATTGGAGGTTTCAGCTCTCTTAGGCTTTTTGTGCTTTTCTTCTGCAAGGTGAATACATGCAGGAGGAAGGGTGTTTTCTAGCCTTGCCTTCGACAAAAGCTAAACTTTACAGGTTGATGCAGTAACTGCTAATTTTTGCTGTCTTTGAAGAAAGGGAAGTGGGAACCCTGAAGAGTATTTTATGGTTTTCTTTTAAATCTCTGTTTAGTTTGTTTTTATCCATCTCAAGTGAGTAGTTTCCCAGCTCATAGGAGGTTTATGAATTAATTATGGTGAGGCAGGAGTTTTCTGTCTTTCAGAGGCTGAGCCACGTTTCCCTTCCAAGCCATGATCACATGGACTGTCTCCTGTGTTTGCAGTTTTGCGTGTGCTGTTGATGCATTCTTTAACTTCCCACCTCTGAACTGAATCAAAAGGAGAATTAGCCAGTTGTTTGGGCCAGCAGCAAACCAGCTCAGGAGCTCCTGGGTTCAGACTGGCAGCAGGATAAGACACGTCTGGCAGCTGCCTCAGTCTGCAGCAGCCTTTGGTACCAACAGTAAACAGCTCACTGACTCCTGTGTGCTGCATGCCCAGGGACAAGTGCTCCTCCTGAGCAGTGTGTGAGTGAGCAGCCCCGTGGCTCTGTGGTTTCTGATGTGTTTCTGTGCCCTGCAGGACCTGTCTGGTTCCATAGATGACCTGCCCATGGGGACCGAAGGAGCCCTGAGCCCTGGAGTAAGCACATCAGGGATTTCCAGCAGCCAAGGAGAGCAGAGTAACCCAGCTCAGTCTCCTTTCTCGCCACATACCTCTCCTCACCTGCCAGGCATCAGAGGACCCTCCCCCTCCCCAGTTGGATCTCCAGCCAGCGTTGCTCAGTCCCGCTCCGGTCCCCTGTCCCCTGCTGCAGTCCCAGGTAACCTCTCACTCCAGCTCTGCTGGGGCTCTGCTGTGCTGCCCAGAGCTGCCCTGGGTGCTTACTGAGCTCCTCTGAGCTCCCTGGTGTGTGTGAGAGGTTTCTGGGGGTGGGTGAGGTGCTGGGGAGCCAGCAGTGCCCTTGCTCCAGCCTGAGTGACCACTTGCTGCCGTTCTCCCCTTGTCCTGGGCTTGTTTGGGGTTCTGGGGTGTGACTGCTGCCTGCTGGGTGTGTGGAGGTCTGTGCTGATGGCGTGTGTCCTTTCTGTGGCCCAGGCAATCAGATGCCTCCCCGCCCGCCCAGCGGCCAGTCGGACACGATCCTGCACCCCTCCATGAACCAGTCGAGCATCGCGCAGGACCGAGGTGGGTCACACCCTGCTGGCTCCAGTTCCCTGCCCTGGGGACAGGGTTCTGTGGGGCTGAGCACTGGAAAGCTGCCCCAGGACTACAGGCTGAAGCGTTGAGGCACCTTGCAGTAAATTCAGCTGTTGGTGGCTGTTTGGCCTCTGAATGTTCCGTCCAAACTGGTGCTTTGGCCTCTAAGATGTTTTCTCTGGCTTCTTAATATGCTTTAAGCTTCAAAACAAGGGGTGCTCACAACAATATTGTGTGCCTTCGCCCTTTGAGGGAGTAAGATTTTGGGGGTAAAAATGCATGTAAAATTTCAGCTCTCCTGGCTGAAGGTATAGAGTTGTCACCCTGAGAAAACAAACAAGTGAACAAAAACCAAGAACAAGAAGCCCCAAGGATTTGCAGAGCTGTACTGGCTTCTGCTGTGACACTAAGAGGTTTTTTTTCTGACTAAAACAGGAAATTGGATCTGCTATCTGCTCAGATAACACCAGCTCCTTAATGCAGCCACTAAAATGTGTCCAGGCTGTTGCTGGAAGGGTTCTGTCGGTGCTGGGGGTGTTGCCTGGCACACGTGTGTGCACTGGCAGCTGGGGATGCTTTGCACTAACGATGTTTTCCCTCCTGGTGTGCAGGGTACATGCAGAGGAACCCCCAGATGCCCCAGTACAGCTCCCCCCAGCCCGGCTCAGCCTTATCCCCCCGGCAGTCCTCGGGAGCACAGATGCACGCCGGCATGGGGCCCTACCAGCAGAACTCCATGGGGAGCTACGGACCCCAGGGCGGCCAGTACGGACCTCAAGGTGGGAACAGGGCCAGCAAAGGCCTCTCTCTGTCCTCATGTCTTGTTGGGGCCCCGGGTTGCTCAGAAAAGCTGTGGCTGCCCCATCCCTGGAAGTGTTCAAGGCCAGGTTGGAGCAATCTGGGATAGTGGAGGGTGGCCCTGCCCGTGGGATGATGTCCAAGGTCCCTTCCAAAGGACTCCATGATTCCATGATAAATGTTCTGATTTGTCTCCTCTTAATCTTTGGGTGCTACCAACCAGAGCTTTGCTCCTGTTGAGATTGATGGGATATGTTGCTTTCAGGGATAGCTGTACTTCTAAAAGTAGGATTCTTCCTCTTTATTTAGGAATAAGCAGATTGTGCATCCCATGTAATTGTGACAAAGGGATGGCTCTCCTTGGAGAGGAAGATGATGAAGTGGTGCCAGTTTTGGGAAGGGTTAATGTGGGATTTTCCATCCTGTCCTGGGCCGTTTAGCTCTCTGTGCTGGGTTGAGGTTTGGGAGAGTTTCAGGCAGCTTCTGAATCGATGTTGTTACTTGGCTGTGTCAAAACACATTTTACGTGGCTTATATCCAAGTACTTTGACTTTGTGTTGAGGTGTGAACACTCCCCCTCATCTCTGTTAGTGATCTTTAAATATTTGCCGATAGAGGATTTCTGTGGTGATTCATGAATGGAGCGGGGTGAGTGATGCTGTGTTCCCCTGTGCTCTCTCCCCAGGAGGGTACCCCAGGCAGCCAAACTACAACGCCATGTCCAACGCCAACTACCCCAGCCCGGGCATGGGGGGCAGCATGAACCCCATGGGGGCGGGCAGCCAGATGCACGGCCAGAGCGGGGTGCCCCCGTACAGCGGGCTGCCCCCGGGCAGGATGGGCCACGGGGCCATGGGCAGCCGGCCCTACGGGCCCAACATGGCCAACATGCCGCCCCAGGTGGGCAGCGGGATGTGCCCCCCGCCCGCCGGCATGAACCGCAAGGCGCAGGAGGCGGCCGCCGCCGCCATGCACGCCGCTGCCAACTCCATCCAGAACAGGTAGGGGGGCACAGCTGGCACGGGGCCTGGCACAGCTCGCTGCTCTGGGCTGGGGGTGACTCTGGGGGAATGCTCACAGGCGCTTCTGGAGGTTTCTGCCCTCCGTGGGGGTTTCTGCCCTTCATGGACATTTGGTTCCCAAGTGAAGTATTAAAAAGGAAGAGAGTAAAGCCTGGAGGAGCTGTGTGTGTGTTGGAATGCCCAGAGCAGCTGCGGCTCCCCCATCCCCAGCAGTGCCCAAGGCCAGCTTGGACACAGCCTGGAGCAGCTTGGGATAGTGGAAGGTGTCCCTGCCCCATGGTGGGGGTTAAACAGGGGATAATCCTTATGGTCTGTCCAACCCAAACCATTCCAGCACTCTATACATCATTTATGACATACTTAGGGAGTTTTTAATGTTCACAGGTGGAATTATTCAACTATGAGATGCCTTCAGTTGTTTTTGCATTTTGCTTTCTGTTATTCTCTGTTCCCTGGGTGACTTGGAGATGCTGCCCCTGTGCTGCAGCCCCTAAACCCAGCAGCCACCCAGCTGTGTGTGTGATCCAAGGCATTGCTTGTCCACTGTGAGGAGCTTCTTCCTTTTAGGGCCTTGATGAGCAGCTGTGGGAAAGGAGCTGGAATTCAGCTCTGAACTTTGCACTGTTTTCTGTGGTTGTTTTCTCCTTTATTGCCCATTTCAGAGTAGGTGTGTGTGGCCTACCAGAATGCCAGGGGAGCCATGAACGTGCTCTTAAATTGGGTTCCCCCAGAAGTGGTGGATTATTTGTTGTCTGACTGGACACTGCTCTTTATCCTCACCTGGGGGCTGCTCCTGCAGCCTCCTGCTTTTACCTGTGCCTGCCAAGGCTCAAGTTCCCAAACCCCAATAAAGGCACCCAAGCCTGTCCCTTTGAGGAAGGAGTTTGAGCCACAGTTGTGTGGGAGGTTTGCGATACATGGAAAACAATGCTTCCAGCCCAGGACATTCCACAATTCTAAATTCGCACTTCACTGCCCAAGTCTGCAGGTTAAAGGCAATTTCACAACTGAAATGAGGCTCAGTTTGTGGATGTAGGAGAACAAGATGAAGGGGGAAAATGTTCAGAGCTCAAGTCCCACTTTCCAAAGGGTTTGCATCCCCTTTTCTCTTGACAGTGTGACTTGGGCTCTGGGTACTGAGCTTTACAAGAGCACCTGATCTTTGTTCTTCTCTTGGAAAAATGGTTTGGGGCAAGTCACTTCTCCATGTCCTTTTAAAGTTTCTTTTAGCAAAGCTGCTTCCTCAGAAGGCAATATCCCAGTAGTGCCTAATGTGTGGAGTAATTGTGTGTTTCTTCCTCCTGCAGGCCTCCTGGTTATCCCAACATGAACCAGGGGGGAATGATGGGCACTGGGCCTCCTTATGGGCAGGGAATTAACAGCATGGCTGGCATGATGAACCCCCAGGGGCCCCCCTACCCCATGGGGGGCAACATGGCCAACAACTCTGCAGGTAAGCCAGAGCTTTAGGACTTCACTGGTGTCATTGCCCTGGCAGGAGAATCAGTGTTAAAGATTCCTTTAACTTCCCAGGGATGGCAGCAAGCCCTGAAATGATGGGACTCGGGGATGTCAAATTAACACCTGCAACTAAAATGAACAACAAGGCAGATGGGACGCCCAAAGCAGAATCCAAGTCAAAGGTAAAACGTTCTGGGTTGTGTTTTTATTGACTCCCATCCTCCTCAGCATCCAGGGAAATAAAGCCATGTGTTGTGTTGGATTGAACAGTGTGAGAAATGGAGGGGAGTGCTTCCCAGTCCTGTGGGAGACATGGATTTCACCTGGAAAACAAATTCAGTATTAGGAATTATTACCTGCCACAGTGAAACTGCCAAAAGCAGCATAAACAAACCTGAGTTTGTTGGTGGAGTGGGCCTGGAGCGAGTCAGCTCTCAGCTGGGACGTGGTAACTAAAGTGTTGCAGTTGTTTCACAAACAGACCTCTCACTAATCCTGTATCAAAGCCAGAAGAGGGAGGCAAACAAGTTCTTCAGGGAGTGTTTTTCTTTGCATTGCTGCTACCAGTTTCAAAAGAACCACCAAAAAAGCAGTTTCTGAGCCCCTGGTCTCCTCCTTTGCTACCTGAAGGAAAACAAATGCTCAGCACGTTTGATCGCTGTGCCAGCAGCAAGAAGATCCAGGAGATCTCTCACTTGTGCTGCTGTGCTTTGGCATCTGCCTCTCTTATTTATGGCAAAAGAGGACCTGAATGCTCTTGGCCAGAAATCAGGGCTGTGCTGTAGAAGGAATCTTATGTGCCATGAACATGCTCAGTTCTGGGTCTAGGGTTCACCTGGAACATATCAGGTTTGAGGAACACCTCTAGTTCAGGAGCTCATTTTTGAGTAAGGATTTGGAGTGCCAAAGCCATCTCTGCCTCCACTCCCGGTGGTGAAGGACACAGGAGACAGGGCCAGCAGGAGGAGACAGGGCCAGATGCCCCCTGGGACATGGAGGAGCTGCTGTTGTGCTGCTCAGTCCTGATCTCTCTTTCCTTCTCCTAGAAGTCCAGTTCCTCTACCACGACCAACGAGAAGATCACCAAGCTGTACGAGCTGGGAGGGGAGCCCGAGAGGAAGCTGTGGGTGGATCGATACCTGGCCTTCACTGAGGAGAAGGCCATGGGCATGACCAACCTGCCAGCCGTGGGCAGGAAGCCCCTGGACCTGTACAGGCTCTACATCTCTGTCAAGGAGATCGGGGGATTGACTCAGGTCAGTGACAAAGATCAGCTCTGGGGCCACATGTGAGCCATGAATTTCCATGTAGCCACACTTTATCTGTTTTATTTCTGTAAATAAAACCCAGCACCCTTTAAGTGAGCCAGATGTCTGCTCTCCCTTTGTCTGGGTGAGAACAGTCTGTGGCCAGATCCAATCCAAGCCCTTTTTCCTGCTTGCCCACTGCAAAGATTGGTGACACTGTCTTTGTCTCTGCATCTGGCTGTCAGCTGACCTCGTGCCTAATTTGATTTGCAATCTGTCCCTGTAAATCTGAAAAGTTTTCTGCAGGTGAAGAAGGGAGTTCAGTGGTTTTGGGGTTGCTCTGCTTGGCCCTCAGTGCATCCTTTGTGTGAGCTGGGAAGGGTTGATGTCTCCTCTGGGAGGTGGTACAGCTGGGATTTGGAGTTTAGAGCCTCCTTTTGCTCGTGCAGGTCAACAAGAACAAGAAGTGGCGTGAGCTGGCCACCAACCTGAACGTGGGCACGTCGAGCAGTGCAGCCAGCTCTCTGAAGAAGCAGTACATCCAGTGTCTGTACGCCTTCGAGTGCAAGATCGAGCGCGGCGAGGACCCCCCTCCCGACATCTTCGCAGCTGCTGACTCCAAGAAGTCCCAGACCAAGATCCAGCCCCCGTCTCCAGGTGAGGCCAGGCCCTGGTTTGAGCAGTGGCTGTGTGAGCAGGAGGGTCTGTGGCACGTGCTGGGGGCCAGGCTGCTCCAAACTGCCAAACCCCCCCACCCTGTTCTCCGGCTGTGCAGGATAAAAATGCTTTGGTAAAGTGGGAGTGGATGAGCCTCTTGGGATAGTTCAGTTTTGTGTGTCCAAGCTCTGGATTAAGCTTGAGAAAAAGGAAAACCCAAAAATACACACACACACACACACACACATACACACACACACACACACACACCTCTGTGCTTGCTGCTGCATCTCTCTGGTGGAGAGAGGGCTCTGGAGTTTCCCTGCAGGGTGGCTCCAACAGCAGCCCTTGTTACTGCTCCTGTTTGGGAACCCACTGCAAAAGCTGAGCTGCTTTGGACTGTGCCAGTGATACCTTCTGGGAGGAGAGGCTGCTTGTGGGTGTGCACTCACCCTCCTCAGGAATTCCTGCTCTCAGCCCTCAGCAGGAGCCAGGGAGGGCATTCTGAGGCTCTGTGCTCAGAGCACTGGGGGCCTACAGCAAGCTGGGTGCTTTAGGAATCTTTAAAATGCACCTTTGCTGTTGTTTCAGATTTTAGGGGGTGCTCCTGTTTCTGAATATTTAAGCATAATGCTCAATTGAGATTTGTTAAACAAAAAAAGAAAAGACATGCAGGCCAGCCATGCACGTTGTGCTCTTTAGTCTTTGGAAAGTCTGCTCCTTTCTTCTCATTTGCATTGAGTTCATTGCTTGAATTGCTGCTGAATTTGCCAACTCTTCTTTAAGCTTGAGTTTTCCAGTTTGTCTTATAACTAAAAATCTTCAGATGCTTTTTCTGGAGCCTGCTCATGTAGGTGAAATAAAAATTTGGTCTGCTTTGAAGTTCCTATAATGTTTGCAAAAAAATGCCTTTTTGGTTCTGAAACCTGGCACCATCTTCGTCTGGCTCCTGAGGAGCAGAATAATGAAGCTCTTTTGCCTGCAGTGCAGTTGTGTCCCAGCCCTGCTGGACCCTTCAGGGACTGTGGGCTTGTCCCAGTGCTCTGCTGGGCACCACAATTCTCCTTCCAGCTACAGGGGGGTTTTTGTAAAGAACTAAATCATGTCTTGTCCCTGGTCAGGAAACCTGCCCCAGTGGGGCTTCAGCCTTGGTGTGTTCTGCAGGATAAAGTAACTTCTGTGCCATTAGACTGAACCTCTGTCCAAAGTGGGTCTGAGTTCTGCCCAAACTAGACCACAAATCCAATCCCACTTTATTTCCAAAACCTCTTTCTTGCCCCCCAAGGCAGTGGAATAAAGATGTTGAGAGCATTTGGAGTTTATTTGTAGAGCGCTGAGACTTTTAGAAAGCCACTTTAGACTTGTTGTGGCTCTAGGTGTGTGTCAGAGTGGATTAGGTGCTGCATCAGATTTTGTTTTGTTTTAGCTCACATGGTGTT
>NW_005054436.1:467348-469991 GCF_000277835.1 Geospiza fortis | reverse complement strand
AATTTGCAGAGCCCTGACCCCAAACTCTGCACGTTTGGGTCCTGCTCTGGGAGCACCCTGCTGCATTTCCAGCTCAAACCCTTCTCAGGGTGCCTTGCTCCAACTCCCACACTGGGAACGTGCAGGGGCAGCACTGCAGCCTGGCTGGGCTCTGATCCTTTATGCTGAATCACTCAGCTGTCCCTGCTCCTCTTTCACTTTCCTTTTCTTCCTCTCAGGGCCCGGGGGTGTGGGGCAGGACAGAAAGTGCTCTGTCAGCCCAGCTCCAGGCTGAGCAGCCCTAGGGCAGTGTGGACGCTGCTCTTCCAGGGCCCCACACAGTCCTGTCCCCAGGGAATCGCCTGCATGAGAGTAAATTCCCTGTTTGGGAACGTGTGGACAACAGGGGGACGTGTTGAAGCCATTTCATCATTTGGTTGAAGGACTCTGCTGTCCCACAGACGTAGTTTGCTCTCCTTGCAGACCCCACAACCTGTTGGCATTGTCTTGCTCTTCATTTCAGCCTGTTCTGCCAAATTAACTCCTGCAGAACTTTGGGAATGGTGAGGGTTGCACTGTGCTGCTCTCCATTAACCCTTCCTGGGGCTGCAGAGGTGGAGCTCCTGGTGCCAGAGCTCTTCCATGCAGGGTCCATCACACCCTCGGCACCCAGGAGCGTCCCAGAGACGGTGGCCAGAGGGAACTGGGAACTCCCCCATGGGCACTGGGAGTTTCCTGGAAGCCCCGCAGGTTCCTCTGGCAGAGTCCCCGGGGAGGCACCTTGGGTTGGAATTCCCAGAGCGTGGAGCTGGCCCTGCTCCAGCTCCGGGTGAGTTTGTGAGTGGGAGGGACAGCAGGAGCTGGGGACAAACACCAAATGGCAGCAGGCAGGGACTGTCTGGGGAATGTCTGGGGAATGTCTCAGGGCCTCTTCCAGAGCCAGTTCCTGGGGGAAGCAGCGGGGCTGGGCTGCCAGGGAGGGGCTGTGAGTGAAACTCCCCAGGAGCTCCTGTGCCTTTGCTCCTGCAGCCCTCCCGGCCGGAGGGAGTCGCAGAGCAGAGGACAGGGTGCCAGGAAGGTGGGGTGTAAACAAACATGGCCTGGACGTGACCTCGGAGGATTTTAATGAATAGCTGAAATGACTCATCAGCCAGCAGGGCTGAAGCTGAGGGATATCGGGTGCTGGGGACGGAACTAATGGAAACGTTAATTAAGAGTTCAGCTCTTGCCAGCTGCGAGGAGCGGCTGAACCTGAGCTGATGCTGTCGCAGCGATCCCGGGCCAGGGGAGAGCTGCTGGAGCTGCAGCACAGCTGGATTACTGGATTGCACAGGGGGGTTTGGTCAAGGCTCAGTGGAGCAGAAAGCTGGGACGTGCAGGGAACCTGCTGGACGGGTTTTGTGCTCCAGTGAAAGATCCGGCAGCTCCGGCATTCCCTGTTCCAGGAATCCTTGGGAGTGGTGCTCCACTGGTGAATTCGCTGCTCTGCAGGGGCGGAGCAGACAGAGGAGCCTCCTTCAGCTGAGGTTTCCATGGCTGGGGAGATCCTGAGGCTCCCAGGACAGGGTTCCAGCCCCCCCCTCCTGGCTGGGGGGATGAGAAGGTGACAGGCACGCCAGGGGTTGTCACTTGGCAGAAGCCCCACATTGCTGCCACGTGGTGCCCTCCAGAGCATCAGCTCTGACAGGATAACGTGGGAAGCACCACACAGGGCCATGGTGGGGAAAAGGGAGTGGGGTTAAGATGAGCAGAGACACAACCTCTCAGCTTTGGGTTCTCCTGGGGAGCCTGGCCCAGCCTGTCCCTGAACTGTTGAGCTCCTCGTGCTTTCTTGGCCATATTTCATCTGTCTCTTCCTCAAAGGACTCTCTGTTCTCGAGGCTCTGGGAGGTTCAGGGTTGCATCCATAGGGTGCAAAGCTGCTCACCCCACGTTCCTCCTCTTGCAGCGGGTTCAGGCTCCATGCAGGGCCCTCAGACACCTCAGTCCACCAGCAGCTCCATGGCAGAAGGAGGAGACTTGAAGCCACCGACTCCAGCCTCGACGCCTCACAGTCAGATGCCCCCTTTGCCAGGCATCAGGTATGGCACCACTGCTGGGAGTGACACCTCTGGGTCATTGCTGCAGATGTTGGGGCCTTGGGTGCCTGTTTTGGTCAGACTCCAGAGCTTGGCTCCTTCCCTCATGGCTGACAGCAACATCGTGTGTGAATGTTCTTTAATTTTGGGGCTGGGTCTGAGGACAGCATTGTGGAGGGGCAGTTCCTCCTGATTCTGTGGCCCTTGGAGGAGATGGCAACACCTGAGAGGGAGCACGTGAGGAAGAGTATCCTGGGGACCATCGTGGACCTCTGTAATGTGGTCTTTGTGGGGCTTTTTTGGAGCAGGAGTAACTCCGTGGGCCTTCAGGATGCCTTTGCAGACGGCAGTGATCCCACGTTCCAGAAACGGAACTCCATGACTCCAAATCCAGGGTACCAGCCCAGCATGAATACCTCTGACATGATGGGTCGCATGTCTTACGAGCCAAATAAAGATCCCTACAGCAGTATGAGGAAAGGTGAGGGATCACCTTCTCCTGGAGCCCCCATCCCTGCCTGGCTGGGTGCTGGAAATGCTGCAGGACACCCCCTGCTCGCCCTTCCTGCCCAGATCCTCAGAAGTC
>NW_005054436.1:464903-466902 GCF_000277835.1 Geospiza fortis | reverse complement strand
CAGCCGCTACCCCCAGCAGCAGCAGCAGCAGCAAAGCTCTGTGCCAGGGGCTGCTGTCCCCAGCCAGGGCTGCCAGCCTGTGACAGTGACACTGACACATCTCTCTCTTCTCCAGACATGATTCCTATGGCAATCAATTCTCCGCTCAAGGCACATCCTCGGGCAGCCCCTTCCCCAGCCAGCAAACCACCATGTATCAGCAGCAGCAGCAGGTGGGTGATCCAGGGATCCCAACCGGCTCAACTGAGAGTTCTACCCGTGCTCTTTGTGAAGAGGGGAAGATGAAAACTCTCTGGGCTGTGCATTTGCTTTATGAATGTGAAGAATTGGGTACCTCATCCCAGAATCACACAGTGGCTTGGGTGAAGGGACCTTAAAGCCCATCCAGTGCCACCCCCTGCTATGGGCAGGAACAACTTCCCAGGGAGCTCCAAGCCCTGTCCAACCTCATTTTGTACAGGAGACTTTTTTCCCATTTGAAAACAATTGTAAAAAGTTTTAATTAACGTTCCCAGTGCTGTGTTAACAAAAGAGTGTTCTGAGAACGGAGGTTGTGTGGTTTGTGTGCTCTGGTCAGGTAGCAGAAGATCGGGGAGCTTTATTGGGCTTCTCTGTCCCTCTGGAACTTTCTGAATCCCATCCTGTTTCTCTAACATTTTTGGTCCAAGTGATGACTTTCTTTGGAACAAGTCCTGGATCATTCAGGAGAGCTGTTTCAGGTGGATTGTTCTGCACAAAACAGGGAATTTTTGTGGTCTTTCCCTTTCTCATCATGCAGCCAGAGGCTTCAGACTCCATGGCCCTACTGCCTCCTCCTCCTTCTCCTTGGTGTTCCCAAACCCATCAGGTTTGTTTCAGGACAGTTTGAATGAACGTGGATCCCTTCCCATAATCCTCACATACGACTTGCTCTTTGTATCCATGCCAGGACCCATAATGTTCTCCTGATAATTTTAAGTCCTATGGTTTAGGAGAGTATAGAGAGGGCACTCACTGAGCTGTGCTAAGAATAATTCCAACTGCTCTGCAGTTTGGCTCTGCAACCAGAGCCACGGGGCTCGGAGCCAAGAGTTCGAGTTACTCTGGAACTTGTCATCTTTGAAGCCCTAGAGCTCCATCTGAAGCCAGTTATGACCATGGAGTGTCTGAACAGCCTCCACAGCAGCTACAGCTCAGACCTTGGAGGCAAGAGAGAGCCTGGATTTTAATTTGGGCAGCAGTTGGCTGTTTTCTCCGTTTGCACTTTAAAGAAATAGGGGTGAGAAGCCTTCTTGCTCCTTTCAGCAGAGTGTTTTGAAATCCACAGGAAAGGAAGAAGCAGGAAGTACAACAGTTTTTAATGCATTTTGTCTGATACTTGAGCAGAAACCTGGGAAATGAGAGAAATAGGGTCTGATGAAATTCCTGGATGTGGAAGGAAGCAAGTGCCAGTGTCTGGTCTGGTTTGTGGTGAATGCAGAGTAGAGCTGAGCCTTTTCTGCAGGAAAGTCCTTTCTGTGGGCAGACTCCTGCCCCCGAGGCATCCTTGTGGAATCCACAGGGAGCCTCCCCAGGCAGCCACAAGGAATTGGCCATGGCTTGTGAAATGGAACAACTGATCCAACTTTCACATCGGGTACGGCCAGCAAGGAGACAGAGCCTCTCCCAGGCCATGCCGTGGGGCAGATCCTCTGGCTCTGGGGACTCTGCCCAGAGGTTTGGCTTTTTGTTTCATGGAATCAGTGAGGTTGGAAAAGACCTCTGGGATCAGTGAGTCCAATGTATGACCAATCACCACCACATCACCCAGGGGAAAGAACTGAGAGCCACATTCAGGCATTTCTTGGAGAGCTCCAGGGATGCTGATTCCACCACTGCCCTGTGCAGCCCCTTCCAGAGAAACAATCCCAAATTCCCACTCACCCGGCCTCACCTGTGCCTTTCTGTCCCCACAGAACTACAAGCGGCCGATGGACGGCAGCTACGGGCTCCCCGCCAAGCGGCACGAGGGCGAGCTCTA
>NW_005054436.1:459921-464552 GCF_000277835.1 Geospiza fortis | reverse complement strand
ACGGGAACAGGCCACCTCCCTATGGCGCCTCCGCCCCCGTGCCCCCCATGACCAGGCCCCCCCAGTCCAACTACCAGACCCCCCCCAGCATGCAGAATCACATTCCTCAGGTATCCAGCCCAGCACCTCTGCCCAGACCTCTGGAGAACCGCACTTCTCCCAGTAAATCTCCGTTCCTGCACTCGGGGATGAAGATGCAGAAGGCGGGGCCGCCCGTGCCTGCCTCGCACATCACACCAGCAGCTGTGCAGCCCCCCATGATCCGACGGGACATCACCTTCCCACCCGGCTCCGTGGAGGCCACGCAACCCGTGCTGAAGCAGAGGAGGCGGCTGACGGCAAAAGATATCGGTAAGAGGAAACTGCTGCCCTTCTGCTGGAGCCTTCTGAGGGATTGGTGCTGCCTTGGCCCTTTGGTACAGAGGGGCTCTGCTGGCTTTGAAAAAAAAAGGCATTTTTGCAGGTTAATTGTGTTCTGAGCCCTTATTCTGGCATTGCCTGCAGGGAGGTTGGTGGTAGACACAGCCTGCACATCATCTTAACCAGGCTCTGCTCTTCACAGGTCCAAATCAGTATCAAGTGTCTTCTTTTTGTTTTGAAACTCCGGGAGCTGGAAGTGTCATATGTTTATGTTACAGGAACTCCTGAAGCCTGGAGAGTGATGATGTCTCTGAAGTCGGGGCTGCTGGCTGAAAGTACGTGGGCCTTAGATACCATAAACATCCTGCTCTATGATGACAACAGCATAATGACCTTCAACCTCAGCCAGGTGGGTGCAGATGCTCTCTGGGACAGGTCTTTGAAGTGCTGATGCTGCAGGGGTTTCTGTCAGCCAGGTGTCAATGAGCAGCTCCTGCAGCCTCTGTACCTGGAGCGTGGGGTGTGGGCGGCTGTGACTGGTCACTCCCTGGCCTGAGTGATCTGTGTGTGTGCAAAGGCCTTCCCTGAGAGTTGTTTTCTGATCGCTGTTCCTTCCTCCCCTCCTGTTTTTTTCCCCCCCTGTAGCTGCCAGGCTTGCTGGAACTCTTGGTGGAATATTTCCGGCGCTGCCTGATCGAGATCTTTGGAATCCTGAAGGAATACGAGGTAGGAGACCCAGGGCAAAGAACACTATTAGATCCAGAAAGGTTCTGCAAATCTTCAGCTTCCTCCCCTGAAGAAGGGGAGGAGGACGATGAGCCACGGAGCCTGAACTGTGAGGAGGAAGAGGAGGATGAGGAAGAGGAGGAGGCCGCGTTTTCGAGCAAGGACAAAGTACCTCTAGAGAGCAGCGAGGAGAAGCTAGTGAGTAAATTTGACAAGCTTCCAGTGAAGGTGGTGCAGAAGAACGACCCCTTTGTGGTGGATTACTCGGACAAGCTGGGCCGGGTGCAGGAGTTCGACAGCGGGCTCCTGCACTGGCGCATCGGCGGCGGGGACACCACGGAGCACATCCAGACACACTTCGAGAGCAAGACCGAGCTGCCCTTGCCTCACAAACGAGCTTCCTGCTCCTCTGCCCTGAGGAAACGTTCAGCAGCCGAGAGCAACCCGAGCCCCAGGGAAGGGGAGGCTCCCGCACCCGACGGCTCCTCGGAGAAGAGGATAACTGCCACCATGGACGACATGCTCTCAGCACGCCCGGGCTCCCTGGCAGGCGAGGAGGAGGAGGTCAAAGCTTCAGAAACGGCCAAGGAGAGCAGCAAGTTTCCCTTTGTCATCAGTCCAGCTCAGAGCCACAGAAATATAAAAATCCTGGAGGATGAACCCCACAGTAAGGACGAGACGCCGCTCTGCACCCTCCTGGACTGGCAGGACTCTCTGGCCAAGCGCTGCATCTGCGTCTCCAACATCATCAGGAGTTTATCGTTTGTGCCAGGCAATGACTTTGAAATGTCCAAACACCCTGGGCTGCTGCTGATTCTAGGGAAACTGATCCTCCTACACCACAAGCATCCAGAACGCAAACAGGCCCCCCTGACCTATGAGAAGGAGGAGGAGCAGGACCAAGGGGTGAGCTGCAACAAGGTGGAGTGGTGGTGGGACTGTTTGGAGATGCTGCGTGAAAACACACTGGTCACGTTGGCCAACATTTCTGGGCAGCTGGACCTCTCCCCTTACCCGGAAAGCATCTGTTTGCCTATCCTGGATGGACTCCTCCACTGGGCAGTGTGTCCCTCAGCAGAGGCCCAGGATCCCTTTCCGACACTGGGACCCAACGCTGTCCTCTCCCCTCAGAGACTGGTTTTGGAAACACTCAGCAAACTCAGCATCCAGGATAACAACGTGGATCTGATCCTGGCCACGCCGCCGTTCAGCCGCCTGGAGAAGCTGTACAGCACCATGGTGCGGTTCCTCAGTGACAGAAAGAACCCGGTGTGCCGGGAGATGGCTGTGGTGCTGCTGGCCAACCTGGCCCAGGGGGACAGCCTGGCCGCCAGAGCCATCGCGGTGCAGAAGGGCAGCATTGGCAACCTGCTGGGCTTCCTGGAGGACAGCCTGGCCGCCACGCAGTTCCAGCAGAGCCAGGCGGGGCTGATGCACATGCAGAGCCCGCCCTTCGAGGCCACCAGCGTGGACATGATGCGCCGCGCCGCCCGCGCGCTGCTGGCCCTGGCCAAGGTGGACGAGAACCACTCAGAGTTCACCTTGTACGAGTCGCGGCTCTTGGACATCTCCGTGTCGCCTTTGATGAACTCTTTGGTTTCACAAGTTATTTGTGATGTACTGTTTTTAATTGGCCAGTCATGACAGCTGTGGGATCCGAGCCCCCGTGTGCGTGTGCGTGAGTGGAGAACTTAGAAACTGACTGTTGCCCTTTATTTATGCAAAACCACCTCAGAATCCACTGTCTGCCCTGCGCTGTCCTGCTTCTCCCTCGGGGAAGGATCTCCCCGGCCCCTCTCCCTCTTCCCTGCCCCTCAGATTTGTCCCCAATCCCTTATTAAAGGAGACAAAGTTCTGTCTACATAGAAGACTTTTTTTATTTTAACCAAAGTTACTGTCGTTTACAGTGAGTTTGGGGAAAGACGACTTGCCGTGTTATCCCATTGACAGGCACCACTTTCATAACTGTTTTTAATGGTAAACTCTGAAGGACAAAAAGTGACTGCTGAACTCTGTGTGGTTTATCGTTGTACATTCACAATCTTGCAGGAACCAAGAAGTTGCCAGTTGTGAACAGACCTTGTCCAAGGGAGGCCTGTGCAGTAGCGTGTAGAACTCCATGTACTGTACACCTTAAACTGTAAACATACTGTAATAATGTCTCACATGGATAAAAAGAAAAGAAAAAAACGCTGGATCAGCAGCAAGCTGTAGTTTTTAAAAATGTTTTTAGTTAATGTTGAGGAGAAAAAAAGGCTTTTCCCCCAAAGTATAATGTGTGAACCTACAACACCCTGACCTCTTTCTCTCTTCCTCCTTGATTGTATGAATAACCCTGAGATCACCTCTTAGAACTGGTTTTAACCTTTAGCTGCAGCCCAGCGCTGCCACGTGTGTATATATATATGACGTTGTACATTGCACATACCCTGAGACTCCTGCAGTTTTGTCCCCTCCCACCCTTTATAGTATGACGAGTTAACGAGTTGATGACCTGCAAAAGCGAGACACAATTATTTAATCTCTTGCCAGACATCCCTCCCTGGAGGATGCTGTACAGGTCTCTGTGTATAAAGTCATTGCTGTCTCAGCAGCCAATCAACTTATAGTTTATTTTTTTCCTGTTTTTGTTTTCTTTCTAATCGAGGTGTGAAAAAGTTCTAGGTTCAGTTGAAGTTCCTGATGAAGAAACACAATTGAGATTTTTCAGTGATGAATTCTGCATATTTGTATTTCAGACGATGTAGCTAAAAACTTGATGTAAATTCCTCCCTTTTTTCCTTTTTTGGCTTAATGAATATCATTTATTCAGTATGAAATCTTTATACTATATGTTCCACGTGTTAAGAATAAATGTACATTAAATCTTGGTAAGATGTTTGTAAGGGTTTTTTTTATTGGCAGGACAGGGAGGGCAGCTCAGTGCTGGTGATGCCCGAGGCCTGCCCTGCTCAGGAGCTCTGATGCTGCTTGCTCTGACTTTGCTTTCCCTGCTGGAATTTTTCCTGAGGAGCTGCCCAGGCTCAGGATTTGCAGCATGAGGTGAAGCTGTGGCTGCCAGGGAGGGAAGGATCTTGCTGGGAAGGGAGGCAGTTCCCTCCCAGCTCTGTAAAATGGAAAATTTTCCTTCCCCTCACATTTTTCACATTTTCTTGGGAGCGTGGCACAGACTTTTGACTTCCTCCCGAGCTGGGGCTTTCCAGCAGACAGAGCTCCCAGGCTTTCCTGCAGCAAGCAGCCAAGCTCAGGCTCTCAGGATGAGGATCCGCAGTTTCAGGGCTGTGGAAGCAGGTATTTCATTTAGCCCGAGGCTCTGTCCTCAGTGGATGCTGCAAGTAGGGTAGCTAGAACTGCTCATTAAAGAAAAAACAGATTTTTTTAAAGGCAAACGTCATTTTTGTTCAGAAATTCCCCTTGTTTTATCTTCCCAGTCCTCTCCTCAGGAGCTCTCAGTTCCCAGAGCCTTCATTCCTCAGACTTCAGATTCCTGGGAACGACTGTGCCAAAATCAAAGAGTTTTTTCCTGAAAACTCTTGTCTGTCAGC
>NW_005054436.1:459044-459895 GCF_000277835.1 Geospiza fortis | reverse complement strand
TGGGAGCTCGTCCTGGCAGGAGAGTCCTTCAAATGGATTGCTCAGAAGGCAGGAACGGTGCTGGGCTTCCTTGGCTTCAGGAAACGCTGGCACCCCGGATTCTGCTGGACTCTGCCAGGGCACCCCCAGCTCCCCTGACAGTGCGTTGTGTGTTCCAGGAGCTGTGCTGAACCTGATCAAATGCACGTGGAAGTTCTGCTGCTTTTCCTGGACAGAGAGGAGCCATCAGTGACCTGGAGGCAGGTAACGGCAGCAGCTTGGTTTGGATTCAATCATGGCTGGGGGGGAGGAGAGGCAGGAGTGCTCCTCAAGACCCATTTTACCAGAATTCTGCACCCAGCTGATCCGAGGGGAGGAATTCTGCTCCCCATCACTTGTGTGGGCACAACCACAGCCTCTGTGCACTTCTCGAACAGTGAAAATGGAGGGCAGAGATGAGAAATGAGTAAAATGAGAACAGCGTGGCACTGGGGGAGCCACACCGGCCTGCAGCTCAAACCCTTGGTGCTTTGGGCCCGATCTGTACCCAAATCCTTCCATCCCAGGAATTCCTTCAGACACCTTTGGACCCCAGTCACTCTGCTGTTCCCCATTTTTTTGTCAGCAAAGAAAACGTGGGTTCTTCCAGGGCTGATGCCCAGTGAAAGTGCTGAGGGAGTCTCCTTAATGGTTTCTCCTTCACCCCCGGTGGATCCGGGCCGATCCGACCCTGAGCGCTTTACTGAGGGCTCTGGCTGAACTCAAGTTTTCCCCTTTGCTGGCAGAAATGGGGAAGGGCAGAGGGGTCGGGTCACAGAGAGGCGTTTAACGAACTGCCCTAGGAATGGAAAGATTCGGGTGCAGAGCGTGAG
>NW_005054436.1:455113-457812 GCF_000277835.1 Geospiza fortis | reverse complement strand
TTCTCGGACCCGCCGCTCCCGTCCCCTCCTCCTGCACCGGCCTCTGCTCCGTCCCTGCCCGCGTCCCCCTCTCAGCGCCGCTTCCCAACTGAGAAGTTTGGAAAACTTCTGATTCACAGCTGAGAGCCAAGGGAAGCGCAGAACCCAGAGAGGAAAACATCTTTCATTCAGATTTGCCCGTTTTTCTGCTGGAGTATTTTTAACGCCCTTCTCCCTCTCCTTTTTGTGTTCGTGCAGGTGCTGTTTCCCACAGGATTTTTGGGGCAGAGCCGTTCCCGACGCTGCGTTCTGGGATCCAAACGGGGCTTGTGGGCTGCAGCTCTTTTGAAGGTTTTGCTCTGTCACAAGGTGTGCTGCGTCGTGACAGGAACAGGCTTTTTAAAGCTGTTTGCTTTGAGCTCTCTTGGCACATTCAGGTGAGGCTTTTTCTCTGCTTTTTGAAAAAAACTATATTTAAAGTGCCGGGACAATTTTTGCCGCTGTGCTTTAATAGGATTTGCAGCTGTGAATGTGCTTTAAAAGGGTTTACAGCTGGGTTTGAAGTGTCCCCTCGCTTAAAATAACGTCACAGCTTCGTGATGCAGGAGAATGTGCCTCCCACCAGTTGCTTTGCGAGTGCTGGGGAGCACAGGGGGATAGGAGCAACCCCAAAACTTTTATTTGTGGTTAAATAGGAAGCATAACTCTGTGGTTGGGGATTGGAGTTGTCAGTGAGCTGGTCTGGATCATGGTTTTTGCCTTGCTGGTGATTTGCTCTCTGCCCTCTCGTGCAGTTTCAGCCTGGCAGGGTTTTTTCTCCACAGTGGCACTAGGGAAATGTCAGTGATTTTAGGTTGTGGAGCAATGGATTTGGGTGTATCTCTGTGTGTACAGAGTGCTGGAGCAGACAGAAGGGCAGGATGTGGTGTCATGGCACCCAGCGAGAGCTGTGGGCTGTGTGTTTCTCTAACTGAAAAGCAGTTGGTGGCCGGGGAACCAACGGAAGAAATGTTTTATCTTAAAGAGCTGCACAGCAGATCCTGCCTGCCTCCCGTGGCTCAGGGCCAGGGGATCGGAGCTGGGCCACCACGGCACCCAGGACAGGCAGGCACTGAACTGGGGAGGCTGCACAAAGAGGTTGAAATCCCTCAGGGGAGGTTTGCAGGGAGGAGGTGGACAGGTGGATTCAGAACGTGCAGTGTGCCCGGCAGGCAGGTGCCAGGAGCTTTGCCAGGATACTGGAGAATTGCAGGTGGTGGTACAGAGTTTGTGTGCTGCCTGTGCTGGGGGAAGCTGTGTGCCTGAGTTCCACCCTGCTCTGGCAGAGCTGCTGCCGTGGAGCCAGCTGAGTAAATCCATTCCTGGCCTCCCAGGGGCAAACAGGGAGCAGGAGAGAGGAGGGAGCTCCTGGCAGCCCCACTCAGCAACTGCTCACACGGGCGATATGCTCACAGTCCACAGGAATTCTGTCTCCATTCCAAGAAAAAGAGGCTTAGATCCCATTCACTGGCACTGGATGTGTGTGAGGATGCTTGGCTCCAGCTGCTGGAGCTCCTGCTGAGGCAGCCTGTCTGCTCCAGGGATTTACCCCAGCCCGGGCTCACAGAACATGCCATAGCCTCTCTCCCTCGGTGTCTTGGCCAAGTTTAACAATTCAGGGATTATTTTTTAGTAGAAACAATATCAAAGATGTCTCTGCATCATCTCGCAGATCTGTGATCTCTTCCATAAGCGACTCTCTTGTTCACAGAGACTTTCACCTTTCAAGTGTCTGACGGTAAATGAAGGTGCAAAACTCACAGAAATCCCTTTCTTTGTCCTCTGTGTTCACCAACCCAGGTTTCCCAAACTGGAAGGAGGATTCCGCTGGCACCGGTGACCTCCTGAGGCGGTTCCTGGCTGTGGGATGGAGCTGTGGAGCAGGGCAGACCCCCAGCTCCGGGAGGTGGTGTGGTTCGTGCTGCGCTGCCGGGCCCTGGCGCTGCTGCTGCAGGCAAGTCTGTCCTCAGCCAGGGAGCTCTGCTGGGCTTTGCTGCTCCCAGGCTCCTCCCTGCTGTACCCCTGAGATCCGTGAGCCGCTTCTGCACAATGGGGAAATCATCCTCTCTGGAGAGCCAACAGACTGTCTGCAGCCAGGGGTTTTACTTACAGGTTGCTGTTAAGTAAAATTGCATTAATCTCCTCGTGACTTGCTGTGTTTTCATGCTGCTGCTGCAAGAGGCTGGTTTGGCTCAAAGTGTGTTTATCCACAAAAATGGAACAATAATCTCCTCCTGTACAAGTTCCTCCCAAGTCTTATTTCCAGAGACATCGTTCTCTGAGCATGGGAGAGCTTGGTTGTGAGAGCCAGCACAGAGCCCAGTTATAACCATGAGCAGCTTTCCCTGGCCAGTTCTGCAGGCATTCATGCTGCATCCCAGAGCGTTATTCTGCTCAGATGTAAACACGCCAAAAGGGTTGTGTGTGCACCTTTTCTCAGCCTCATGGGCATCCTGGGCTCTGGTCTTGGTTGTTGGAGCGCCAGGAGCTCTCCTACCTGGTGCTCTGGGTACCGGAGCATCTCTGCCAGCCTGCAGCCCTGTTTGCCGTCCCTGCCAGCCTCCAGCCCCGCAACCCGCTTGTTTTTCAGGCCGTGTTTAACGTGCTGATCCCGGACCCCGCTGCCGACGCCTTCTCCCCGCCGCGGTCGGGCCCTCGGGGCCTGTGGGACGCGCTGCTGG
>NW_005054436.1:453127-454853 GCF_000277835.1 Geospiza fortis | reverse complement strand
GCCGCGCTGGCGTTCGGCGCCAGGTGGCAGCTGGAGAAGGGGCGCGGGTGGCTCAGCGGGCTGCTCTTCGCCCTGGCTGCCGGGGCCCGCGCCAACGGGATGGTCAACGCTGGCTTCGTGCTCTACTCGTGGGGCAGGTGCTTCGTGCTGCAGCTGCAGGGCACAGCGGTGTCCCCGAGGGAGCTGCCCGTGCTGTGGAAGCAGGCCCTCAGCCTGGTGGCTGGGGCAGCCCTGGTGTGTGCCGGGATTTTCCTGCCTTTTGCCTTGTTTCAGTACTACGCCTACGTGAGGTTCTGCGAGCCCGGCACAGGCCTGGCCCAGAGCGTGCCCGAGGCGCTGCTGCAGCTGGCGCGGGACAAGGGCTATCGTGTGGCAGGCGTGGGTGAGGATAAACCCCCCTGGTGCTCCCAGCGCGTCCCCCTGGTCTATTCCTACATCCAGGACACTTACTGGAACGTGGGCTTTCTAAGGTACTTTGAGCTCAGACAGATCCCAAATTTCCTGCTTGCTCTGCCTGTCACCCTTCTGTGCTCGTGGGCTGCCTGGACCTACGTCAGCACAAACCCCCGGCACTGCCTGACTCTTGGTCTAGTGAGGAGCAAGAGTGAAGAGAGGGGAAAGGCAAGAGATGGATTTTGTGGCCCTGCTGCCTTCGTGTACGTGGTCCACAGCACGGCCCTGCTGGCGTTCGGGTTCTTCTGCATGCACGTGCAGGTAGGACAGGGGGGATTCCTTGTGGGGCTGGGGCAGTGACAGCACAGCACTTTGGGTGATTCTCCTCTGCCTGTCGTCTCCAGGTGCTGACCCGGTTCCTTGGCTCCTCCTCTCCCATCCTGTACTGGTTCTCAGCTCACCTGCTTTTGGAACACGAACCTTTACTCTGGACCTCAGGGACTGATAATCCAGCCTCTGGGAAGCCTCCTCTGGGTAAATCCCACAGTTCCTGTGGGAAAGGGACCTCGGACAACCCCGTTGTGAGGCTGCTGCTGAACTGGCGATCGATTACCCCCCTCAGCAAGAGCATCCTGGGGTTCTTCCTGGGCTACTGGCTGCTGGGGCTGGTCCTGCACTGCAACTTCCTCCCGTGGACGTAGCAGGCTGTGCTGGCACAGGCCAGCAGTGGGTCAGGAACTGCTCAGAACTGAAACAGGCCTGCTCTGAAAGCCTGAGGTGGTGACGACTGTGGTGACGCTGTCGTTGCAGTTACAAAGGTGTTACTCCTCCGTTACCATGTCCCAGGCAGGATGATTTCTCTGGTGTGATGCTGCAGCATTCTGCCCCGCTCAGCTGGCATTGCTGACGGCCAAAATTCCCATCACCTGCCTGGGATGGGAATGCACTTAGGTTCCTGCATCTCCCGGGGGGATTATGGCAGGCACGGATTTGTGGCGGGATGCTGTGATGGATTTGGGATTCCCTGGGACGTGCTGTGGGCACGACAGGAGGGCAGGGAGGGTCCAGCTGCCCCGAGCTGCTCAAACTGTTCCGATTCCTTTTCCATGGTGCCGGTTCCGGGCTCCGAGCCAGGCTGGGCAGGGGCACGGCGGGCGCTGCGGGGGCACGAGCACGACCCCAATAAACAGGTGAAAGTTACCGGAGAGGCGGCTCCGCCCGCTCCGCCGGGCCGGGATCGGGGCAGGGATCGGGGTCACGGGTTCCGGGATCGGGTCCGGTGCCGGGCCGGGCGCGCTGCGCCCCCGGTGTGGCGGCGGGGCCGGCAGGGGGC
>NW_005054436.1:442870-452786 GCF_000277835.1 Geospiza fortis | reverse complement strand
CTTGCGGCTGCTGTGTCCCCGTTAAGGCCTGCCTTTGGGGCAGCCGGGGTTAGCTGCACCCCACGCTGGCCCCGTGCCGGGAGGGAGGTGGGCTGGGGGTCCCCTGCCCCCGTGGCATCCCCGCTGTCCGTGCTGCCCGCTGCCCTTTCCCATGGAGCAGCCCCCAGACCCCCTGTGCCGGCAGTCACTGCCCCATCACCTGTGCCCAGGTGTGTTTGTGGGGGGCAGGGGTCGTTCTGCGCCGTGTTTGTTCAGTCTGGCCCCAGGGAGGGGTTTAACGTCCCCCTAGGATGCCCCCCTGGGCTCTGAACACAGCCCCCAGGTCTCCCCTTTTGCTCCCAAGAAGAGAATTGGCCCAAAATCGCACCTAGGAAACCCCCGAGGCTTGTGGGCTTTGTCCACCACTGGGATCTAGGAGCGGTGTTTCTGTTCCTAGCGGGACCTTCGGGGTCCCACCTGGAGGGTCTGCGCTGGGGCTGGGCCCCCATTGTGCAGCAGAGTCTGGGGAATTGGGCTCTGCATCTCCCCAGTGCCCTTTCCTTTGGAAGCTGGTCCAGGGAAGCTCCCTGCTCCTGCAGCCCGAGGGAGGGGAGAGCCAGGAGCATCCCGGTGTGTCCTGTGCTGCCTGGGGGCTGGGGAAGGAGCGCCCTGGGTTCCTCACGCCTCCGAGGGTTCTGCTGTCCTGCCTGTCTCTGTCCCGGGAGGGATGGGAGCCGCTTCTCCCCGGAGCGGGGGCCCACGCCTGCCTTTGGATCACGGCGTTGTCCCTGCAAGGCTCGGAGCAGAGCTGCCCGAGCCTGCTGGTGGGGAGATGAAAGTACTTGATCGGATTAGAGGCTCTGAGAAGTCAGATGAGCTGAAAGGGACAGGCAGCTGCGGGAGGCAGGCACGGCATCCCGATGGAAAAACCCCTTTCTCAGCATCATCCGTGCCCTGACAGCTCCGTGCCAGGTCGGGGGCTGACGGGCAGCTCAGCACAGTGAGGGCTTTGTGTTCCGGGCAGAGCACACAGGACATCTGCTCTGCCTCCCTTCTTGCCGAGTCACTCTCTCGTGCTTGAGGATGCCCTGGGGCTCTCCCAAGTTGTTATTTTTGCAGGATTCCTCTGTTGCACAGACTCCAGTTTGCTGGGTTGCAGTAAATACATCTGTCTGTGTCTGCATTTCATGGTTTCTGTGGGAAAACCTTGCACAGGTGCCCAGAGCAGCTGTGGCTGCCCCTGGATCCCTGGAAGTGTCCAAGGCAAGGCTGGACAGGGCTGGGAGCAGCCTGGGACAGTGGAAGGTGTCCCTGCCCATGGCAGGGGTGGCATGGGATGGGCTTTAAGGTCCAAACCAAACCCTTTGGGGATTCTATGATTTGTGTGATTTTTGTTCCCTGGTGGGGCAGAGTGGGCTCTGGAGGTTCTCTCAGGAAAGGGCTGACAACAAGCTCACGTCTCTCCTTTCACTGACCTTTCTGTGGATGACTGAGGGGCTCAGGCCTGTACTGAAGGGGTTTTGTTGCTTGGTTCTGGATAGCTGAGCTGGGGACGTGAAACAAAAGTTGCTTAATCCTCTCAGAGTGCTGCAGAGCCTGAGCACTGCCTGCAGCCCTCGGGGGCTGGGGCAGCCCATCGTGTGCTGGCTCTGGGTGCTCTGCAGGAGGGGACAGTGGCTCTGTGTGCGCAGGGCTGTGTCCTCTGCTGTCCTCAGCTGCTGCCTGCGGGTAACGGAGCTGCCCTGGTGTGGGGTGTGATCACACCAGCCCCATCTCTGCAAAACCAGCCCCAGGTCGGCTCCTGAGCCCACTGCCCCGTGATAGGTTGTGGTGTGATGTTCCAGCTGACAGCGGGTCTGTGCAATGATTGATAACAATTCCATTTTATTTATCTTTCAACAGCTGCCCCTTCCTTGCCAGTCACCTGACCCTGGCCATCCCCATCATTGCTGCCGTCCTCTTCTTCTTTGTCATCAGCTGCCTGCTCCAGACGAGCTTCAGGGACCCAGGAATCCTGCCCAGAGCCACCCCCAGCGAGGCTGCAGACTTGGAGAGGCGAATTGGTGAGAGCTCTGATCCCTGTGTTCAGCTCTGTGTGTGTCTGTGCACCTTTCAAGCTCAATGAGGCCCCTTCCTTGGATCTTGGCTCCTTTGGGTTTGTCCAGGGGGGACAGAAATTCAGAGTATCAGATTGTGAGGCTTGACAGTGCTTACCAGTCATGATGAGAGGTGCAACAAGCTCCTCTGGCAGTGCCTCAGAGAGGATCTGCACAGCAGCTCAGGTGGTTTTTGCTCCTGTTCAGTCCCAGTGTTTTCCCAGGCAGCAGAGTTGAAGGACAATTAATGCTTTTCGATATTGCCATTGAGCCTGCTGTGCTGCAAGGTGTTCTTTAGAGTAGGCTGATGTTTGTCCTCTTCTAAAAACTGCTCTGTCACGCTGGTTTGGGGACAGCCAAGGAGGTGTTTGCATCCAGGAGCTGAGGACCTTGTTGATGTGACAGGTTGGAGCAAATGCTTTAGCAAAGCTGATATGAGACAGCTTGAATCTGTCCTACTGAAGACAGATGCAAGGCAGTAATTCTGCATCTGATTTTAAAGATGGTTTTTAAATATCCCCAGAGTGGTGGTCCATGTTTCTATTTATAAGGGCCTAAAGCAGTAATCTGGCTGCAGATGCTGCCTGATGTGCCAGCTGTTACTGCTAATATAATCCACTTATTATCCTCTTAACATGCTCACTGTTGCATCACTATTTTCAAAGAATTCCTCACAGCTGGAAAGGTACTTTTTTGGGACTGTCTAAAAGGAGTAACCCCAAAACTGTAAACATGATACCAGGGGTTCCCAGCTCTTGCTGTGTACAGGAACAGTCTCCAGCCCCCAGGGAATAATGGAGTGCCAGCACACAGAGATTTAACTTGCAGTGCCCCTAAAAATCCTCAGTCTAAACCTGGAGGAGGAGGAGGAATCCTCTTGTGCTATGAACACAAACATGTCAAATTCCAGGGAATCTACTGGAGCACTTGAGACCTGCTGCTGTCCTTCCCCACAGTGACGGAGGCGAGTCCCTGCAGGCTGTAGGGTGACAGGCTGTGTGCTGGCAGTGGCAGGGATGCTCCTGTGGCAGAGCCACACGTGCCTTCACAGCCAGGCTGCCTGTTGTGACCTGCTGGACACGCCGAGATGAGCTGGTGTTCCTGGGCTGCTGCTTCACTCTCACCGTTTGTAAATTACTTGATGTTCCACAGCACTGGGCACTCACTGCTTCCTCTTGGCATCCCAGCAGCATCTCCACTGAACAAAGACAAGCCATAAATAATGCTGGAGCTGACTTGAGCTCTTGGCTGCCCACCCTGCAACAAATCCTGTGTTCCGTTAAAGCCAGGAGAGCATGTGCCAGCCCCTGCCCCGGCTGGGGGTGGTGGCACAGGGGTGTGAGTGTCCCTCCCTGTCCCTGCAGACAGCATGGGCAGCTCCACGTACCGTCCCCCTGCCCGCACCATGGAGGTGGTGATCAACAAGTACGTGGTGAAGCTCAAGTACTGCTACACCTGCAAGATGTTCCGGCCGCCGCGCACCTCGCACTGCAGCGTCTGCGACAACTGCGTGGGTGAGCAGGGCTGGGGAAGCTGGGCAGCAAACGGGGTATCCTGAGCTGGGAGGGACCGACAGGCATCACTGATCCAGCCCTGGTCCTGCCCAGACACCCCAACACCGCCACCCTGGTCATCCCTGAGAGCATTGTCCAAATGTTCCTGGAGCTCTGGCAGCCTCGGGCTGTGCCCATTCCCTGGGGAGCCTGGGCAGTGCCAGCACCCTCTGGGGAAGAGCCTTGTCCCAATATCCAGCCTGGCCCTGCCCTGACACAGCTCCATCCATTCCCTCTGGTCCTGTCACTGATCCTGTCACTTGTGTTCCTGGACAGATTGCTTTTTGCTTCTCCTGAAGGATTATAAAATACTGCATGGTCTGTCTCCTTTGCATTTAAATTGAAAGCAGCAGTAGTGCAGTGTTTCAGGGCAAGCGGCAGCACATCCAAGACTCCATGGCTCTGTTTTCCCTGGTTTTGGAAGGAGGGTTCTGTAAAATGCAGTGCAGGCCTGCACAAACACAAGGTTTGCTGCAGGCTCCTCAGTGTGTGTGGCCAGGCTGGGACAGACACTGTGGAAACTTTGTGCCTCTGCACTGCTGCAGAGAGGTTGTGCCCTCGGAGTGCAGGGGGAACATGGGTTTGTAGCTCCTCATTTTGGGGGGCTGAGCAGAGTCTGCTCCATGCTGGGTGTGGGGTGGCAGGAGCCCTCCTCACCTCGAGCCTTTGTTGCAGAGAGATTCGATCACCACTGCCCCTGGGTGGGCAACTGCGTGGGCAAGCGCAACTACCGCTACTTCTACGCCTTCATCCTGTCCCTGTCCTTCCTCACCGCCTTCATCTTCGCCTGCGTCGTCACCCACCTCACCCTGCGTAAGTCCTGCCCGGGGGGCTGTGCCTCCAGCTCAGCTCTGCTCCCTGCTCCCGTGGGACACAGCACGGGGAGGGTCTGCGGGGTTGCACCAGCTGAGGGACTAAAGCATCCCACGGGTCTGCTGCACCTCACTGCACAGGGGCTTTGGGGGCTGGGGAGGGGATTTGCTTCCCAGAGCAGGTGAGCTGCTGGTGCAGCCACCCTTACCCTGGCACGGAAGGTGACTTTGCCAGCAGCCCCAAATCTCCTGGAGCCGTGTCCATGCACTGACATTCCTGCAGCGTCCCAAACTGCAGGTGTTCCTCAGGCACACAGACACAGCCACACGGCCCACGGGGTGGAGTTCTGGCTGCAGGGGCAGGGCTGCCTGCTGGGATGCCATTCCTTGTTCTCTCTTTGCAGGCTCTCAGAGGGATGGGTTCCTGGCCACTCTGAAGACAACCCCTGCGAGATATCCTTCTGCTGGCAGCAGCTGCTCGGGGTGCCCAGCACCGCTAATCACTGACACAGAGGGGCCAGGAGCTCTTTGCAGCTCACCCTGGTGTCCTTTCCCCAAAGTATTTTAGTCCCCTGGCTACCTGGGACTCAGGGTGGGTTGTTTCCCAGTTTGCAGGTTTAGGTGGAAAGGGAAGAGCTGGAGCAGATTGTGCCTTGGTGGTTCCCTGCAGACCAGCCCGGGGAATGGGAAGCTTGCCCAAACCTCCCCAGACAGTCCTCTGCCTCTCCTTGTGGGATGATTTTGTTCCTGGAGACTTCCTTGACTTCTGTTTCACTGTGCTGGAGCTGGTGATTTGTTTTTTCTCAGTCTGGTCCATTTTGGGCCTCTCAGGTTTTCACACTTACTTGGTTGCCTCCAACCTGACGACAAACGAAGATGTAAGTACCTGGATGCCTGTCCTGCTGCCAGGCTGCCCGTGACCCATCCTGAGCAGCTTTCAGGGCATTCTTGGCTGCCCCAGTGCAGTGTTTCACTGCCTGTGCTAACCCAGTGCAGAGCACAGCCTGTGCCCACAGCTGCACTTTCAGGTGGCTGAGTTAGAACCATCACGTGTGTGTTTTTTCCAGTCTGTTTGTGGCCTTGCTTAAATTAGGAGTTGTGAGATTAAAAAAGGGAGGCTGGCCCAGGGGAGTATTTGGGTGTGAGCTTGGTGATCTGAATTCAGCATCCCATGTAACCATGGGTTTCCTCTGAGACCCTGGGCCAGTCCCTTTGTGTCTGGCAGTTCCTCATCTCTAATTAGCAAACAATGTACAGACATCTGATGAGATTTACCTTCAAATCTGGGGTGTGCACAGGCTCTGAGGACCAAATGAGTGCCCTGAGTGGGGCAGATTGTATGGAAAAGCAGGATCTGTCTGATCCTCAGAATCAAAATTCGCCCTTCTGGCCAGAAGTACCTGTAATCCTTGCTGGGAGCTTCCAGCACTGTAGAAAGTGTGTTTGCATCCCTTTTGGTTTTGCTTTTTCCACCTTACATTCAGAGGTGTGGCAGAACTGCTCAGGGCTGTGTGGGTGAAGCTCACAGTTTGTACCCCAGCTCTGGGAGCACCATGGCTCCAGCCTCGTGCTGCAGCTGGGGAGGGGAAGTTGAACAAGAGGAGGAAATGTGCTGGTGGAGGTGCTGGTGCTGGTTCAGTGCAGCCTGAGGCAGCTGTGGCTGCTGCCCACCCCCTGTGCCACAGGCAGTTTCGGAGCAGAGCTGGGGCAGCTGCAGGGGTGGGGACAGAGCAGCCCCTGGGCCGGGAATCCCCAGGCTGTTTGTGCAGCCTGAGGGAGCAGAGCCCTGCTCTGATGGGTGCCACCCTGGGGCCTGAGGGAGCAGAGCCCTGCTCTGCTGGGTGCCAGCCTGGGGGACGGGGTGGTGTGGCAGGTGGTGACAGCAGTGACAGTGAATTGCTGTGCAGCACGGGGAGGGCACAGCTTGGGAGCTCTGCAGCTGCAGGGCTGCACTTGAGCAGAGGCAGCACGTGGCTGTTGTGCCTGCAGGTGTCCTCCCTGTGCTCTGGGACAAACCTTCCACCCCTGCAAGGATCCACTGCTGTTGTGTCACTGTCTGCTCTCCATCCTTCCCCTCCTAATCTCTGTCCATCCCTTTCAGATCAAAGGCTCCTGGTCAAACAAGAGGGGCTCGGAGTTTGCCAATCCCTACAGCCATAAAAGCATCCTCACAAACTGCTGTGCAGTGCTGTGTGGACCCTTCTATCCCAGGTAAGAGCCCGTGGCCTCCAGGCGCTGGGAATTGCCTCCTGCCACGGGAGAGCACAGGACAGCTGCAGTTCCATCACAAGATGGGGCAGCTGGGCAGAGTCAGGCCCTGCTCTGCTCCTCACCTCTGAGAGCCTGCCTGGAGCTCCCAGCCTGTCCTGGGATGTGGGGTCCCTGGGGGATCCAGGTTGGAGTCCTGGAGCAGCTCGGTGGTGCTAACAGCAGCAGAGTAAAGTGTGGTTTATATTTTGTGGTGTACATTTTGTATCAGGCCCTGCTCTCTGCAGTGTCCCCAGGCTTTGTGGTGGGTTCAGAGGTGCCAAAATGCAGTGCTGCCATTCACAGCTGGTCAATGTGTGCATGCAGGGAGCCAGGCTGGGAGGTTGTGGGGAAGAGAACAGCATTTTACTCCAGTTTGTTCCTCTTTCATGGGGTTTCATGTTGCAAAGCCCTTTGGCCAGTTGCTCTTTGGGTTTGTGGTGGCCCGGAGCTCCCTGTGGCTCCTGGGATGGGCAGGAACCCTGTGCTCCAGCATCCTGCCTGTGCTGTGCTCAGCAGCTCCTGGGAGAGGAGCCTTCCCTGTGGCCTGTGAGCCCCCAGGTTCAGTCTTTGTTCCCTGAACTGCTCTTCCCTTCCTGTTTTGCAGTTTGATAGACAGAAGAGGATTTATCCAGCCAGATATCGGGACCCCGTCCAGTCCCAAGAGTGAAATCCCTTCCCTTGGAGCCAAAACTGACACCAGCATGGTAGGAGGCATTCCCTAGCAGTGCTGTGATGTCCCCAGTGCCTGCTGTGCCTGCACCTTGCTCCAGCCAGTTCCTTCCCCTGCCCCATGCCCGGCCTCAGGCGGGACAGCCCTGGCACCCAGAGCTGCCAAAGACTCGAGCCATGCGTTGCCTTCTTTTTTTACATTTATTTATTACTTTTTGTTCATTTGTTTCACTGTGAGGTGGCCTGTCAGGGGTGTTGCCTGACAGAGCCCAACAGCTTGTGGGACCCTTGGACTCGTGCTGGAACAGGGGGTCCCCAGGAGCCCCCAGAGCCTGAACTCCAGGGCATTGCTGTGATTCCTGCGGGGAATGAGATGGGCCAGGGCTGGGAGGTGGCACTGGCAGATGATTCCCACTCGGGGCTGGGCTGGAGGAGGTGTCACCTCCCTGGTGTCCCTGTGAGCTCCATCAACACTCCCTGTTCCCTGGGCCCACCTGGAAGGGCTCTTCTGGCACTCAGGCCTGGAGGCAAGTGAGGATGTCCTGGGTGATCCCTGCTGCTCCTGTTTGCTGGCTGGGGCTGTGCTTTGGCCCTGCCAGTTGGTCAGACACGTTTTGCAGCAAGGACACGAGTCAGGGGACCCTCATCTAGCAGGGAAGAAGAAACACTCTGTGCTCTGTGACTCTCAGGAGATGCACAAGGCTGCAGGGGTCAGGTTTGGGAGCTGGAGCTTCCCAGGGTTGTGTCCTGTCTGTGGGAGATGAAGAGGCAGCAGAAAAGTGTGGGAATTCCTGAATTCCCTCCCAGGTGGGGTTTCACGAGGAAGCAGTGCGGGGGTGCTGGTCTCTGATAAGCTCATGGTGTGCTCTTGGTTTGGTTTCTGAGCAGCAGAGCGTCCCCAGGGCTGTCCCCAGTGCCCTGGGAGCCGTTCCAGCTGCTCATCCCTGAGCACCCCTCTGCACCCAGGCAGCCAGCTCCGTGTCCCTGGGCTGAAGGCAGAGTCACAAACCTTGTAGCAATACTTGAATCGTGTTACTCAAAGCTGCTGGATATTTTTGCACAATTTGTAGGACTTTTTTCTACGTAGAACATTTTCTTTGCTGTGCAGGGAGCGCTGTGCACGCTGGCACCAGGCAGAGGCTCACAGTGCCGTGCTGCCTGTCAGGTTTCCTTGGATCAGACAGACCAGTTTCACCCTCGGGCAGGGGCAGCACATTTTGGGGGGCAGCCCAGCCCCCCTGAGCTCACCAGCGTCGTGCTTTGTACTCTGCAAGTGCCTGTGTCAGGGGGATGGCAGAGGAGCAGTGAGGAGGGGGTTACCAGGGGCCAGACTCCTTCCTGTTTTTATTTAAACCAGTTTCCTTTGTTACTCAATAAAATTTTATTTTGAAAGAGTTAACTGCTTGGATGATTATTTCCTCCTTGAAGACAGAAGGGGGCAGGTGTGTCCCGGTGTTTGGCATCTCCCAGGTGCCAGCTGCCCTCTGTTGGGCTCAGGCCCCACCTGGAAGCTCCTGCAGGGAGGGATGAGCAGCAGCTGGCGCTGCTGTGACTCCTCTGGAGTGAAGGGAATTTGCTGTCCCGCATTTCCAGGCTGGGCAGGGGCTCATCCCCTCCGGCTGCTGTCACCTCAGTGTCCTGTCCCCAGCTGGGATCTGTGCCCCCGTCTGTGCCAGCCCTGTGGCCCCGTGGCAGGTGTGAGGTGCATAACCTCTGGTGTCTTCCCCAGGAGGATGCCTGCCAGGACTTTGCCATTTCCTGCACAGCCTGACGGGATTTGCCCCTCCTCGGACGTTTGCCCTGATTTCTGAGGGTTGGCTGGTAAGAAAGTGCTTCCTTCTCCCTCTCACCACTGCAGCCACCCATCTCCACTGCATGACAGCTCTCAGAGCCCATCACCCCCATCCATCCCACCAGAATCCCACCAGAATGCCACCCACGGGGGCACGGTGCTGTGGGGTCAGGGGGCACAGGAAGGCTTTGCCAGAAGAGGAGAGGTTTGGTTTTTCCTGGCTTTGTGCTGGGCTGGAACCACCTGATCCCACCAGAGACACTGTGGGACACTGTGGGACACTGTGTGACATTGTATGACATTGTGGGACACTGTGGGGCACTGTGTGACGCTGTGGGACACTGTGGGACACGTGGCAGAGGGCTCTGCAGCCTGGGGCTGGCTGGAGCCCAGCCGGCCGTGGCTGTGTGAGGGAACCCCAGCCAGGCAGAGGTTTGGTGTTTGGAGGAGCCGTGGCCCCTGGGGCGGGTCTGGACCCCCATCCCTGACCCATTCTGTGGCCCTGGTGACCCCTCTGGCCCCTCTGCCCGTTTTCCTCTCTGCAACACCCGGCTCCTCCTCCTGTGGCCAAGGTAAGTTCCTTCAGGGCACTTGGGATGGGACGTGTCACCTGTGGGCTGTGAGCTGCCCCTCTGCCCCCTCCCTGCAGCCCCCCATGAGCTCCTGAGCCCCCTCCTCCCTGTGCCCCAGCCTGGTGCCACTGTGCCAGCCAGCCTGGATGCTGGCCCTGCTCCTGCTGCTCCTCAGCTCCGTTTCTGGCACTAA
>NW_005054436.1:440218-442204 GCF_000277835.1 Geospiza fortis | reverse complement strand
CGAGCAGAGCCGAGGGAAGCCACCGAGGGCTGGCGCTGCTGTGCCACCAGCCCTGGTGATGGGAGCCAGGAGCGCCCCAAACCGGGCTGTGGCACAGTCCGGGGCCGCTCTCGGCCATCCAGGGCGCTGCGCCCTCCTCCAGGCTGGGGAGGAGCCATGGGCAGTGCCCGCAGGACCCGGGGCACCGTGAGCACCCTCGGAAAAATGCGCTGTCCGCTGATGTGTGGGAGCTGGCGGCGTCCCCACAGCCAGGGGGAGCAGCAGGGCCGGGCAGGGTGGCCGGGCGGGCTCTGAGCACCGCTCCCGTGCCGCTGGGAACGGCCACGAGCATCCTCTGCCCGGCCCACGCCTGCCCTGGGCTCCCGGGACGTGCTCCGGCCTGGGCAGCGGCCCCAGGGCTGGGCTCAGCGGGTGCCCCCTCCCCGGGGAGCTCACAGAACCGCAGAACGGTTTGGGGAGCTCACAGAACGATTTGGGGAGCTCACAGAACGGTTTGGGGTGCTCACAGAACGGTTTGGGGTGCTCACAGAACCACAGAATGGTTTGGGGAGCTCACAGAACCACTGAATTGTTTGGGGAGCTCACAGAACGGTTTGGGGTGCTCACAGAAGCACAGAACGGTTTGGGGAGCTCACAGAACGATTTGGGGAGCTCACAGAACAGTTTGGGGTGCTCACAGAACCACCGAATGGTTTGGGGTGCTCACAGAACCACTGAATGGTTTGGGGAGCTCACAGAATGGTTTGGGGTGCTCACGGAAGCACAGAACGGTTTGGGGAGCTCACAGAACGATTTGGGGAGCTCACAGAACAGTTTGGGGTGCTCACAGAACCACCGAATGGTTTGGGGTGCTCACAGAACCACTGAATTGTTTGGGGAGCTCACAGAATGGTTTGGGGTGCTCATAGAACCACCGAATGGTTTGGGGTGCTCACAGAATGGTTTGGGGTGCTCACAGAACCACAGAATGGTTTGGGGTGCCCCTTCTGGCGCTGCCCTCCAGCCTTTGGGGCACCCACGGGTGCTCTGTGGGGTGATGGTGCAGCCCCCCTGCCCAGGATCTGGGCTCTGCCCTTCACCCAGCCCTGCTGGCCATGGCACCGGTGGAGCCGAGCCTCCCTGAGCCTCCTCAGCCAAACCGGGCAGCAGCTCAGGCCCTTGGGGATCCCACCGGGGTCTCCCCATATGCAGGGGGGGCAGGATGGTCCTGGGCACACTGTGAGTCCTTCACCAGGCCTGGGGACTGCAGACCCCAAACCCAAATCATGGCCTTGCTGCCCGAAGGAGTGTGAGCTCAGATTAACCCACCCAGGGATTCCTGCCTGGGGTTTTCCAGGGGAAGGAGGTGGATTTGGCAGGCTGGTACATTGGGGTGACCCTTTGGCCCCAGTCCTGCTGTGCCTGATTGAAATTCTTGAAGTTCTCTGTGGGTCTGCTTTGTGTGCTGGGCAGAGGGTGGAGGACAGGCCGTGGTCTCCTGCTCACCTGTTCCTTCGGGATCAGCTCACCATGGAGGGCCATGGAGGGGCTGTGGGGGCCATGGAGGGGCTGTGGGCACCTTGGTGGGGCTGGGCAGCCTCACGCTGCTGCCACAGGAGCCCCTCGATGGCGCCCTGGGCACCCCAAACCCCAGCACGTGTCAGGGGTTTGGCCGGGAAGGGGTGAACGGCCCCGAATCCCTTTTTCCTGAATTCTAGGGCGCAGAGGGGGGGATGTGAAGGCCGAGGGTGTTTTCCTGGCCTTGAAGTGCCTGGGAAAAGCATCCTCAAGGCTTCCCTGCCTCCTCCATCCCAGCAGGGTTGGCGTGGGAGCTGAGCAGGCGCGGGGGGCTCCCGGCCGGGTGTCGGCAGGCAGGAACAAAGCAGCGAGAGCTCACGGAAAGAATCACAACCCCCTTTTCGGCTTGGCGCGGAGCCGCCCGCCCCGCCCTGCCCTTCCCGCACGCTCCCGCACGGAGATAAGGCCGGGCCGGGGCCGGGAGCGGGG
>NW_005054436.1:430400-439313 GCF_000277835.1 Geospiza fortis | reverse complement strand
CCCGCTGCTCGCCCGACGCCCGCGTCCCAGCCATGGCAAGAAACCAGCAGGTGCAGAAGGCCAAGCTGGCCGAGCAGGCTGAGCGCTACGAGGACATGGCAGACTTCATGAAGGCCGTGGTGGAGCACGGGGACGAGCTGTCCAACGAGGAGCGCAACCTGCTCTCCGTGGCCTACAAGAACGTGGTGGGCTGCCAGCGCTCGGCCTGGAGGGTCATCTCCAGCATCGAGCACAAAACCGAGGAGGGCGACGACAAGGCGCAGGTGGTGAACGAGTACCGGGAGAAGGTGGAGCAGGAGCTGAACGCCGTCTGCAACAACGTGCTGGGCTTGCTGGACAAGTATCTCATCAAGAAGGACAGCGACACCGAGAGCAAGGTCTTCTACCTGAAGATGAAGGGCGACTATTTCCGATACCTGGCCGAGGTGGCCAGCGGGGACGACCGCCTGTCGACGATAGAGAAGGCCCAGGAGGCCTACCAAGAGGCCATGGACATCAGCAAAAAGGAGATGCAGCCCACGAACCCCATCCGCCTGGGGCTGGCCCTCAACTTCTCCGTGTTCCACTACGAGATCGCCAACGCCCCCGAGCAGGCCATCTCCCTGGCCAAGACCACCTTCGACGAGGCCATGGGCGACCTGCACACGCTCAGCGAAGACTCCTACAAGGACAGCACCCTCATCATGCAGCTGCTCAGGGACAACCTCACGCTATGGACAGCCGAGTGTGCTGGCGAAGACGGCGGCGAGGCTGGCGAAGAGCCCAAGAACTGAGCGTCCCCTGCCCCGCTCCAGACCCTTCGGCATCTCTTCATGGTTTTTTTTTTTTTTTTGGTTGTCGTTTTTTTTGAATTTTTTTTTGGTCGGTTTTGGTGGGGAGGAGTCTCAGCTCCCCCCCCAGCCTGGATACCGGGAGTGGGGGGGGTTTTGGCAGGGTCCCTCCCTCCCTCTCCCCCATCCTCTGCTCTGGGGAGGGGTTAAAGAGGGAGAGGGGGTGCCTCTGTCCCAGAGAGCTGCCAGCCCCCAGCTATTTAACATTTTTTTGTGGGGGGTGTCAGGTCTGGCTTGTGCCAGCTCCAAACCCCCTGTCCCAGAGGGCTGGAGCAGCGACAGGAGGAGGTGAGGGGCTGGGCCGGGGTGAGGGGGGTCCGGGCAGCCCCCCCATTCCGGGAGGGGGTCTCGTGTTGCCTCTGTGCTCCAATAAACCTTCTCCTGCACCTCTGCTCTCGTCTGCCTCGTCTCTCCCTGCGCACATGTCCGGGCAGCTCCAGGCCTGCCTCCCCCCCTTCCCATCCCAGGGCGGGGGCAGCCGGGCCCCCCAGCCCTGCCTGCCCTCGGTGCCCCCAGCCCCCCAGCAGGGTCTTGGCCTGAGCTGCAGCCCATGGAGGGGCTCGGGGGTCTGTGCATCCCAGGGACGGGGGTTTTGGCAGCCCCACACAGGCTGGCTGCTCCTCAAGGTGCTCAAAGTTCCCAAGTCCCTGACCCAACCCCATTAATACAAACCCAGAGTTCCCCCAAACCTGCCCCTGACACCCCTGTGAGGGTCCCCAGGAACTCCCCCATTCCGAGGAGGAAAATGCACAAAAGCTGCACGGGCAGGGACACAGGGACAGCCCTGGGCTGGGGACAGCCCTCTCGAGGTCCCACAGCCCTCTCGAGGTCCCGGCGCGCTGGGACAGGTGAAAGCTCAGCACTTCTGGCCCTGGCACGGGGCCACGGCAGGGCGCAGCTCCCTCCGCCTTCCCCCACGAGCGCGTTTCAACACGAACAATAATTACAATAAAATACAGTCACAGCACCCTGGGCTATGAGCTCAGCAGAGCCAGCAGGGCCGGGCGGGAGCTGCCTTTGATGGGGAGCCCTGGCAGGAAAGGAAAGGCGCCTGACTCAGGACGTGCTGCAGGGGGACGGGGGGGACACGCCAGTCCCCAGCCCTGGCCTGGCCAAATCCCAGCCCAAGGAGTGCAGGGACGCCCTGGGCTTTGGGGAATGAGGCACGAGCAGGGACGTGACCCCCTTGGCGCATCCAGGAATTGGGGGAATGAGGGGCTGGCCTGGGATGGGCTCTGCTGTGGGAGGCTGGGCTGCACAAAGCAGCACTGCTCACCTGGATGGGACACCTGGAGAGGTGGCTGCAGAGGGGATGAGCCCCCGTGAGCCCCCTGGTCCTCCCCAGCCCCATCACAACGCCCCTGGTGCTGCCCTGGCCCCCCAGCAGCTCCCCGGGGTCCCCCAAGGTGTCAGGCCTGGTCCTGGGGGACCCCAAAGCTTGGCCTCCCCCTGGCCCCAAGCTCTGCCAGCCTGGGAACAGCCCCAGCCCTGTAATTAGCCAGAGCGGGACTAACGAGCCGAGGGCTCGCGCTGACCCCACGGCCCAGGGACACCTGGACTGGTTAAACTGGGCATGGCGGGGCTGGAGCTGGCAGTGCTGTGCCCAGGAAGGGGTAGCTGGGGTGTCTGTCCACCCCCGGGGCCCTGTGGGAGGAAGGTGCTCCCCGCTCCCAGCCGGTCCTGCAGCTTTTCCAGCCTGGGGAGGAGGAGCCCTGGGTCCCCAGGACACTCCTGGGAGAGGCTGGTGCTGCTGGGGAGCTCTCTGGGGCCCTTCTGTCCCCCTGCTTCACCCAGGACAGTGGCACCCAGGTGGAAGGACCAGGGGGACACCGGGACCTCGATCCCCAGCCTGGTCCTTGTCCCATGGCTGTGGAATGCTCTCGGCCTTCCCATCTGAAGGGACAGCCAGAAAAGCTCTCAAATGGATCAGTTTTGGTGTCTTAAACACCCTTAGAGCAGAGGACTGGGTGCCCGGGCCAAGGAGTGTCCCCCCCTCACAGTCACTCCCCAGCAGGGCCCTGGCACTGCCCCTACACCAGGGCAGGTGGCCGTGGGGACAGGGCCACCACAGCAGGGCCAGCAGGGACGTTCTGCTGCCTGCAAACGGCTCTGCCCACCCTGGGTGGCAGCTGCAGGACACACAGCCCCGCCTGTCCTTGTCACCAGCCTCCCCCAGGGCTTTGTGCCCAGGGCTGGGGCTGGCGGCTCTGGGCTGGGGCACAGACACGGGGCGCCCATCGCCCCTGGCCCGGGCAGCCTCCTGCCAGGCTGGCACCACTGCCTGCTCCGGGGGCCTTGGCGTTTTTGGAGAGGGTTTTATCCCCATTAAAAATCACCACTTGATGGGGAAACAGCTTCTGAGCAGGAGTCCGTGATGGAGCTGGAAATCAGGGCTGGAACCCGGGGGGACTCAGGAAAGCCCAGCTCTGTGGCTGTGATGGGTGCTCAAATCTCTCCCTCAGGGTCAGTCCCACCGTCAGGGTGGGCTCAGCAGCAGGACCAGCTCAGCAGAAAGTTGAGCCCCCTCCCAGGGATGTGCCAGGCTTGGGGTGACTCATCCTGGCCCTTGGCCCCGCCGATTGCTCAAGGCAGTGACAGCAGCCAGAGTGTCCCCTCCCTGGCAGCCAGAGTGTCCCCTCCCTGGCCCGGGAGCCCCACCGTGTCCCCTCCCTGCCTGGCCTGTGTGGCTGCAGGCACAGGCTCCTCTCACCCTGCATTCCACACCAGGGGCTCCAGCCCTCCCTGGGCAGGAGCAGAGCTGTCCCCTCCGGGCTCTGGGTCCTGGTTCAGCCCCACATTCATCTCTGAGAAGTTCCTCGGTGCAAAACTCTGCAGTTTTGGGGCTGAGGCTCTCTGAGAGCTGAGCATTTCCTGGCTGGAGCAGAGCAGAGGATCCTGAGCTGAGCTGAGCAGTTTCCATCCCAAGGCTGAGGCTGCAGATATCCAGGGCATTCAAATAAAAAAGCCAAAAAGCCACAGAAGCTTTGATGGCTCTTGCATAACTCAGCCTGACCTGACCATACCCTTTTAAGCCACCAAATCTCTCAAAGCCAGGAAAAAGCCACTATAAAATTAATATTTTTATGATCCTGTCTCCCACCCCTTCACAGCAACTACAGAGCTCCAAAACGAGCAGGACAAGGCCACGAGCCACAGGGTGAGGATGGGATTTCAGCTCAGGTATGGTTAGATTGGCTTCCAGAGCCCCAGCACTGAAATGCAGCTGCTGGGTTCCAGCCAGGAACACCCAGGGAAATTCCTGGGCTCTGGGAAGAGCTGAGGCCCTGGCAGCACTGTGGCATTTGACTTTGGTATCTGAAATCTCAGTTTCATTGGGAAGGGGTCTGGGTGAAGCACAAGCATTGTGTGTCTGCGTCCTCCTCTCTCTGAGCTCCTCCTTGTCTCCAAATCCTGGCCACAGGGTTGGAGATGAGGGAAAAATTCCTTTTAATTCCTTGCCCAGCTGCCCAAGACCCTGTTCACATTTAGATCCATCAAGGACCCAGTCTCCAATCCCTCTGCCAAGGGCCAAACCATCCTGTGAGAAAATCCTGCTGCATTTTATGCAAGATCTTGGGCAAGAGGCGATGCTGAGTCTGCAGAGCTGGGACTGGGAGCTGTGCCCGCTCCCATCCCTGTGAGGCTGCCGGGAGGCACCCGGGGGCTCCCTGATGTGGACACCCCCCTGGCACCCCCAGCCCTCCCGATCCACCCCCAGCCCTCCCAATTCACCCCCAGCCCTCCTGATCCACCCCAGCTCTCCCAATTCAACCCCAGCCCTCCTGATCCACCCCAGCCCTCCCGATCCACCCCCAGCTGCTGCCTGGAGCAGGGCTCAGAGCAGGGAGCACACGAGGGGGCTCAGAGCTGCTGCCAGCCCTGGGAGCTGCAGCAGCACAGCCAGAGGGAATTCCACGGGCAGGAGGGGAAGCCCCAGGATATTTGGGACTGGAGAGAGCAAGGCCAGGAGAAGGAAGGTGGATGAGGACAGCCAGGGCTGCTCCTGGGAAAGGCCCGAGATGCAAACCACGAGCTGAGTCACACAGGGGCTTTCTTAACCCAAAGAAGCCGAGCTGGCATTTTGCTGCTGTGCCCCTGGATGGGGGCAGGAGCAGCAGCTGTGCCCTGCCTGCCACCCCCAGCCCTGCCAGGCTGAGCCTGTTCCCAGCAGGGCACAGGGGACAGGCCCTTTGGCCTCGGGCTCCAGAGCACTCCTGGGTTTATTTACTCAGCTTCAGCAAACTCTAAGATGAAAGTGAGACTGAGGAGCGTTTTATTAAGAAAGAGTCCATCATTATTTCTAAGAAAAAGAAAAACAAACACCTTTCTGTCCTTGGGACGGCGTGGAGGCGTGCTGGCCTGGATTCTGCTGGGAGCGTGGGGCCCCTGCACGCTCCTCCTGCAGCACCCCCAGGCCTGCTGCCTCCACTCTCACTGCACGAGGCAGCTCCTGCTGAGTTTTCTTCTCTGGATCTGTCTTGCTCATGATGGAGGAGACCTTATCTCACTGCTTTTCCTTGCTCTCCCTGCCTTCCCTGGCTCTCTGTTCCTAAGGGAAGACCCTTGGCCACCTCCCTTCTGCCAAAGCCCTGCTCTGGGCAGCAGGCCTGAAGCTCGGGAGGTCAAACCCACCCAGAGAGAGTCCAGACTGCCTGGAAAGGTTTTCAGTTGCTCTGAGTCAAGCTGAAGCTCCGGGTAGGAAAAGGAGAGGTGTCAAAGCAGAGGAGCCGGGGAAGGGCGTGTCACAGATCCATCACCTCCTCTTCCACAGCTTTGTCCTGAGATTGCACATACTTCTCCTGCACTGCCAGGGTGCTGATAACGCAGTAATTAAGGAAAACGAGGGGCTGGGCTCAAACACTCCCTTCTGCTCTGAAGTTCCCAGCGAGGAACCAGCCCAGCCTCACATTAGCCCCAAGGCCATCGGGAAGAGGCAGCATCACCCGAGTTACTTCTGGCTCTGCCTGATCCCAGGCCTGACAAGTCCAGGAGAATCAATTGTATGGTTGAAGGAGAAGAAAGAACCCACCCAAGAGAGGGTGAGAGAAAGGAAAGTTGTCAAAGGGTTCCCGACAAGTTCACAGTATCAATTCCCAACCTTTGGGGGTTTGCTGGGGACACGTGTCTGTCCCAGGCTGGGCTGGGCACATCCCACTCCCCACATGTGTGTCACCCACCAGATGATGAACCTGGGCCTCCAGACTCAGCCTTTGTCCCCCAGGGAGAGGGACATTGAACGCAGCAGCAGAGAGGATACGAGGAGAAGTGGAAGTCGGCGCCCACAGCTGCCGACATCAGCGCCTCCAGGCTGCGCTGCTCCCGCTCCCCGAAGGAATATCCATTGGCCTTGTCCACAGCCTGCATCACCTGCCTCATGCTCTGCTTGTCCTGCAGGAGGGAGCTCGCTGGGCCTGCTCCTTCCCCACGGGCAGCAGCCCACGCTGGCCTGGGCCCTTTGGGGCTTGGGGCCACCCTGACAGCGCCCGAGGGCCAGGGACACCAACAGGGACAAACAGGGACAAACAGGGACACTGCTACGGGCCCTCCACCCTCTCGTTCCCTTTCATCACCTTCCCCCAGCCCATTTGCCTGCTGACACTTCTGCCAACTGCCTGATTAAGGGCATTTCCAGCCCTCCCTCCCCCTTCTCATTATTCACTGCTCCCTAATTTAACAGGGCTTTCGGTGACCCTCAGCCCAGGTTGGAAATGCAGGCCAGGAGAGCTGAAGGAAGGGGGAGCCTGGATTCCCCACCCCAGGACACAAGACCCAGGTAGCCCCAAGCTCATCAGCCTTTTTCTTTCCTTTGGCTGCCACAGATCATTTACAAGTCTGGCTGTGCTTTCCCTGAGTCTCTTCACAGCTGAGGTTTCCAGCCCCGTGGCTCTGAGCACACAAAAAGCAGCTGCAGCACATGCAGGGCACCCTGTTCCCTCCTGCTGGCTCACCTGGACGTTGAGTGGCACGAAGGACACCAGGCTGTAGTCCTCAATCACCTCCACCAGCTTCTCGTTGAGGCGGCGGAAATTCCTGAAGAAGGGATCGGAGGCCAAATGGTCCACGAGGTAAGAGAGGTCCAGCACCTCGGTGTAATAATCCAGGTTGAAAGCTGCAGGGCAACAGGGAGCTCTGAGGGCAAGCTGGCAGCTGAGGAGCACAGTGGGATCTGCACAGATCCCCACCCAGCCCCATTGTCACAGAGCTGATCTGCACCTGGCACCCCAATTCCACTCCCCTGCCCCTCAAATTCCTCCCTGTGCAAGGCCAGAAAGGAGCTCTGAGCCCCCCTGGCATGTGGAAGGGAGGCAGAAGAGATGAGGTGAGAGCTCCCTTTTCCCCCAGAGCAGGCTGTGGCTCAGCAGACCCTCACCCAGCTTCCCGTAGTGCTCGATCAGGTCCATCTTGGAGAGGACGTTGACGTGGGGCAGCTCCACGTGCAGCATGGTGGACAGCGAGGTGCAGAGCACAGAGATGAACTTCCCGGGGTCTGTGCAGTAGTGGGAGTCCACCAGGTGCACGGCAGCCAGCTGGGCAGTGAAGGGACAAAGGGACACAGGAGGTCAGAGCTGTGACACCCAGCCCTGCCCGTGGCACAGCCTGGAAGGGGCCACAGGAGAACCTGCCCAGGCCTGGCTGCACCTCCTGGGCAATGAGCTCCCACCTCCTGCCCACTAAACAGCACCAGAGAATCCTGGACTGCTTTGGGTCAGAGGGGACCCAAAGCCCCACCAGTACCTGCAGCTCACCACCTTCTGCTGGGAGAGTCCCCTGTGGTTGGCACTAATAATTAATAATTACACTAACGAGCACTTTGATTCCCTGGGTTTTGTGTGGCTGTAACAATGTGGTCCCAGAGCTGGGGAAGTCACTCCAAGTCAGGGCTCTGAGGCTGAGTCACAGCAGCAGAGCCCAGCCAGTCTGGGGCTCCCAGGCAGAGCAGAACCAGCCCTGTACACGTCTTATTTTAGCAAGTCCATTCCCATGTCCACTCACTCCAATGAAAATAAGCTCTGATGTGCAGATTCCCAGTGACATTCCCAAGCAAATGAAGCTGCCCTTCTCGCTCAGAGCACGCAGGGTTTGCACGCTGGTGCTGCGGCCCCGCCGCAGAGCAAGCGCAGCGTCAGCAGCTCGGGGCTGCTCTCACCTGCAGCTCCCGTTGTGCAAGAGCCCAGAGCCCGTCCCACGGCTGCTGCAGGGCCCTGCTGGGGCTCTGCTGGGGCTGCAGCAGGGCCTGGCACGGCCCCTGCATTCCTCAGGGCAGTGCCAAGGCTCCCGGCACTTCACACAGAACCCACCCTGGTGAAACCCCCCCAGGCTGGGGGAGGATCGTGCAGCACAGCAGGACACACTCCTGCCCCAGCCCTGGGAGTGCTCAGGGACAGGCTGGGGCTCCCTGGGCCAGTGGAAGGTGTCCCTGCCCATGGAATGGACTGGAATGAGACGGGCTTTGAGCTCCTCTCCAACCCAACCCATTCTGGGATTCTGTGTGAAGTGTGAGGAAGGAATCTGTGCTCCTGCTCCCAACCCCACTAAAAGCCCTGACAGGCCATTCGTTTGCCAATCTCTCCCACCATAAAACAGGGCAAAATTCCCCTCCTTCCCTGAAAAAGCCACTTCACCTGAAAGGCCACAAACCTCCTGAAGGCAGCAGCCACGGGACCCCCGGCCCTGCTGTGCCCAGGGGTGTGGAGCTGCCTGGAGCTCCCCCAGCCCATCCCTACCCTGAAGTTCCACTTGGCCAGCTGGGCGAAGACGTTCTTGAGGGCCTGGTGGTGCGTGTAGAGCTCCACCTGCCCGGGGCAGTCGAAGAGCAGGTAGTGTCCCCGCAGGTCCCGCAGGCGCTCCCCCAGCCAGTCGCTGTTGGCCTCCAGGTACTCCATGCAGTAGAGCAGCCCCCCGTTGGGGCCCAGCCCCAGGCTGGCCATCACGTCGGGCAGGGTGACCAGCTCGCCGATGTCCAGGGCGCAGGGCCCGGGCACGGCCTCGTTGGCGGGGTCCAGGTTCACCACGGCCACGCGGCGGCCCAGCCGCGCCAGGAACTCCCGCATGGCCTGGCAGTAGGTGCTCTTCCCCCAGCCCG
>NW_005054436.1:427797-429968 GCF_000277835.1 Geospiza fortis | reverse complement strand
GGTCAGCGCGAGGGACGCGGGTTCGAGTCCCGGCCCCGGCTCTTGTCCCTCCAGCACCGCCCCAGCCTCTCTTTTTTCCAAATCACAGAATAAATTGGGTTGGAAAAAGGCCTCTGAGGGCATCGAGCCCTAGCTCTGAACAAACACCACCATGGCACTGAGTGCCACGCCCAGTTCTTCCTTAAACACCTCTGGGGACAGTGACTCCACCACCTGCCTGGGCAGCCCATTCCTAAATCTAATCCCCCTTTCTGTAAATAAATTCTTCCTAATGCCCACCCTCAGCCTCCTCCCAGGTGGCTACATGCTCCTGGCAGGTAGAAGGAGGGATTCCTCCCTGCATTTTCCCCCTTCACCCCTTCAGGAAGTCACACAGGGCCTGGCCTCTCAGCACTGGGTCAGTGGGACAGAGCTGTCCCCTGTGCCAGTGCCTGCAGAACAGGGCAGAGCAGCCTGGAAAGCACCCCTACCAGAGCCACAGGGAAGGCAGAGAATCCCCCTGCAGGCTGCCAGGACCAGCCTTTCATCCCGAGCAGAGTGGGACGGCCGCACCCCAGGAACGCTGGGGCAGGGAAGGAGTTACTGTGCCCTGCCTGTACTTGTCCTTCCCTGCCTCCCAGGCTGAGAGTTCTGCTTCCTCAGCCTCACAAACGCACACATTCGGTTGATCCCAGCACAAATGTAAGTGTTAATCACCTTAAATCCTTCTCCATTCACACAGAATACCATTTCCTTTCATTTGAAGGTTCAATTCATGGGGGAAAAAAACCCACTGTGGTGATTTTAATTACAAATCTGTATTTTTACTAAAAATAAATACAAAAACAGCCTGCTTACACTCAGCCCAGGAGCCAGCCTGGCCTGGGGAGCAGGACAAAGGCTGTGACAGTCCCTGCTCAGCGTGGCTGGGCCCTGAGGCTGCCCAGGGCGGGCTGGGACGCTCGGACAAAGGCCATGTCCTGTCTGTACTTCATGGCCGTGAGGGGCTGGCGCCTCAGCAGCTGGTCACCCATGTCCTGGGGCTCAGGCTCATCGTAGATGGTGGAGATGACAACAGAGCTGTCACCACGGGGCTTCTTCCTCCTCACAAAGGTTGGCAGCTTCTCCCCATGGTACCTGCAGGGGAGTAGGAAGGTTTGGTTGGAGCTGCAGAGGCCATCAGGCATCCCTGTGCTTCCCAGCTCGTTTCCTGCAATGGTTTGGGTTGGAAGGGACCCTAAACCCACCCAGTTCCACCCCGTGCCATGGGCAGGGACAGCTCCCACAGAGGCTCCAGCCCTGCTCCACCGAGGAGTCCCAGGTGTCAGGAGGAGCAGCCTGTTTGGCTGTGGAGGCTGTGGAACTGCCCAGCTGTGCAGGGACCCCTGGGACAGCCCTGTCCCCACCCAGCTCCCTCTGCAGCCCCTCAGTGCTGTGAGCCTGAGCACAGGGGGAACAGGGGCTGGGAGGGCACTTGGGAACTCACCCCAGCCCCCTCTTGCACCGGGGGTTCTGACCCTCGTTGTCCAGAGCTTCAGCCATGCCAGAGTTGCTGCTGCCCAGGCCCAGCCCCTCTGTCCAGCCCTGCTGCTCCAGGACCTTCCTGCCAAAGCCCTGGGAGAGGGGAAAAAACCATCACAGACTTGCTGGACAAATCCCATCCTCATCTTCCCACGGCCAATTCCTCTCCTCCTCCTGCCCTGCCCTGCCCTGCGAGGCAGGCAGAGCTCACCCACCTTGGTGTGCCTCTCGAAGGTGCCAATGTGCTGCCCTGACACAGATCCCTCCTCCAGCCCGGCCCGGAGCCGCTGCTCCAGCCACATCTGCACCGAGTCCCGGGCGTCCTTGTCCCCTCCATCTGGGGACAAAGCAGCCACGGTCAGCACAGCCCAGCTCAGGCAGTCTGGGCACCACCAGCGTGCTCCCCACAGCACCAGCACAGGAGGCAGAACCTGTTCTTTTTGGCAAGCCTTGCTGCCAGACCAGAAAAACACTGTTCCAGGTTCACTGACAGCTTGGGTGCTTTCAAAGAATGACAAAGAACTCCCGAATTGTGCATGGTCAGAAGTTCCCTGGTTCCCCTGGGGTGGGTGCCTCAGCTCTCATACCTTTGTCATAGTAGATGCTCATGTCCACGTCCCAGTCGTCAGCTGTCTGCTCGTCAAAGTCTGCCAAGAGAAGGGAAGCAGCAC
>NW_005054436.1:425400-427740 GCF_000277835.1 Geospiza fortis | reverse complement strand
TGTCCCCTCCTGGCAGGAGCTGTGCAGAGCCACAAGGGCCCCCTGAGCCTCCTTTGCTCCAGGCTGAGCCCCTTCCCAGCTCCAGCCCCTGCCCTGGGCATCCCCAGCCCCTCCATGTCTCTGGACACAGCTCTGCACTCGGGTTGGTGCCTCAGCAGTGCCAGCACAGAGGAAATGGCCTTAGAGACCCCCCAAACCCCCCTGCCCAGCCAAGGGGCTGCCAGCAGCACCACGGGGGTCTCAGCTTTGCGCCCAAGGGAGGGCTCAGCAGCCAGGGCACGGTGCTGGGGGCTCCAGCTGGCCCGTGGGCTCAGTGACACAAACAGCAGGGTCACCTCCATCCTGCTCCTGCCAGAACTGGGCATCTGTGTAGAACACGAGGCCGGAGCCGCCCTTCTCCCACTTGAGCTCGATCTCCTCCTCGAAGAGCACTCCTCGCACGTGTCATCGTCCTGCAGGGGACAGCAGGGCGTGGGATGGGGCTGGGGACACTGCACAGCCCCCTGCCCCTCCTCACACGTGTCATCGTCCTGCAGGGACACAGCATGGCAGGGGATGGCACTGGGGACACTGCACAGCCCCCTCCTCACACGTGTCATTGTCCTGCAGGGGACAGCATGGCAGGGGATGGCACTGGGGACACTGCACAGCCCCCTCCTCACACGTGTCATTGTCCTGCAGGGACACAGCATGGCAGGGGATGGCACTGGGGACACAGCACAGCCCCCTCCTCACACGTGTCATTGTCCTGCAGGGGACAGCAGCATGGCCCAGGATGGAGCTGGGACACAGCACAGCCCCCTCCTGACACATGTCACTGTCCTGCAAGGACAATCTGGCATGGAGCTGGCGACAGCAGCTCAGCCTGCTCCTTCTCCCTGCCCCTTCCCACCGCCCTCCCCTGGAGCAGCTCTGCTCAGGCCCCGACACGAGGGATGAGCTCATCCCTGACTCAGAGCCCTGCCAGAGTCAGCAGGAGCAATCCCAGAGCAGCCCCAGCCCAGGGGCCCCAGCTGATGCCCATGTAAGGAGCAGGGCTGTTGGACCTCAGTCAGCACCAGCAGGGAGCTCATTCCACTGCAGCTGATCCCTGGAGATTGCGTGGGCTCCAGGAAGCAGCTCCTGGCACAGACACAGAGCTGCCTGCCCAGTCCTGGGCACAGCCACTGCCCAGCCAAGGAACAGCCCGGGAGACACAGCTGGAGGAGTCTGTTTAGTCTGCAGAAGGAAAGGCTGAATAAAAAGCTGGGAAAAGGAGGGAACAAAGCGTCCCTGTGCCCCACGTTGCCAGGAGAAAGGAATAGGGTGCAGCTGCAGCAGAGATTTGGCATCTGAGTTAATTCTGGCACAGGAGAAAACGGGAATGGCTTGCCTGGGGATCTGTAATGACAGAGCTTTGGGAGAACGGGCCAGACAGGCGCCTGCCAGGGACAGGGCTGCGACGGCTCCTGCCCTGCCCAGCTCTCCAGGAGCCTTTGTCACTAAAGCCATTCTCCCCAGAGTGACTAAAGCCCCAGTGCAGGAGCACCCGAGGCCAGCCCTCTGTGCAGCTCTGCACGCCATCCCAGCACAGCAAGGAGGTGGGATGGAGCAGGGGACACAGAGCAGCCTGCCATGGAGCTGGGGACACAGCCCAGCCTCTGCCAGCCCCTCTGCCAGGCACCAGGGCAGGACCTGCTGGGCAGCACCAGCCTCCCCGCTGCTCCTCCTCGGATCAGAGCCTTTGGCATCAAGCCCCACCACCCCCCTGAGCAGTTCTGGGGGGCTCAGGGCCCCTGTCCCTGCCCCGAGGGGCTCAGTGCACCAAGGGGTGAACAATCCTGCTTTAAAGCTGGTTTTAACATGTCGTTTATCCAAGTAAGAGATGAAAAATGAGCTCAGAGAGAGGGATCTGCCCTCACAGCTCCAACAGCCCAGCCCACAGGATGGCGCTGGAATGTTCCACTTACGTCATCCGAGTTTGACTCCTCTTCCTCCTGCTGCTGCCCCTCCTCATCCTCCTGGGGCTGGGCAGGCTGAGTCAGCGCCACGGGCTCCTCTCCCTCGGTGATCTCATCCCCTGCAGCCGTGTAGACTCGCTCCTGCTCAGGCACGGTGTCGGTGCCGGGGTACTGGAAGGGCACGTTCCCATACCTGCGGGAGGAGCCCGTCCTGGGAAAGTCCAGCTGCAGCCGGGAGATGACGCGGGGGGGCAGGCGGCAGGCCCGGATCAGCTCCAGGAACACGCCCAGGGGGGTGCCCACGTTCCCGCGGGGCATGAACGAGGGCGGGTTCAGCTCGGGCAGCCGCCGCAGCTCCGCCTCCGTGACCGCCGGGCCCGCGGGGGCCCCCGCCCGGCCG
>NW_005054436.1:422096-424619 GCF_000277835.1 Geospiza fortis | reverse complement strand
GGTCACAGTGGCTGGGGACCAAGATCCCCCTTTGAGGGGGGGGTTTAACAGACCCCGGGGGCAGCAGGGCTTGGCCGGACCCCCGGGGGTCTCCGGTTCTGAGGGTCACAGCCCCGGGGGTCTCAGGGGGTCCCCGGGCTGCCCTCCTCACCCCACGCCAGGGCTCTGGCCTTGTCCCCCCCGTTCAGCCCCCTGTCTGCATTGCCAGATGGAAAATCCCTTTTTATTCCGTTCTGTCTTTTCCATGCCTGCATTTTTTTTCTGCCCAACCAAAATTCAACACCGTTGCTAAAAATGCACCACCATGGTCCAAAACAGCAAACGTTTTATTAAAAAAATAATTTATTGCATCTTATATACAAACAACACGAATGTACACATAAAATACTGACACCTCACCTGCTGGAGGCAGGAGAAGCGAGTTTTCCAGGTGTGCTCCTGGCTCTGTCTCCAGGGAAGGAGGGAGGTTTGGATGTCCCACTAAACCAGCTCTGTTCAGCTCTAACTTTTCACACAGACAGGAAAGCCCAGAGCCCCACAGGAGGTGCAGTAGGTTTAGGTGCTGCTAAGTGCTCTTAATGCTGTTGCATTTCATGGAATTACAGAGGGAAGAGAGAATCTAAGGAAAAGAGGGGTGAGTCTGTCCACCCTGTAGGATTTAACACTCTGGCTTTTTCCCTGAAGAAGTGTCCTGAGCATTTCTAAGAGTCCAAGCACGGAAGCCAGGCCCAGAGCTAATTCCATAATTATCCCTCAGTCAGTGATCCCACTGAGGATCCCACCGCGGCATCAAGCTGAGCACAGCCCTCACGGCTTGGAGCTCACAGCAAAATGAGCAAAAACCGGGAGCAGGGCAGGAAACCCTTTGCCCACTCACACTGCTCTGTGAGCCTGCTGAGCCGCAGCTGCCTCGGCAGGGCTCCCGCAGCCTGGGCACACAGAGAGAGATCCCGCAGGGATCCCACAGGGCTCCCGCAGCCTGGGCACACAGAGAGAGATCCCGCAGGGATCCCACAGGGCTCCCGCAGCCTGGGCACACAGAGAGAGATCCCGCAGGGATCCCACAGGGCTCCCGCAGCCTGGGCACACAGAGAGAGATCCTGCAGGGATCCCACAGGGCTCCCGCAGCCTGGGCACACAGAGAGAGATCCCGCAGGGATCCCACAGGGCTCCCGCAGCCTGGGCACACAGAGAGAGATCCCGCAGGGATCCCACAGGGCTCCCGCAGCCTGGGCACACAGAGAGAGATCCCGCAGGGATCCCACAGGGCTCCCGCAGCCTGGGCACACAGAGAGAGATCCCGCAGGGATCCCACAGGGCTCCCGCAGCCTGGGCACACAGAGAGAGATCCCGCAGGGATCCCACAGGGCTCCCGCAGCCTGGGCACACAGAGAGAGATCCCGCAGGGATCCCACAGGGCTCCCGCAGCCTGGGCACACAGAGAGAGATCCCGCAGGGATCCCACAGGGCTCCCGCAGCCTGGGCACACAGAGAGAGATCCCGCAGGGATCCCACAGGGCTCCCGCAGCCTGGGCACACAGAGAGAGATCCCGCAGGGATCCCACAGGGCTCCCGCAGCCTGGGCACACAGAGAGAGATCCCGCAGGGATCCCACAGGGCTCCCGCAGCCTGGGCACACAGAGAGAGATCCCGCAGGGATCCCACAGGGCTCCCGCAGCCTGGGCACACAGAGAGAGATCCCGCAGGGATCCCACAGGGCTCCCGCAGCCTGGGCACACAGAGAGAGATCCCGCAGGGATCCCACAGGGCTCCCGCAGCCTGGGCAGCTCCCGCAGCGCCCGCTGCGCCTCCCGCTGCAGGCTCTCGATGTACAGGGCAGCCCGCAGCCCCGGGATGTCTGCGAGGGACAGCACACGGACAGGAAGGTCAGGGATGGCAAACAGAGCCACGTTTCTCCCATTCCCACCCCTCCCCGTTTCTCTGAGGGGATGCACACAGCGCTGGAGAGGCACCGCTGTTCCAGGGATGCTGGGTGAGGCAGGGACAGCACCTAACGGGGAAAGTCATGCTTTCAAAGTAAAGGAATCCAGGATTTATTGTCTGCAGGGCGGGCAGAGGTTGTGACATCCCTCCCTCTTGCTTCCCAGTGCATTTGGGAATGGCCAGAGTTATGGGAAAGGTGACCAGCCCTATCTGCTCTCACACCTGCCCATCTCTGAGCATCTCCAGGCCACGGGGTCTGTGTCCACCTGGGAAGGTGTGGGGTCCCTATCCCTGCACATGGCACTCAGTGCTCCGGGCTGATGGGGAGTGGCACAGGGTGCACTCCATGGTTTAGGAGATCTTTTCCAGCCTCAGTGGCTCTGGAACGCCGCGATTCTGTGCCCAGCTGCCAGCACTGGCCAGCAGAGCCACGAGGGCCTGGCACTCACCTGGATTGAAGAGAATGGCTCCCCTCAGGTAGGTGAACTCGCTGGGGCTCAGGTCCAGCCTCCAGAAGCTGTTGAGGCAGCCCTGCAGCCTCTGCACGGCCGCCAGCGTGGGCGGTGTCCCCCCGGGCTG
>NW_005054436.1:420379-421214 GCF_000277835.1 Geospiza fortis | reverse complement strand
TTGGATTGGCCGGGCCAGGCGCGGTCAACGGCTGTTTTTCTCAATGAATCGGCGGGGAGGGGTTGTGTGGCCTTATCAGGATTACCCAAACAGGATAAACAGAGTCATTAGCCCAGGCTGTACCATGGCACCAAGGCCCCATCGGGCAGCTGTCCCTGCCAGAGTTCACAGACAAACACGGGGCGCTCGTCTGAGCCCGGCGTTCAACGGCCCCGGCGCCCGGCCTTGGGAGCAGCAACCTGGAAGTTGTGTTATCAGCAGCTGTTTGCCTGGCCTTGCTCGGGAGCCGCTTGTTGTGGTGCACAAAGAGGAACCCGGTGAACCGGCAGGCTGTGATGGGCCCAGGGGTCGGGTCTGTCAGAGGGCTGGGAAAGGAAAAACGCTCCCTTGTGCAGAATGAGAGAAAAGTATGGAAAGAAGGCTAAAATTCTGGTATTGTCCTAGTGGAAACACGGCCCAGGTGTTGTACCTCAGAGGAAACACAGGGCTGGGAAAGGGAAAACGCTCCCATTTGCAGAATGAGAGAAAAGAAAGGAAAAAAGGCCAAAAATCTCGTATTGTCCCAGTGGAAAGGGATCCAGAGGGGCTGGTGGACAGCAGCTGACCATGAGCCAAAGTGGGCAATGGTTGTTGGGGTGGCACCGCACTCAGGCCCTGGGCCCAGTTTGGGCCCCTCACTGCAAGGCAGACATTGAGCTGTCCGGGGAAGGGCACGGAGCCGAGGAGGGATGGAGCCAGGAGCGGCTGAGGGAGCAGGAGGGCTCAGCAAAGGAGGCTCAGGAGACCCCTCTGGCCCCGGCTCCCCGGCAGGAGCGGCCAGGCCCGGCCCGGGCCC
>NW_005054436.1:405575-420327 GCF_000277835.1 Geospiza fortis | reverse complement strand
GGGACACACGCCCCGGGCCGGCTCCCTCCGTGCTGCGCTGCCCGCTCGGTGTCACCGGGCATTCCCAGGGAGGGAGGGTCTTGCCGCAGATAACCATTCACCGGGGTGAAAGCACTTGGGTGCGGGCCCCTCTGTGCTGAGCTGCCCCTCGGCCCTGAGCAGCGCCGGGCTCCGGTGCGAGGCACAGGCCCGGGCCCCGAGGCCATGGGGGAGGTCAGTAGCACGCACACTTTGTTGTGGTGTTTCTGGGGACGAGCGTCACTCATGCCCAAGGCGTCAGGTCACGTTTTGCACCGGGGGATGGGCTGGGTGGTGAGCGCGATCCAACCACCCGATGATTCCTTGCCTCCCTGCAGCGCTGCACCTGTCCTTGGTGTTTTCCCAGGAGCATGGCTTACTCGTCTTCATCCACAGATCCCTCACCATCGAGGAGGTGAGTTGGCAAACTTTAAAGTAGTGTTTCGTTAGTGCTATATGAGCAACGTGTTACATATGTCAAAATATTTTTTTTTTAACTTTACAGTTTCGAGATTGCAGGGAAGAAGCGTTGAAGTTTCTTTGTGTCTTTATGGAAAAAGTTGGTGACCACGCTGGAGGGGGCGGGAACATCGCACTCACATCCCACTCAGAAATAATTTATGAGAAATGCTCCTGTAACAGCCCCTCATGTGGCGACACCTCGGAGTGAAACCCACACGGGACAGGATTCCTGGGAAATAAAGATCAGCCAAGCTCAAGCAGAATTGGGTTTCTAGAGGGGGTTTGGAGGTGCTGGTTCATGCATCGGTGGTCCCTGGCAGCTGTAAAAATAAAATAAGGAGTTTGCATGCTTTTAGGTGTGCAAAGAAGCAAAACATGCTCTAGATATAAATATATTTATATATATATGTATATCTATGGGATATGTATGCATGCACAGATCCATTCCTGCCTGGGATAACAGCCTGGGCCGTGGGAGCAGGAGCTGGGAATAAACTGCTGCCTTTAAGCAAAGCACCCCAGGCCCTGTGTGCAGGAATCCAGGCTGGCTGTGCACAGCTGAGTGTGCTCTGGAGGCAGCACTCACGGGGCTGATTCCAGGGCACTGCTGGCACAGCCACAGATAGGGAGGACAAAGGATAAAGGCTGCTCCAGGGACACGAGGCGCCTTTCAATGACCTGGGCTCACGGCTCCCTCTCTCTCCACCCTGTTCCCCAGCTCGTGAACACCTTCTTCAGCTTCCTGAGGAGGAAGACAGATTTCTTCACCGGGGGAGAGGACGGAGTAGCAGAGAAGGTAAAAAATAAACCTGCAGGCCTTTAGCTCTTCACCCTTCCATCCTCTGTGTGTGCCATGCCAGGGCTCCCCTGCTTGAACAGCTCCCAGCATCTGGGTGCACGTGGGCACCAGCAGCTCCCGAGGGAAGGAAGGAGACCCAGAGCTGCCCCTGTCAGGTGAGGAGCACCCAATTCCCTGCTGGGATGGTGCCTCAGTGCAGGTTTCTTGCCAGGCTCTGGCCAAAGGCTAGTTTGGAAAGCAAACCTGCCAGACACACTGACTTAGCAGTGACACAGCAGGTGATAACCCCTGTTACCTTGTTTGCTTAGCCAGGAAAAACACAAAGTCCAGGGCTCTGCAGCCTTGGCTGGGCTGGGCAGCCTGGACAGAGCATCCCCTCTCCTGCAGGGAGCCCTTGCTCGAACTGGAGGGCTTTAAGGTCCTTTCAACCCAAAACATCCTGTGATTCTCTGAAAGAAAGAAGGAAAGGATGGTGAACCCCGCTGTCATTTTTATGGAATAGAGAGCAGACCTCCCCCGTTCCTGGAGGCTGTGTGATCCCACCTGAGTGGCTGCTCAGAGGTGCCTGGCTGCTGTCCTTGGCAGTGCTGGCATCTGTCAGAATGCTTTATGGCTTCCTGGAAACGTGCTCTGCCACCACAGGAACACAGCAAGCAGGGAAGGAGCTGCTTCCCCAGCCCTGCTGAGCCCTTGGCATGAAAGAGAAAGGAGAGGGTGGGAAGGTCACTGCATGTTTTGGGGGCTGTTTCAGCAGGCTCGTGGTGTGGGCAGTGACAGGGACAAGCTCGGGCACTGAAGGTGGTTTCCTCACCCAGGTGGGACATGCTGGGGGATGCACATCTTGCATTCTGTTCTCCAGGAGACACTGTGTAAACAATCCTTGCTCCTAAAGCCAAGCAGAAACACTCAGTGCTTGCTTACAAACTGCAGTTTGCTCAGAAAAGCTTCTGTGTTTCCCTCCCACCCCAAAGCTCCTGGGATAGATATAAAAATAAATAAAAGTTCCCCCTGTGATGATTCCTGTGTGAGGATGTGTCCCTGTTGTTTCTGGGGCAGACCTCAGCTCACCTACGTGCTGCTGTGCACAGCAGCCCTGGCCTTATCGAGCCTGGGGCAGTGCGCTGGCTCCCTGCCTGTGTACTCAGCTTTCCCTGAGCACGAGGCCCTTGGCAGCCAGACCTTGGGATTGACTCCCAGAGTCACAACAACCTTCAGAGCCCTGGGAGTAGGGCTGAAACAAAGGGGGTGTGGAGGAACTCACCCTCAGTGTAAAAACAAGTGCTTCAAGCATTTCTCCTCCAAATCTTGGCACTGAGGCTCCATCTGGAGAAAAGCCCAGGCGTGGGAAACGTCAGAAGTAGGTAAAGAAGTTGGATCTGGTGTGTCCAGCTGTCCTGGAGGTCTGGAGTAGCTTCAGGTGGCTGAGCTGGGCATCAGCTCATCCTGCTGGAATTGCGCACAGGACAAAATTAGTGGAGGATTTTATTTCACTGTTATCTCCTGGAAACATACTCCCTCCATAACTAGGAAGGACTACACATAAATATTTCAAACTTTCCCATTTTCCTCCCTTTTCACTTCCTCCTCTGCTTTTTAAATTGAAAAATCTCTAGATTCCCAGTCCAAAAAATTGAGCGAAGATGAAGGGAAGATTCCCAACATGTGTGTGACTCAGCAGATGTTCTTGTGCTCCTCAGGAGACTGAGTGGGCTTGGTTTAGGTGTGAAGTGGGTGGTGTTTGACCCCATGTGCCCCAGCTGATCACAGAGGCTTCAGCCACACACCAAGCTGGTGCTGGTGTCCAGGTGGATCTCCACACCTGCAGGGACACACCAGATGCACACAGCCTGTGCTCCTCAGGAGTGGGCTTGGTTCAGGGGTGAAGTGGGTGGTGTTTGACCCCGTGTGGTGGTTCAGGGGTGAGGTGGGTGGTGTTTGACCCCGTGTGGTGGTTTAGGGGTGAGGTGGGTGGTGTTTGACTCCGTGTGGTGGTTCAGGTGTAGAGTGGGTGGTGTTTAACCCCCTGTGCCCCTGTCCCCAGCTGATCACAGAGGCCTTCAGCCACCACAACAAGCTGGCTCAGAAGGAGCGCCGGGAGAAGAAGGCGCGGCAGGAGGCCGAGCGGCGCGAGAAGGCCGAGCGCGCTGCCCGCCTGGCCAGGGACAGGGAACGGGACAGGGAGGGCCCGCAGCCCGGCGAGCCGCGCATCAAGGAGCTCACTGACGAGGAGGCAGAGAGGCTGCAGCTGGAAATCAACCAGGTGAGAGCCCGGCAGGTACCTGCAGGTGCAGCTTTGTGCTCCCCGTGGCTGCGAGGGGCCAGAGCGGATCACGCTTGCTCTTCCCCTTGGCAGTACCTCTTTCCTAAGCTTACCCTAACCTTTGTAAGGGCTGAAAATTCCCTGTTTCCAAAGTGGGTGCTCTTCAGCTGGAGCTGAAAGGCTGAGGCCATCTAGTGCCAGCTCAGGAGGTGACACAAAGTGCCAGCTCTTGGCTGAGCGTGTTCCTGCTCTTCTCTTTTCAAACAGAAGAAAGAGGCACAAGGGCAGGGTAACAGTGTCCCAGTGAAACCCTCGGAGGAGGAAGGTGAATCTTCAGATTCCAACAAACAGGTAAAACTTGTCTGGAAATACTTCAGATGCATAAAATGGTTTGGGTTGGAAGGGACCTTAAAGCTCATCGTGTTCCACCCTCTGCCATGACACCTTCCACTACACCAGGATGCTCCAAGCCCTGTCCAAAATACAAATAGAAAATTTGGAAATACAAATTAGAAAATTTGGCTTTAAAAATGCACAGTTAATTCCTAAATGTGCCAGTACAGAGGGCGTATGGGTTTTTTTCTTGTAGTCATGTTTTACCAGAAGCAGCTATTACGGAGCTAAATTTAAGTGGGTATAAAATACAAACAACTGACCTGCAATCCTTATAAAACCAAAGAGCTGTTCTTACAATGGAAACTTGAAAAGCTTCTTTCTTTTTCTTGGATTGCTTAGGGAACAGATGATGAAGAGGAAGATGAGAAGGATAAAGGAAAACTTAAGCCAAACTCTGGCAATGGAGCTGACCTTCCAAATTACAGATGGACACAGACTCTTTCAGAATTGGATGTAAGTAGTGCTTTATGACCAGATATGAGGAATCTGAGATGGGGAATAAGAGCAGGTGCTGGTAAGAAGTGAAGCCAATTCCCTGTGTCTCAGTTGCCTCTGGAAGTTTGTTGAAAACAGCAATGTTTCAATAGCTGGCAGAGAGCTTGGTAACTCAGTAGAATTCCCAGGAGCTCTGCTTTTCCAAATTTTGGTCTTGTTTCAACCAGGCATCAAAATCTGCTTCCCTTTTTATGGTCTCTTCCTTTCACCTCCTGCTCGCTCAGTACCTCATGGAAAAGAGTCCCTGCTCTGCCTGGCTCTGGTGAAACCAAGGCAGGAAGGCTTGGAGCAGCAGCATGGCAGGGTGAGGAGGACTTTCCCTGCCCAGCTGCTCAGATCTGCTCCTGTTTGCTGCAGCTGGCTGTGCCCTTCAAGGTGAGCTTCAGGCTGAAGGGCAAGGACGTGGTGGTCGATATCCAGAGACGCCGCCTCAAGGTCGGCCTCAAGGGCCATCCTCCTGTCATTGATGGGGAGCTCTTCAACGAGGTCAAGGTGGAGGAGAGCTCCTGGCTCATCGAGGATGGCAAAACAGTCACCGTGCACCTGGAGAAGGTAAAGCAGGAGGGGCTGGGCAGGGGTCAGGCTTGGCCCTCAGCCTCTTCTGGGCCTCAGCTGAAGCAGGGCCACCGTGGTGTCCTGGGCACACTGGCAGTGGTGCCACTGGAGTGGGGTATTTCAGTTCCTCCATCTTCAGCCTAATTTTCTGCTATTCCATGATACCAAGTGTAATTCTCAGCAGTTCAGGAAAATCTGGAAGGAAATTAGTCATTTTAATGTTGTCCTCTAGTGTGTTTTGACATCTGTTAGTGACATGAAAATCCAGGGGCAGACCTCCTTGTGTCCCTCCTTGTGTCCTCTCTGGGCCTCTCCGGGTGGGTTGTTGTAATCCCATTTATGTCATGCCAAATGGGACATCTGACATTCTCTCAGATCTCCCAGCTGTGAAAATTTAGGCTGCCTAAAGTAATTTGAAACAAAAATACCCTTTATCTATGTTCAGATTTTACTGCTTTTTAGAAAACTGTCAAATAAAGTTTGATTCCATATTTTTTTTTCCTGTGACTGAGACTTAAAAACCCTAGAACAAGTCCAAGAAAGATAAACTGGTTTTGCTCCTTCGTCCTCTAGATCAACAAAATGGAATGGTGGAACAAACTGGTCTCCACAGACCCAGAAATCAACACCAAGAAGATCAATCCAGAGAACTCAAAGGTAAGAATTGTTCTGTTTTAAGGGACAGAGCCTGCTCGGGAATTACCTCAGCTGAGCCCAGAGTTGTTCCAATGTGGATCTTGCTTGCAGTTGTCAGACCTGGACAGCGAAACTCGCAGCATGGTGGAGAAGATGATGTATGACCAGCGACAGAAGTCCATGGGCCTGCCCACCTCTGATGAGCAGAAGAAGCAGGATATTTTGAAAAAGTGGGTGCAGCTCATTCCCTTGCTTGGCTTTGCCTTCCTCTCTGGCACAAAAAAGGAAACAGCAGCTTGGCCTTCAGTCCTAGCCACGCTCACCTCTGCACATCTCTGTATTTTTGGCCAGACACACCAACAATAGTGTCTGTAAAAGCCTGTGGGGGTAGAGAGCCCAGTGGGGAAATCTGGGAATAGCCTAGCTCTGGAATTGTCCTAATCTGCTGATTTCAAGTCCAGAAGGCACGTTTGGAACTGGAGGTGCCATCTCTGCTGAACTTTAACATGGTCTTGATTGGTGTCTAATCTCCCTCAGTAGCCAGCTAACCACCCCTCCCTCTTGCCTCCAGACAGTTGTCCCCAAGCCACTTTTATGGCTTTATTGCCTTGTTTGGCATAAATGCACTGTGGCAGGGAAATGATTCCTGGAGCTCCCAAGGCCATCTGGGAAGGTGTGGAGGCAATTCTGGGTCACACAGCTTCTTCAGCAAGTGCAGCCCCACACCTTATCTCTGGGTGAAGGATTGCTGTGGCTGACCTGACTCCTTGCCTCCCTTGGCCTCATCTGTAGTGCCAGAAGCTTCCCTGTGGAGCTGAGTGGGGTGTGAGCAGAGCAGAGACCAGGCTCCCCTGGTGTCAGTGGGATGGGAAGCACCCTCTGCTCCTGGGAGGGCACATGCAGGACACCTCGCTGCCAGGGCCTCTTGTTTGGTGCTCTGGAAGCTGGCAGAGGATGGAGAGGAAGTTTAGACTTTGTCCAGGCCAAAGGTGACTCAGTGACACCCATGTGGGTGCTGATGTCTGCCAGGGGAGCTGTCCTGGCTGCCAAACAAGGACGGGATCCTCACAGCACAGATGGCCCTGGAAGTGGAAACGCTGTGGGGGCGTTCCAGGGGAAACCCTGAGATGGGAACACAGAGGAGACCAAGCTGCCCTGACTTGCAGGGTGTGTGAGGCCTCCACAGGGCTGTGATGTGCTGTGTCCCTTGGGGAGCAGAGCAGAGCAGCCTCTGTGTGCACTGGGCACTCCTGGGCACAGAGCACTGCCCTCAGAACTTTCTGATGTGGCAACCTGAGTCCAGATAGCTCCTGGAAGGTGTCCCTGTCCATGGCAGGGGGTTGGAAAAATATGATCTTCAAAGTCTCTTCCAACCCACACCATTCTGTGATTCCCTCTGCTGGGACTGCAGTACATTTGAAATCAGATTTCACTTGATGTGAAACCAGATACCTCTGGTCATGTCCTCCCTGAGATTTTACTGTCAGAGCACTGGGGATATTCCCCATATTCCAGTAAAGCTGCCAGCCCTAATCGCCTTCACCATCTCCCCAGTGCCCCACAGTCTGTGGTGGCTGCTACGTGTGCAGCCCAGAGGCAGCAGTGAGGGTGAGTGTTTGATAATTAACAGCTCCCGTGTGCCTGGGCTTGCTGACCTGGCAGGCTGGCAGGAATGCTGCTCCCACTGACCTGAGGAAAAGGTGTTTGAAGGGAAAGTCCAGGGAATGTGTCCCAAGGAGCTCAGCAGAGCCCTTCCTGCTGTGGAGGGCGTGGGGTTGCAGCAGAACTGCAGAGTGCAGGAAGCAGGAGCCCTTCCCTCCCCAAACTGAGCTGTTTGGCTCTTTCTGACTCTTATCTTTGTTTTCCTTGCAGGTTCATGGAACAGCATCCAGAAATGGACTTTTCAAAGGCTAAATTCAACTGAGCTGTCCCCCTTCCCCCCCCTCTTTCAGTCAGCCCCTTGAATGGGGCAGGAAATGTATGGTTGGATATTCCTCACCTTGGGCAAGTTAAACTTCAGCATCCCCCACGCGAGCTTGCTGTGGAGGGCCCTGCTCAGCCCCCCTCGGTGTCCTGGGAGCAGAGGCAGGGCCCCAGAGCAGCTCCAGACAGAGCCATCTGCCACAATTCCCAAAGGCAGTGAGGAGAGGAGGAGGGCTTAGAGCCAAAAGGGTGTTAGGGCTGAGAGAGCCAGACCTGAGAGGCTCTGGGATAAATCTTTGAGGTATTGCTTCGCTTCCCTGGGCTGCTCCGAGCTGCTCATCCGCTCTTTGCCCCTGGCACAGGTACTCCTGAGTTCTGCTCCCTCCTGCTCTCCTGTGAAAACAGGGATCAGTTTATTTTGTAAAATAAATCTTTTCCTGCCTTCTTGGGAAGGGAGAACAGCAGTTGGAAAGCACAGCTATTGCAGTGGAGACAGACCCTGCTTCTCCTTGCTGCTGCTCCTGTTTGTGCCACAAGTGGGACAGCCGGAGCACCCTGGGGCTCCCAGCACAGATGGTCAGGCTGCTGTCCTGGAGCAAGGAGAGGCTGGGGACTCTGTGGCTGTGGCTGGGGAGGACGAGGGGGGCGTTGGGGATGCTGTTGTTGCTGGGAGGGTCTCCTGCCTCTTCCCCAAGAGCCTCCCTCCCCTCTGGCCGCGCGCTCTGCGAGCTCCCGCTGACGAGTGGCATCACTCTGCATGTTCTGTCTTTGTTGAAACTGCAGTGCAACATAAAGGAAAACAAGTGGAATATCCCAGGCAGAGCGTGTGGTTTCTCTGGCAGAAGGGATCAGGGACCCAGGCTGGGAGGGAGAAGGGAGGGGTGCCAGGGGTGCTGTGCCCATGTTCTGCAGCTGCCTGGGAATCCCTCTCGTGCTCCCAGCTCTGGACTGCTGGTCTCTCCCTCCCTCAGGAGGTGGCAGTGGGAGCTGTGTTTTGCTCGGGAGCGCTGCTGAGCCCCGTTCCCAGCTCTAACCCCAGGGTGGCTGCTCCAGGCTCTGCTCTCCACAGAGCAGCATGTGACCACACCAGGAAGCCACCCTTGCCCCAGGTCTCCTTAATGCCCAGCTAACAAGGAGAGTGTCAGGAAATCCTGGGCTCTATCCCAGATCCCTGCTGCTGTGGCTTTTCCCTCTGCCTCCCCCAAACATTTCCACCTCCTCTCCGAGGGATGGGCACAAAGGGCTGAAAATCCTGTTTGGGCAAAGTCCGGCCTGGCGCAGCTCCTGGCGTGGTGGGGTTGTTTTCTGAGCAGCAGAGCACTGTTTGCATTAAGAGTTTTACAGACTCTTGGGGTTAAAAAGCAGCCCCCACCCAGAAGAGCAGTGACCTTGAGAGTGAGCAAGGACCCAGACTGGGGCAGCTGCCTCTGGGCTGGATCTTCCTGCCTGTTTGTCTTACAGATCACCTACACCCACCTGCCTGTCTGTACTTTGGCCCTGATAAAAGAGCAGCATCTCCTGTTTTCATAAAAAAAGCTGAACTCCCCTGGATTTGAAGGTTTTAGCCCCAGAATGAGCTACCTGCTGGTTTGTGGGACAGGGGAGCTGGGAGGGCTGAGATGCTCTGGGGTGTGATCAGCTTCTCCCTGTTCTCAGCTCTGTGGGTGAACCCCAGGGAAGCTGGGGGGGTTTTTGGGAGGAAGGAGGGTCAGTGGGAGAATGGGGCCAGCCCTGGTGCCCTGACCCCCGCAGGAGGTGAATGCCCAGGCTGTGTTTGTGAACGTGGCTGATCCCAGAGCTGCCCCTGGACTTTGCCCCCTCAGCAGCGGAACAGAAGGTGTTTCACTGCCGGCCTTGTCCTCTGCCAACACCCCCGGCCACCACTGCCCCAGCCAGAGCAAGCTGGGAGCACCCTTTTGCTTCCCAAGGCAGCTTCCCCTGGGATAAACCCTGCTGGGTCCCAGCAGCTGCTCCAGGCTTGAGGAATGCAAAGCCCCACCTCAGTCTGAGTCCCTGGAGACTTCAGAGCGTGGCCCTGTCCTGTGCCCACGGCAGGGAAATGCTGGGCAGCACCAGGGAAATGCTGGGCAGCACTGGGACCCACAGCATGCACACACCTTGAGTGGGACCTGAGCCCCAGCAGAGCAGGAAGGGCAGTGCTGGACAGGGACAGCTCACCGAGGTCCCTCTGGCTCTCCCTACCTGTGCCAGGTCACCTGGAGCAGCCGGTCAGGTGCTGCCACCAGCTGGAGGGCAGAGCCTGGAGCTCCTCACCTGCCCAGGGCTCCTCCCCACCTCCTGTAAAAGCAAGGCCTTTGCAGGCACAACAGGCTCTGCACAGAGCTTTCTATAGGGTAAGGTTTTCCCCATTCATTTGGGTTTTATCTTTAACAGCAGCTTTACCCGTTCATGGCTCTGAAATCCTCCCAGGAAACACATTCTGCTCCTGTGCACCAGCAGGAAACCCCCAGGGCTCCTGCCCAGCCCCTGCCCCAGAGGGTGAGGGAAGGTCAGGGGCCAGGAATGGAGCCCGGCAGGTTATCCTGGGGTTTGCACTGAAATTGGGAAGTGCAGAACTGGTCCTTCAAGTCCCAGGGTCAGAGGCTGGGCCACCCTCCATCCCTCAGCTGATCCTGTGGAGCAAACCCCACATCTGCTGCCACGAGCTGGTGACATCACAGGGACAACCTGGGAGTTCTCCCCCCAGGCTCAGCTTTTCCAGAGCTCAGTTCCAGCATCACGCCCAGGGAAGGTCCAGGTTTCCCTGCAGGACAACAAACCCTTCCCCAGAGGCTCCTTCATTTGCATCCAGACACCAGCCTGGCATTCAGGATCCCCCTGGAGCTACCAAATGGATGAAAATGTCCTTGTCCATCTGGGACTGCAGCAATCAGCCACCCCCTGTGCAATCCCCACCCCAGGATGCCCAAGCTGATGAGAACAGGAATGTAAAAGTCACAGCACAGTAAAGAGCACAACTTTTACTTTGTAAAAAAAGACCAAACCAGAACATTTAAGGCCAATGAGTGCAAAAGAAACTCATAAGACACCACAGGTGAGCCAGCTTCAGGGACCATCGAGTTGACAGTCTTCCTCTCGGTGAGTTTTTGGGGGGCTTGGGGTTTTTTTGGCCAGTTTAATCCCCACATGCCCACTCTTCACACCCAGCCTAGCCACTGAAACGTGCATCTGCCCTGTAGCAGTGACTGCAGCTCTCTGCAAGCCCAGCTCACCCCTCGTTTCCAGCACAGCCCACAGAGCTGTGTCAGTGTGACCCACGTGAACCTCAGCACACAGCTTGGAGGAAACTTGTCCAAATAACAATGTACAAACCCAGGAGAAGCAGAAGCCAAGCAGGTCCCTCAGGATGGGCAGCATTTGGAGGGAGGTGACCTCACACAGTTCCCCTGGGAGTCCCAGCCTGGCCTTGCTTCAAGTCTTTCCCTTGTATAAACTCGATTTCTCATCGACCAACAGCTTTAAACACAAAGCAGGGAGGGGAAGCCAAATCCAAGGCTCAGTCCCTTCCCTTCATCTTTGAAATATCTCTGTCAGTGTCTCCAGGTGTGGTCTCAGTAATGCCCCTGATTCCTGGAAGCACACTCTGAACAAACAGCCAGTGATTTACAGAAACAGGCTCTAACAGGGACTGGAACTGTCCATTTCAAAGGGTTTTGGCCTTTTAAAGAAGCCTGAGAGCTCATGAGAGGAATGAAATCCTTCCTCCCTGCCCAAAGCTCTGAAGAGCAATCACAAGCTATAAAATAAAGGCACATTTCAACTAAGACATATTTCAGTTCAATTAAGGCACATTTCAGTCCAACTGAAGCACATTCCAGCCCATCTAAGGCACAAAACCATGGTCCACACTGAAGCCCAGGGCCTGTTTGGGCTTCCCTCTCCCGAAAATCCAGTGGGTGTGTTTATCCTATGGCTGGTGAATTAAATGAAGCATTTGCTGTTCAGATCCAAGGCCACCCAAAGCTCCAAACAAGTCCCATGGCTTGACATGTTTACTTTGTGATAAACAACCAAGTGGCAACACCACAGATGCAGCTTCCTCCTGCTGCAGCCCTGCAGCTCAGCTGGCACTGAGCCCCGGGGACAGCAGTGCCCATCTCCTGGCTGCAGTGCCTGCAAAGGGAAGGACAAGGTGCTGAGTGCCCACAGGGAAAGGCAGGGCCAGCAGTGCCTCACAAACCCTCTGCTGACACTCTCAGGAACCTTTCCTTTGAGGCAAACCAAGGGATTTGAAGGGATTTTTTAGCAGAACAGTCAAAGAGCCCAGTTCTGAACCACACAAAGTCAGAAGTGAATCAGGTGTTCTCCTCACCTGCCACAATCCTGCTCCAGGCTCTCCCAGGGGAAACATGGAAAGGGAAGTGGGGAGAGCTGCTGGCAGGCAGGCAGTGTGAGCTCCTGGACTCCAGCAGAGCTGATCCCCATGGTCTGCCCATGCAGGGGCAGCCCAGCAGCCACCCCGGCCCCAGCACAGGCCCTGAATCAGGGGATGAGCCAAGAGGCCACAAACTGAATGAACCCCATAAAGCTGAACCTTCTCAGCAGCAGGAGGTGACACCAAGGCTCAGCAGGGAAAGGCAGAGCTGCCTACTGGAAACACCATGGGTGGAAGACTTTGGGTTGGTGGGACCAACACAGGCACTTCAAAATAGAGATTTGGGTCCCTGCAGAGCAGGATCTCAGCATGCACCTCAACATCAGCACCAGCACAGAGACACCACAGTTATTCCCTATCCAAGTTCACTCAGGCAATGCAGGAAGCAGAACTGTACAACAGGTCCTCAAAACAGGGAAAGGGCCGAGCCACTGAGGCTGCTGGAGCTAAATGTGATTTACAGGAATCACAGAGGCACAAGTTCTCTGCTACTTCCTTGTCCATCTTCTCCTCCCTGGGCACACATTCCACCTCCACATTCATTAGCTCCGCAGTTTGCTCCCTTGATTGTCCATAAAAACCAAAATATCCAGTGAAGTTCAGACAGCAGGAGGAATCTGACTTCAATAAGGATCAGGGAAGACTGAGGAAAAAAATTCAACTTGGCACAACACAGTCCACATGGAAGGAGGAGGATTGTGACTGCAGCACAGGCCTGGAATGCTGCTCGGGTCCTTTAACAGTACACCTGGAGCAGAGGTGCCCCGGACGAGTCAGTCTCTGTGTCCTGGAAAGAGGAATCTCTGCTGGTTGGAGAGCCTTGGGGAGGAGAGAGAAGAGAAGAGAAGAGACAGTGCCATTAGCCCAGGGGAAGCACAGCAGCCTGGCACTGGGGAAGCAGCTGCCACAAAAGGCTTTGTGTACCATGAGGGAGGAGAAAGCCACACAAAGCCATGGCAGGGAACAGCCCTGCCTGCATTGCAGCCATCTCCCAGGAAAGAGCTGCTGTGCAGGAGGAAACCTGTCTTGTAGCCCTGGGCTGCTCTCTGGGAGGATAGAGCTCGGGGCAGCCCTGCCTGCTTCCCTTTTGCACAGTTCCTTTTGTTCCCAGTCTCACCCATCTGTGACCTCTGGCAGTCACACCCCAAATACAGCCCCAAACTTTGTCAGGGTACAGAGAGACTGAGAGCTCTCAGGACAGGTCCTAAGCAAGGACAGGGAACTCGGATTTCACCCTTTTCAGAAAGATCCCCCAACCCAGGGAGCGTCCAGCTCCATCACCCCCAAAGCCCAGGAGAACCGAGGGGAGCCTGAGGAGCAGGGTGAGCTCAGGCTGTGTGGAGGGTGAGGGCATGGACAGGGGGGGCTCAGGGCTCTCCCTGCAGGCAGGCCCAGCCAGGTGAGTGTGTTACCTGCACTGCTGTGCCGCCTCATGTTCCTGGCCAGCACATCCGCCGGGGTCTCCTCCGAGATCTGCACGGCCAGCTCTGCAATGGAAACCAAGAGGGCCTGAGACAGGGAAGGAGGATGCAAAGGATGACTCAGCACTAAGGATCCTGTCAGGGAACACCCTCAGGGAACACGACAGGCACAGTCTGATTCTTCCCATTGCTTCCGCCACCGTCCGGACGGTCTGAGCTGTGTCCTTAAATCCCAGGAGCAGCCTCCCTGCTAATCTGGGAAGCACAACACCCACACGGTTTCCTCTGGGACTTCTGGATGTCTCCTTGCTCCCACACTCAGCTTTTCAAGGTTTTTCTACAACAAACTGTTATAGCCTGCTCTGGAGCTCAGACACTTGAGGCTGCTCCCACAAGGAGGAAGAAGCAGAAGCTCTGGTGCTGTGGAACAGCCCTCCCCTCCTCTTTGCAGGGATATTCACTGTGAGGAGGAGGTCTGGGCTCTGAGGACACGCTGTCACAGAGTCTAGGGGTGGCATGAGCCAGGCAGCACATGGGAGAGAGCCAGCTGAGTAACTGGACATCCTCGGACACGAGCAGCTCGTCTGGTCCTACCAGTTCAGTTTGACTCACCGTTTTTCTGCCTCCCTCAGATGAGCACAGGCAGGAGCAGCAGCAGCAGCACAAACCCATCTATTGCTCAGCACAAACCTCATGGGCAGGGAAAGACAGGCTCAGGGAAGCCCCAGCACAGGGAGGAGGGTGAGAAGCAGAGCTCTGCACTCACACAGCCCAGCAGAAGGTGCCCACTGGGGCAGAGCAGCCTCCAGCCCCGCTCCAGTGCCACAGCTCGGTGGCTTTGCTGGCACCGCCCTCCTGCAGCCCCCGGGGACCCCCGGCACCCCCCGTACCGTCCTGGCTGATGACCATGGACTCCAGCATGGTCTCGTTGCCGCTGTCGGGCGCGGTGCCGCGGCCGGACGGGTCCTGGTGGCCCTGGCTGGCCGGGCTGCAGATGTGGGGCCGCACGCGGCTCTTGCGGGTGCTGATGCGGATGATGCCCCGCACCAGCCGGCACTCGGCGTCCTGCTCGTCCAGGTTGTAGTCCTGAGTGATGCTGTTGATGAGGTCCGAGATCTTGTTGGTCTTCTCCAGGAAGACGGTGTCCGAGGTGCACTTGGCCAGCTCGTCGATCTGGTGGACGCTGAAGAGCTCCGTGAGCTTCTTGAAGATCAGGACGTCGATCTGCCTGCTGGACATGGAGCCGTTCAGCTCGCTGATGTCCACGTCGGACTCGTGGAAGGAATAATATTCCTCTGAGCTCCGGTGGCTGCTGGGGAGCGCTGGCTTTTCTAGGCTGTTCCTGAAGGGCTTCTCCAGGAGCTCCTTGCCGCAGGAATCAGATTCCACGT
>NW_005054436.1:402229-405552 GCF_000277835.1 Geospiza fortis | reverse complement strand
GCTGCCCTTCAGCTTCACGTCTGGGTAACTGAAACTGCTGCCCATGCTGGACTTTTTGATCTGGTTCCCGTTCTTCTCAGCAGGAGAGGTGTTGGTGGGGCTGTTTGGCAGCCGCCCATTGTAGTCTCCGTTCTTCCCATCATCTGTGGAGGTCTCAGCGGGCCCTGGGTAGGGAATGCAGACACTGCAGTCCTGGAAGCAGCCCCCACACGTCACTATGCAACAGAAAACAGCCTTGTACGTGTTCCAGGCCTGAGACAGGGAGGAGCAGCAGAAGCTCTGGTTTGGGGGAGCCTCTGCTGTCCCAGAGATGAAGGTGATGGTCTCTGCCTCCCGGCCGTTGGGGTCTTTGAGCTCGGCCTTGCGCCCTTTCCTGTCCCGCATCTGCTGCGCTCGGCCGCGGCTCGCTTTGATCTCGGAGCCACTGAGCACCTCCAGGCTGACATCGGTGTCCCTGCTGTCCCTGGAGTCCCTGGCTGCCCGGGCCCGCAGGGGCACGGCCTCCGGGCAGGGCTGCTCCCTCTGCCGGGCGCTGCTCAGCTCGGGGGGCAGGCGGCTCCTCCGGCCCAGCATGGCTCGGCACTGGGGCACCTGCAGGACACGGGGGAAATCAGAGCAACCCAGCACCACCAGCCCCACCTCAGCCAGCTGTCCGTCAGCACAGAGGGATCTGACAGCCAGAGGTTCCCAAAGCCAACGATTTACGGGAATATTTTGTGTCAGGACTCACGCTGCTCTCACTCAGGGCCCGCGCTCCAGGGTTCTCCCACCACCCAAGCCTTGCTGCTTGCTTTGGGTAGATGCTCTCACCAGAAGAGAGATGCTTTAAAAGGGCTATTTTCAGACATCAAAATCCCCGTAACCTTCAGAAGAGCTTCCTCCACGCAGCTGGAAGAGGAGTCAGCTCCAGAGCAATGAAGGAGCAGCACAGCTGGAGGTGGAGCCACTGACAGGCTCCAAAGGGAAAGTATCTTTTTTTAAACAACTTCCCTTTGTCTTGCATTCCTCAGGATTAGGCTGGGCCCTGACAGCACTTATCCATTTCAAAACACATCGTGCCCAGGAGGAGATGACAGGCAATCCATCATTATGCAAGCTGCCAATTCCAACTCCACGTTATTTGCTGCTATTTCAATTTAGAGGATTTAGCAATGACAGCATTACCAACACTAATGATTTTTGCCAGTCATGCTAAGGTCGAGCGATGTCAAAGACTTCCCTGTGAAAACCCAACGTCTTCATCTGGATTAAAGAAAAGAACTTGTCAACAAGTCGGTCTCAAATCACCCCTCATGGGAACAAAACCTTTACAAACCCTACAGAAACAGAAACCCCAGAGCAGACTGTGCTCAGCTGTGCCAGCACAGCTCCTCCAGGTCTGCAGGCAGCAGGGAACTGTTTTTACAGAGATCCCTGTCACATTCCCTCTGCACAGAGCCAGCCTTCACACTCTGGCACGTTCATTCTCCCTGGTTTTAATCTTTTTATTATTAAAGCTCAGCACGGCGTGACGTGAGGAAAGTCGGGTCAGGGCTGTCATTCTCCACTTCTGCTGAGCCTTTATCCCAGGCTGTGGTGGGTCCTGGAATTCTCCATGGTTTCCAGGCTTCTTGGCTAACGCTGCTTGCACCTCCAAGAGATCCTTTCAAATACTAATTAGGGTAATTAATAAGCAGTGAGAGCCCAGCCATAGTGTAAGTGTTGTAGGGCTGTCCTTGTTGTTTTACTGTGGACTTTCTATAGGGCACCTCAAGCATGAATAAATAAATCTGTCAGACCTTGTTAGAGCCCTGCCTCTTTCTCCCTGGTTTTTAAACCCAGAGTCACATTTTCCTCACAAAGAAACAGGCCCAGACGGAAAGCCAGGCAGTTACAGCACACCACTGCTTTCCAGGAATATTTTGGCTGTGTTACCTTATGAAAACTCATCCCAGGAGCTCCCTTTGCACATTCCTGGGCAATATGCAAAATAAAAAGCGCCAGATGCTCCAATTTCAGTGCAGAGCAGGCAGAGCTCCCTCACTTCAGCATCACTGCAGAGTTTTGATTGCTTTCACTTCAGAACAAGTCAGGGGTTATTCCCCTCAACCTCCTCATTTTTGTAATGCAGTTCAGAATTTAAAAACAGACTGAAAAAAACCATGAAGTGAAATGAAAACATTTGAGCTGAACTGGGAACTGCTTACTGGGATGTTTCTTTTCATTCCAAGGCCCCACTGAGAGACCCAACATCTGCATTGCACAGCAACACCCCTTTATGTAACAACAGACAATATTCTGAGACTTCAGAGCATCTGGGACAGAGAGAGGAGCACTATCTCAGCTCTGAGGAGGAGACCTGCAGGCACAGGGGTCAGAGACACCTCTGGGCTGGCCCATTCCCATCACAGCTCACACCTCTGGGACCTCTGAACCACATGGAAAAGTTCCTCAGGGGCACAGACAGGACACAGCTCCTCGATCCAGCAGCTCCCCCAGCACAGGAACAGGCTGGACCAAAACCCCCAGCCATAAATAAATGCTCAGACCACAATCCACATCCAAGTGTTACTCACACGATGGCTGGGAGCTTCCTCTGCTCTCACACAGGCACTGGGAGTGACTGCAGGTCCCTCTAGAGAGCCTCAGCATCTGCTCCAGAGGAGCCAGGAAGGATCCACAGGGGGTTTGCAGCACTCAGAGTTAGCCAGGGTCTAAGATCTTCATTGTTCAGAGGGAGGGATTTCCCTGGAAAGTTTTAAAAAAGCTCAGTTAAGTTGTGAATCTCCTGAACAATGTCACATCCATCTGACAATTACCACGCTGATGGTGCTGCTGGCAGCCAGGGAATGTCTCCTAAATTCAGGAGACGGGATTTACACACTGATGCAGCTTCTCTGAACTCTGTGGAAGCATCCACAGCTGGGAAGTGTCCTAAGGAGCCTTGCCAGGAGCTGGAGGTCCCCTGCTAAGCTCCTGCTCCTCACTGCTCTGCTGGCACCAGGGGGATGGAGATGCTGACCCAGGGTAAATGTGGATGCAGCACTGTCCCTGTGCATCCCTCTGGGATACCAACAACCTGCCCGAGGAACGGCCTCTTGCCAAACCCTCCCCTGTGCCCCCGGCCCAAAACACCCACCCCGTTCCAGCTGACAGCCAGGGCTCCACCACGGGGCGGGTAAACAAAGTTCGACCCTTTTCCCCCCCAAACGAAAGGGAAGGAAAAGGGCACACCCACCTGGGCGCCAAAGGGAGCTCCCTCTGCCTACCTTGGCCCCCAGCAGGAGCTCCAGCCGGGGGATTTTGGGGAGAGGAGCTCCGGCAGCAGGAGCAGCCCCATCCCC
>NW_005054436.1:399863-401774 GCF_000277835.1 Geospiza fortis | reverse complement strand
GAAGCTGCTCCGGGCCCGGGCACGAACCCGGCACAAATCCGGTATAAACCCGGGTACCAACCCGGACAAACCCGGGCACAAACGCGAGCAAAAACCTGGGTACAAACCCGCGTAAAAACCCTGAGCACAAACCCAGGTACAAACCGGGCAAAAACCCGGCACAAACCGGGCACAAATCCGGTATAAACCTGGGTACCAACCCGGCACAAACCCGGATACAAACCTGGCACAAACCCGGGTACAAACCCTTCACAAAGCCCAGTAGAAACCCCGGCCCCCCAAAGGTGCGTGCCCCAAAGCCCCCCGGTGCCAGGGGTCTCTGCCGGCCCGATCGCCTCCCCAAGGATCGCTGGGGCCACCCCGAGTGTTCCCAGCCCCGAGGATCCCTGTCCCGAGGTGTCCCTATCCCAAAGAGCCGGTGATTCACTCCTGGGGTCGGATCCTGCCCCCGAGAATCGGAGGGCAGCAGGGAGGCAGCCTGGTGGAACGGCAGCGGGGCACTGAGTCTGCTGCTGGGCTCCAAAAGGATGGTGGGACAGGGAGCTGGGCCAGCCCAGGAGTCCTGGGCCTTAAACCTGAACTCCTGAAGCACGATTCCTTCCCTAAACCTGCCGGGATGGAAGAGCAGCGCCGAGTCCCTCCTGCCCTGGTAACTGGGACAGCCGGGAAAAAACCTGGGGAGAGGCTGGGAGGGAGGGCACCGACGTTAATTATTGCTGCCTGTAACGAGGCTTGGCTGTTCTGGAGCACATCCCAGCGCAGGGTTATGGAGGCTGGAGAGAGGCCGCTGCTCATCCCTCACTCCATCCTCCTGCATCCCCAGTCCCGTGTCCCGGGGCAGTGCCGGGGGCTGCGCTGGCTGCAGGACACAGGACAGGGCCGTGTCCTGGTGTCCGTCCTGGTGTCCGTCCTGGTGTCCTGTCCCCGTGTCCCGTCCTGCTGTCCTGTCCTGGTGTCCCACCCCGGTGCCTCGGCAGAGCGGCACTGCCAGGGAAGGGAGAACGAAGGGAGAGCAAAGGGAGAACAAAGGGAGAGCAAAGGGAGAACGAAGGGAGAACGAAGGGAGAGCAAAGGGAGAGCAAAAGGAGAACGAAGGGAGAACGAAGGGAGAGCAAAGGGAGAGGGAAGGGAGAACAAAGGGAGAGCAAAGGGAGAGCAAAGGGAGAACGAAGCTCTCACCGGGTTTTTGTATCACCGAGGTTTATTCTGAGCGTTGCTAATTGCAGCCTCCTCTGCTAAATCATTAATAGCTCGGCAGCCCGAGGAGAAATCCTGCAGTGCCAGAGGGGTTTGGGGACTCAGGCTGTGCCTGGCCTCAGGGCAGGGACATTTCTTGTCTTTTTCTACGATTTGCCTTTACCAGCCCCTGTGTGCTCGCCGCTGGGATGTGCTGGGCCAGCCTGGAGACACAAAGGCTGCTCTGGGGGCTCAGCCTCACTGCCCAGTGTCCCCAGCTCACCTCCTGGAACTCGTGTCCAGGCACAGCTGCTCCCCCTTTCCATGTCCTTCTCTCACCCTGGAGCAGGGCCTGGAGCTGGGAAGGCGTCAAGCAGTGCAGACATGGGGGGTGACCCAAAAAAGAGATTATTTCTGAGCAGGCAGTGACGGAGCAGGCACCTCCTGAGCTCCCTCCAACCTCTGTGATCCCGGGGTTCATTCTGGGGAGGGGGAAACTCAGGGCAGGACACACCCCAGCCCTATCCCCTCTTGGGGGGACCCTCGAGGGTCCAGCTCCACTGGATCAGAGCAAAAAATATGAGAGAGGAGGAATAATAAAATGAGAGATTATGTTTAATTCCTGCCTTCTATCGGATAGATGAAGGCTCAGCCCGGCGTCCAGCTTCCCCCCAGACGGGAGAGGAGCACGAGGAGCTCCAGAGGTGCTGGGGCCGTGCTCCGAGCCGGGTGGGG
>NW_005054436.1:399301-399609 GCF_000277835.1 Geospiza fortis | reverse complement strand
GCTGCTCCGGTGCCTGGCAGACGTGTGGCAGCCTGGCAGGAGCAGGGATGTGATGCAAAGCAGCAGAGATGGGAGTTTTTTTCCCTCCTAAGGTAAGGAAAGCAAAAATGTCACCAGCCCCGTGGGCGACATCCACTGAAGGCCTGGATGTGGTTCTGCCTGAAACAGATTTAGGCTCGGTTTTGTTTTTGGCTTAGGCTTTTATTTCAGTCTGGGGGTGGGATGAAACCTTGACACCTGGTTTCTGTCATCTCTGCTGCTCCGATGCGAGACCCACGCAGCCACACGCAGATGCAGCCGCTGAGGAT
>NW_005054436.1:396988-398154 GCF_000277835.1 Geospiza fortis | reverse complement strand
GGGTAAATGGTGGGGACGCGGGAGGTTTGGGGAGCTGGGGGGGTCTGGGGTGCTTGAGGGGGTTTGATCCGTGGGGAACCAGGAGGTCTGGGGGCTCTGCAAGTGGAGGGACACCTTGTTGGGCTCACTGGGGGAACTGTGGGAGCCAGGGCTGTGGGGGGGTCCAGCAGGGCCTGGGGTCGTTCAGGGAGTCCTGGGGAGTCCGATGGGTTTGGGAGTCCTGGGGTCGGGGGCACCTTGGTGAGTGTGAGGGGCCTCGGGGACCCTGCAGGATCTGGGGGACCCACCTGGTGTGGGGCAACCCAGTGCGGTCTGGGGTCCTTCAGAGGAGTCTGGTGGGTTTGGAACTGGTGGGTTTGAGGGTTACATTTGAATTCTGCAGAGTGTGAAGGGTCCAGGGGACCCTGTGGGGTGGGGGGACCCAGCAGGGTCTGGGGAATCCAGTGGGCTGGAACCCAATGGATTTGGGGGTGCCAGAGGGATCCTGCAGGGTGGGAGAGGTCTGGGGACATGTCTGGGGGTGGTCTGAGAGGTCCACTGGATGGGATCCAGGGCTGGAAGGGCTGGAAGGGCTCAAGCATCCTTGAGGGTGCCAGGGAGATCCTGCAGGGTCCTGGGGACTCTGTGGGGTGGGGGGACCCAGCAGGGTCTGGGGGCCCCAGCAGTGGCACAAGGGGTCTGATGGGGGGAGACTTTGGGGTATTTGGGGTTCCATAGGGGACCTTGTGGTATTAGGGCACTCCAGGTGACCCAGCAGGGTCTGGGGACCTTGGGGTGCCCTGAGGGGTGTGGTGGGGAGAGCATCCCTGAGGCTGTGGTGCTCGAAGGACCCTGCAGGATCAGGGTCCAGGTGAACTGGCAGACTGGGGGGACACAATGAGACTGGGGGACCCAGCAGGTTCTGGGAACCTCCCAGGGACTGGGAGACACTTCAGAGTCTGGGATCCCTGGAGGATCTTGCCAGGTTTGGGGGTGTTTATAGAGGAATCTGCTGCCAGCACCCCCAGCCCGGTCTGGGGTCACATCCGCCCTGAAGGCAGCAGGTTCTGGGGCAGGGCCCCTTCCCCGCCTGAGCCCCGCGGCCCCCGGGAGGGGACCCCAGCCCTTGGCACACTGCTGGGACTGTGACTCGCACGGGGCAGCCCTGGGGTGCCCCCCGCAAGCCT
>NW_005054436.1:396399-396913 GCF_000277835.1 Geospiza fortis | reverse complement strand
CGAGCGGAGTTTGGGACTGCTCGGTGACCGACCGAACCACGCGGGGACACTGAACGCTCCCGGTGCTTCCAGCAGCGTCCTTGGGGGCACCCAATGTCACCTGGGGGCAGAGCCGGTCGCTGCGGGCTGGCAGGGAGGCGCGAGGAGGCGGAGATGGGCTCGGGGCGAAGGATCCCTGTCCGGGATGAAGGATCTGCCCCGGAACGAAGGACTTCTCTCCGGGATGAAGGTTCCCTGTCCGGCATGAATGGTTCCTCTGCGGGATGAAGGATCTCCTCCGGGATGAAGCATCCCTGTCCGGGTCCGGGATGAAGGATCTGCCCCGGAACGAAGGACTTCTCTCCGGGATGAAGGTTCCCTGTCCGGGATGAAGGATCTCCCTCCGGACTGAAAGCCGTGCAGGGCCCTGGTGTCGCTGTCCCCGCCGCTGTCCCAGAGCCCTGAGCCGGCCTCAGGACGGACGCTGGGGCCGGATGGGATCAGCCCGTGCCCGCCGGGACTTGCAGAGGTTCGG
>NW_005054436.1:394090-396049 GCF_000277835.1 Geospiza fortis | reverse complement strand
TAAAAGCCCAGACCCCGGGTTTGGGCTGGGGTGGGGGATTCACTGACGCCCGAATGTGCCGCCCTCCGCTGGTGTGACAGCAGGTCTGTTGTGTAACCCTGGCTGCGCTGCCCGCACCGTGCTGCCCGTGCTCTGGAATAAACTTTGATATATATTTTATTCATGACGTGCAGTGTCCTCGAGTGCTGGTTGAAATATAACCGGGAGGGTGATTAGAATGGGGATTAGCAAATAAGCCCTGGTAATGGCATGTAATTAATACCAGAGTGGATTTCTCTGATTATCAAACTCTTCCCTCCTCTGAGTGTGTGGGGAGATGGGGAAGAATACATTCAGAATTCCTGCAGCGGGACATCACTGTTATATATATATATATATATAGACATGGTCTGTCCTGAAAAACTCACATAAGGTGACAAAGAAGGCAAACTTGGGTGACAAACAAGGCACAGCTTGCACATAAATATCCGCAGAAAATAGGTGGCAGGGAAACACCCAAGCTCCCATCCTGCCTTTGCAGCCCCACGCTCAGGAGCTCTGCCTTTCCCCTTTAATCCCAGGTTTCCAACAGCTCCTGGTTTTGTGCTGCCCGGTGCAGAGCTGTGAATGCTCTGACACCTCTGGTGCTCCCCAGCTCCTGCCCTTTCCCTCCCCAGGGCCAGGGAGATTTTCCCCTGTGTAATCCCAGCTGAAAGGTGATTCCCAGAGCCGAGAGCAGAGTTTGCTGCTAAGAGCAGCTTAGGGGTCTCAGCCAGGAGAAGAGACACATTATCTCTCCTGGCTTTCAATTAATAGTGTGGAATGCACAGCTTGGCCTTAAATCCCTTGATTTTTTTTTTCCCTTTCTGTGGTGATTATTTGCAAATCAGCTTTTGACCTGATTAGAGTGGAACCGACTTAGAGGAAATGCAGGGAAAGATCTTAAATGTATAATAAATCAACTCCATTAAAGCAGAAAGGCCAAAATCATTAAAAATCCCTGTGTGTGATGGTTGCTCCTCACCTTCAGTCTCAGTAAGGATACAGTCTCATCCCACTTTGTATTCCTGGAGTATTTTCAGCTGGAACATGACATCCATTACAATTCTCACACTTATTCCCATTTTCCTCCGGGCCAGGGAGGCTGACGCAGTCCGTGAGCACAGGAGGGTTGGTGGAAGGGCAAGGAGAGCCCAGGGCTCCTCAGCACCCTGCAAGGGGCTGGAATGAGGACACCTGTCTGCCCCAGGGAATGCCAGGCCCCGCAGTCCAAAGGGTGGGGAAAGGCAGGGGTGCATCCATCTCCATCTCCCGGGCACTGGGATGTCCCCCTGTCCAGCAGGAGAGGCAGAAAGGGCTGCACCAGGGAGGAGAGGGCAGCTGTGGCCGTGGAGTTTGGACTGGAGCAGCTCCCCAGGTTGGTGCTGGGGTGAAAAGTCTCAGGAACGGGAATGGAAAGGGAATAGAAGCTGGCCCAGAGCTCCATTCCCCAGTGGGAGCAGCCAGAACATCCTGCAGGGAATCTCCAGCTGGAACCGTCACTGCTGGGGGGTCCTGGGCCCGTCTGGGGGGGCAAACTCAGAGCAGCTCCAGCTCAAGGACAGGAGCCAGGTCCCTCTGGCTCCAAGGCACAGCAAACACAGAGCAGCTCCAGCACAAGGAGCCAGGTCCCTCTGGCTCCACGGCACAGCAAACTCAGAGCAGCTCCAGGTCAAGGACAGGAGCCAGGTCCCTCTGGCTCCAGGGCACAGCAAACACAGAGCAGCTCCAGCTCAAGGACAGGAGCAGGTCCCTCTGTGGCTCCAGGACAGCCCCAGGCTGGGGAGCAGAGGGGTTTACATAACCCCCTGCCCTCCTGCAGCACCCTTACATAACAGCACCCACACTTGTTGGGTTTATGGGATTACTCTGTTACAGACTTTCTGGGAAAAATGAAATTAATGCGGCGTGTTAATACCTAAGCCTGGCTTCTCCCCCCTC
>NW_005054436.1:393684-394064 GCF_000277835.1 Geospiza fortis | reverse complement strand
TGGAGCGAGTTGGTGTGAGGGGGAGATGGGCACAGGCACCCACGGGCAGGGACAGAAACTGCCCAGGGCTGAAATGACTCCGGGAGGCTGGTGGGACAGCTACAAAGAGCCACCTTAGTCACTTCCACCTCAATCATGCAAATTTAGTGCTGCCGCTGGCTCCAGGGCACAGCAAACACAGAGCAGCTCCAGCTCAAGGACAGGAGCAGGTCCCTCTGTGGCTCCAGGACAGCCCCAGGCTGGGGAGCAGAGGGGTTTACATAACCCCCTGCCCTCCTGCAGCACCCTTACATAACAGCACCCACACTTGTTGGGTTTATGGGATTACTCTGTTACAGACTTTCTGGGAAAAATGAAATTAATGCGGCGTGTTAATACCT
>NW_005054436.1:389414-391958 GCF_000277835.1 Geospiza fortis | reverse complement strand
GGACTGCAAAGGCGCAGCAGCGCGCATGCGCCGTGCAGCACAGAGCTGCAGCAGCGCCTGCAAGCTCGGACCAGCTCCGCGGCAGCGACGGCCCGGCGGGAGAACTATTAAAGTGCTTAATTCCCACTGTGTCCCAAAAGTCTCTGTACGACAGTGCAGCTTTACGACACCTTTTAACGATAGCTTCACGACAGCCCCGCATCTACGCAATCTTTTACAACAGTCGCGCTTTACGGCACCCTTTACGTCAACGTTTACAACAGTTGCGCTTTACTGCATCTTTTACGACAGCGCGGCTTTACGGTAGCTTTTATGACAGTCGTGCTTTACGTCATCTTTTATGACAGTCTTGCTTTACAGCAGATTTTACGACAGTTGTGCTTTACTGCAGCTTTTGCTACAGTCGCGCTTTAAGGCAGTTTTGCGACAGTCGCGCTTTACGGCAGATTTATGCTGGGTCCCGCTGGTCCGTCTCCAGCCCTTCCTCCTCTCAGCGGCGATCCCAGCCCCAGACAGCCCCAGAGGGTGGGAATTGCCCCCCTGGCCTCTGATCTCCCCTTGCAGCCCTGAGCCTGGGCTGCCCAGAGCCTGCTGCGGGGTATTTCCATCTTCCTGCTCCCTCACCCCTGGGACCAGCAGCCCTGTGCTTCATCCCTGGTCAGGTGTGCTGAGAAATGCCCACAAATCCTCTATTTTCAGTGCCCAGAAATCCTTTATTTTCAGTCTGTCCCCTGGGCCTGCCCGGTGGGGGACACTGCCCAGGGTCTGAGCGTGGGCACCCTGCCCTCACCACCTTGTCACCCCCTGTCCCCAGCTCCAGGGGTCTTGCTGTGGCTCTGGGCAGCTCCCAGGCCTGGGAAGGCATTCCCATGGCACCTGGATGCCCTGTGCTCTCCTCACTGTGTTAAGCTCCTCTTGGTCCACTTCTCTCTTCCCCACGAAAGCTCTTTAAGTCGCTGATCTCGTTAAAGCTCAGCAAGCGGGTTGTTTTGCCCTGCAGGGTAATGTGCCTAATTCCAGCCCCTGTGCCCACACTGCCCAGCCCACGGCTCCCCCCGCTCGGGTCCTGCCTGGTTCTGGCCAGGGCAGCCCCCCGTGGATCCCGGGGTCCCTGGGGCTGGGTGGCAGGGGCTGGGTGGTGCTGAGCCCCTGGGCTGGCAGCAGGAGGGCTCGGGGTGCTGCAGGGTGGGCAGGGCTGGAGCAGGATGCTGAGCTGTGCCACGGGGTCTGTGTGAGCCTGGCGGGTGCCCCAGCCCCAGCCTGGCTGCCACCTCTCCTGGGGTCTGCCCCGTGCCCTCCATGGCCCGGCAGGGCTGGGATGAGGCTCGGGAGTGGTGCCCACCCTGGCACAGCTGCGCCTGGTGTCCCCCCACAGCCCCTCTGCTTTTGGGTGAGGAACGGCAGAAAATGTCTCAGTCAGCCTCACCCCCTCCTCACACACCTTTTCCAAGCGTTTGGAGATTTGTCCATCCTTTTGTAAAGGAATCCTTTAAGGGAAATTGGGTAATTAATTAAACAGGGTAATTAATGCTGCCGCGTGTGGGTTGTTAAGGTTTTTCTCCCTCCAGGAGGGCTGGGCTGGAGCTGGGCACAGCCAGGACTGTCCCAGCCAGTGTTTTCCAGGGTTCAGGAATCCCTGCCTGCCGCCTCCCCCCCGGGCTGCCTGATCAGCCCCGCTTTCCCAGCGCAGAGCGGCGTGTCTGTCCCCAGTGCTGGCTGCCCCGGGATCACCACAGCTGCTCCTTCCCAGGTGCTCCGTGTGCCCCGCCCGGGCAGGATCCAGGACTGTGTCCCCGGCAGAGGGGACCTTTCCTCCTGCTCCTCCCCAGAGTGCATCCCTGGGACCTGCACCTGCCCCTTCCCTTCAGCACCAGGGCTTCCCTGCACCCGCAGCAGCCAAACCTGTGCGCTGGCAACTCCTGGGAAGGGCAGAGCAGTGAGGAATGGTCCCCAAAATAGCTCCATGACGTGTGCAGCAAAGGGCAAGGTGCTGCCGAGTGGCTTTGCCTTGCCGCGCTGGGGGAGTGGGACAGATCCCCTCTGCAAGCTTGACACTGTGATTTATAACAAATATATAAAATTCAATATATGAAGTGCAATGGGTAGGTGTGAAGCCCAACTCCCAGGCCTGCAGCAGGGATGCCAGAGCTGACTCCAGGGACACCCCTCCCCTGCCTGCTTCCTTCCCTGCCCCTGCTAATCCCCAGCACTCTGACATGACAGGAGCCCTGTAACCTGATCACGGTTCATTAAGAGCTTTAATGAGATTAATTGCCAAAAGCACCAATTATTGCTCGTAGCCCTTCCCTCGGGAGGACCCAGAGATCCCTGGGCTCCGTGTGCTGGGCTGTAGGTGAGGATTTCCTAAAAACTGCAGCAGCAGAATCCTCAGAACGGACAGATTTGGGGGTTTGGGGTTCCCTTCCAGAGACAGCTCCAGGTTTCCACATGTCCCAGTTCCATCCTGTGGTGCTCATCCTTCCCTGGGCATGCAGGGGGACACCAGGACCCCCGGGACAACAGCCCCGTGCCCACCACCCCCCG
>NW_005054436.1:388204-389334 GCF_000277835.1 Geospiza fortis | reverse complement strand
CCTGGGCCCCCCCGCCTCGCCTCTTATGGAGAGGAGCAGGAGGGAAGAGGGGCCGGGAGCAGCTCCCGTTATGGAGAAGCGCTGGGGAAGCCCTGGCTCGGCCCAGCAGGGCACGGGGGGAACAACGTGCTCGGGACACGCCACCACCCCGGGGACAGCCCGGAGCCTCCAGCCGTCCTGCCCGGGGCTCCGCGGGTCCCTGCGAGGGCACCCCCGGGGCTGGCAGCTCCAGAGGCACCGGTGTCCCCGCAGGGACAGAGGGACAGTGGCAATAAAGCACACGGGGACTGAAACCCAGCGGGAGCACACGCAGGGCCACACGCCCACCTCACAGCTGGTGCGTCTTGGCGAGGAAGAGGAGGAGGAGGAAGAGCTCTCACCAGGCGCTGGTGCCTCGGTGGGAGCAGCCAGGCCATCAATTTATAATGAATATATAAAATTCAATGTATGAGATGGGCCCTGGCCTCACCCTGGGCTTTCTGTGCCTCAGTTCCCAATGAGCTCTGGCCCTCGGTGCTCCAGGCTCGGGTCCCTCTGCAGGGCAGGGGCGGCTGGGGAGCTCGGGAGCTCCTGGGTGTTCTGACACCTCGGGCTGCCAGGGCACAGCCCTGCCCAGCTCCACACACAGGAGGATTTGGGGGAGATTTGGGGTCTTTGGGATTCTTCAGCACAGAGCAGAGCCAGGCACGGCGCAGACCCAGCTCTGCCTCAACACCCTCTCCCTCGTGTCCAGAGGGATTTTCTGAATCCATCCAAGAGACATTTCCCTTCTGGGCTGGAAATCAAAACCCATTTTGTGCAAACCCACGGAGCACAAAGAGGCTCCAAAGCCAAGCAGCTCAGCTCAGTGACCGGGCAGGGCACAGCTGAGCCCCCACGGCCGAGTGCAGCTCCTGGGAGCCTCCCCTGGAGCCGGGGAAGCAAATCCTCCTGCTCTTTCCCACGTGTTGCTGCGCTGCACAAATATTTGTTTTGGAAAGCGCTGCCTTGCCCCGAGCCCCGCAGCCAAGGCCGGCGCTGGCACCAAGGCTGCGGCAGGGACGGGTCCTGCTCCGAGCAAACGCCGGGGGCTGCAGCGAGAGCCAGCCCGGGGCTGCGTGCGGGCAGCATCTCTGCTCGGAGCAGGAGCT
>NW_005054436.1:374282-387767 GCF_000277835.1 Geospiza fortis | reverse complement strand
GGGGGGACACCGGGGGCGGCAGGGACGGCTCCGGGGCCGCGGCTTCCCCCGGTGGGCACCGCACCCGGCTCTGGGACACCGCCCCTTCTCCGTCCCAGAAAAACCCATCATTCCCGTGGGGAGCGCCGGCATCCCAGCCGCCAATAAACTCTGGTCCCCTGGGTGACCAGAGAGCAGCAGAGGATGCGGGGACAAGGTGCGTCCCCTCCGTGCGTCCCCGAGGTGACGCTTTGTCCCCCGATTTCCAGTTTTGCTGCTGCCCGCGGGGCTCCCACACGGAGCCTGGGTTTGTTTTCCCTGTTCCCGGCTCTTTCCTTGCGATAGGCAAAGCCGGCAGGCTGTCCCCGAGGTCCTGGCACCCCTGCCCGGTGCGGGGCACTCGGAGCCTCGTGGGATCCTCGTGGGATCCTTGTGGGATCCTTGTGGGATCCTCCTCCGTCCTCCCTGGGGAAGCTGCTCTGCCCCCGCTCCCTGTCCCCCAGGGAGATGCTGGCATTGCACCCTCAGCCCCTCCTCTGGAAAGCCCAGAGAACAGCTCCCCCCCCGCCACCTGCACAGTCCTGAAGCTCCCTGGAAACCCCTGCGAGCACCAAAATCCAGCGGCTGCCAGAGGGGAAGGCAAAGGGGCCGGGGCAGCACAGCCCCTGCTGGGGCTCCGTGCTACACTGCCCGAGCCGGAACAAAGGGAGGACAGGACCGAGGCTGGGAACGTCCTTTCCCAGCCCAGGGACATTAAACAAACCCCAAAAGCCCATTCTCCCCGTGTCAGCCCCGCAGGTCAGCCGAGGTTTGATCTACAGCCCGGTGCAGCAGATGGAAAAACTCCCAGGGAGGGTTTTGGATCAGGTCCTGGTGTTTTCCTGCTGCTGGGACACTCCGTGCCGTGGGGAGCCCAGAGAGCTCTGCTCATCCTCCAAAGGGGATCACAGGGACGTGTTCTCCCCACTCCCCTCTTCCTGAGAGCTGTTAAATCCTTCCTGTGACCGGGAGTCAAAGGCTAAAGGCTGAGCCACAGATCTGCTCAGCAGCCTGGAAACATCCTAAATTTAAAGCTCAGCTGCACTGTGAGCTCCCAGAATCTCAGCCCTCCGAGCTCCCATCACCTGCTCTGCTTTCAGCCCCGGATTTTAACCCAAATCCCCACTTTCCACCAGAATATCAGCCAAGATGAAGCTGTACTTCCACTCAAGAAGAGCTGCTGAGAGCTTTGCAGCAAAAGAAGACAAGTGGCAGAAAGGGGAATGGCTTTAAACTGAGTAGGTTTAGATGGGATTTTAGAAGAAATTCCTCCCTGTGAGGGTTGAGGCCCTGCTGAGCTTTCACCCACCAAAAACCCCAAGCCCTCCTGCCCAGGGCTGCTGTCCCTGCACCCCCAGCCCTGCCTGTGCCACCCCCCGGTCCCTCCTGGCTCTCTGCACACCCGGGATGGCCTCGGGCCCGCCTGGATAAAGCAAATCATCAGCTCAATAAGCGCTGGCAATTAGTGCCATTAGCAGTGCCACCATCTCCAGCTCCCTGGGCGTTCTGGGGGCGGAGGGCCCGGCCCCTCCCGGCTGAGCTCAGCTCTGACGTGGGCCCTGCTGAGGATGCTCTTACTCACATCGTGCCCTCCTCACGTCACGGAGCAGCAGCACCCTGCCCAAAGGAGCAGGCTGGCTCCCAAGGCTCCCCTGTTCCCTGGAAGGGCACGTTCCCAAACCCCGGAGCTGCTGGTGCTGGCAGCATCTCCCGCTGGGAGAAGGTGACACAAGCTCCCCGGCCCTCCCTGTCACCCCAGGCAAGGGCTGGGTCTGCCCTGCCTTGCCACCGTCCACGGTTCGGGTTTTGTAGTCTCTGATCTCAGCTGGAACAGCCCCGGGCAGAGCAGCACCCGTGGAGGGACTGGGTCCTGCCGGGCCCCGGCTCCAAACCCCTCGGGAAGGGGGATCCCAGCCCGGGGGCTCGGCCTGGCCGTGGAGCCGGCCGGGGCTGCGGGAGGGAAGGAGGAGCAGGGCAGGAACCGGCTGGACCCGTTCCACCGGTGACATCGGGAAGGGTGACTGTGAGTGGCACGTTAACCATCGTGTCCAGCGCCCGAGGAATGCACCCAGGATCGTCAGGGGAGCGCTCCTGGGTGAGTCACAGCACGGACACGCGGATTTAGCCGGGATTTCAGCCCAAGCCTCCTCTAATTGCATATTACTAGAGGGATGCTTAAAGTAATCAGCTGTTCCAGCCACGCCGGCACGGGGGGGAGGGAGGAGGGCTGCAGGGGTGTCCGTACCTCCAGCCCCGCCTTGGATTACAAGGCACAAATATGGGGCGCACAAACAGCCCCGGAGCGCTGCCTTCCCCTTTGAAGGCAGGGTGACACTGCTCCAGCCGAGCCCGGGCTCTGACAGCGGCCAGATAAGGAGAGTAAACACGCCGTGGCGGTGGAGAGGGCAAGGATCAGCCACCGTCCTGTCCCCTGTCCCCATCCTGCGCAAAGGGAGTGGGAACGGCCCGGCAATGGGAAAGGAGCGAGCTGCTGGCAGTGAAAACGTGAGCTCTGTGCTGGCAGTGGAAATGTGAGCTCTGTGCTGGCAGAAAAGGCGAGTTCTCACCTGCACAGGGAGAGATAACACATCTCACACCGCCCTGCGCCTCCCCGGGCGCCGCTCCAGCCTCTGCCCGCTCCAGCCCTCATCCATCCATCCCGGGAATGCCGCTGTTTCCCCCTGATCCCCCTGGCATTCCCCCCCTGGTGGGACGGGCAGGGTTTGGGGTGCAGGGGAGCAAGGACACCCCGTCCTTGGCCTCTCCCTTGTGCAACACCTCCAGGCTGCGGTGACAAGGCGATTGATTTCTTTTCCTCCTTTCCTCAGGAAACGCCTCTGCCCCGGCTGTCAGTCATCCCCCTGAGCACCTCGGGATGCCAGCGGAGGATTTCAATCAAATTTGTCAGAGCCATCGTGTTTCCACAGGCTGGAATGTGTGTCCGGGCGCGGGGATCCGCCCCGGTGAGGGAGCAGCAGCCCAGCAGCAGCTCGGGCACGTGTGGGTCATTCCCGGAGAGAAGGAGCGGGGAAGAGCAGGCATCCGGGAGTTTGGGGCAGGCTGGAATGCCGTGGAGCAGGCAGGAGGCTCTGCAGGAGCTGATCTGTTCTTGGGGTGGCTCAGGAGGGACGGGAATGCCTGAGCTGCTCATTCCAGGCTGGATCCAAGAGGCCAGAGGTGAGAGAAGGTGGTTGTCAGGGAAATCACGGAGCTGCTAGCCAAGAAGTCTGTGGCAACCTGTGTTTAGAGCTGAACAGAACAAATACTCCATGTACAGAGGGGAAAAAAAGCTTTTTAAAGGTTCCACTGCCTGTGCACACAAAAGGTTCTAACCCAGGGGTGCTGGGCACTGGAACAGGCTCCCCAGGGAAGTGGTCACAGCACTGAGTCTGCCAGAGGTCAGGAAGGGTTTGGAAACTCCCAGAAACACACGTGGGGTTGTCCTTGATGCTCCGTGTGGCTCCATTCCAAGCCAGGGTATTCCACAGTTCCAGCAGGAGCTCAAACCCTCCTTGGAGCAGAAAAGGCTGAGCCTGGTCTGGCAGCAGGGCCAGGAGATGGGATCTGAGTCAGGGACAGAGCAGAATCCTCACCCTCAGCCTGCTCTGTGCCATCCCTGGGGCAGACAGGGAGCTGTGCCATCCCTGGGACAGGCAGGGGGCTGTGCCAGCCCTGGGACAGGCAGGGGGCTGTGCCAGCCCTGGGACAGGCAGGGGGCTGTGCCAGCCCTGGGACAGGCAGGGGGCTGTGCCAGCCCTGGGACAGGCAGGGGGCTGTGCCAGCCCTGGGACAGGCAGGGGGCTGTGCCAGCCCTGGGACAGGCAGGGGGCTGTGCCAGCCCTGGGACAGGCAGGGGGCTGTGCCAGCCCTGGGACAGGCAGGGGGCTGTGCCAGCCCTGGGACAGGCAGGGGGCTGTGCCAGCCCTGGGACAGGCAGGGGGCTGTGCCAGCCCTGGGACAGGCAGGGGGCTGTGCCAGCCCTGGGACAGGCAGGGGGCTGTGCCAGCCCTGGGACAGGCAGGGGGCTGTGCCAGCCCTGGGACAGGCAGGGGGCTGTGCCAGCCCTGGGACAGGCAGGGGGCTGTGCCAGCCCTGGGACAGGCAGGGGGCTGTGCCAGCCCTGGGACAGGCAGGGGGCTGTGCCAGCCCTGGGACAGGCAGGGGGCTGTGCCAGCCCTGGGACAGGCAGGGGGCTGTGCCAGCCCTGGGACAGGCAGGGGGCTGTGCCAGCCCTGGGACAGGCAGGGGGCTGTGCCAGCCCTGGGACAGGCAGGGGGCTGTGCCAGCCCTGGGACAGGCAGGGGGCTGTGCCAGCCCTGGGACAGGCAGGGGGCTGTGCCAGCCCTGGGACAGGCAGGGGGCTGTGCCAGCCCTGGGACAGGCAGGGGGCTGTGCCAGCCCTGGGACAGGCAGGGGGCTGTGCCAGCCCTGGGACAGGCAGGGGGCTGTGCCAGCCCTGGGACAGGCAGGGGGCTGTGCCAGCCCTGGGACAGGCAGGGGGCTGTGCCAGCCCTGGGACAGGCAGGGGGCTGTGCCAGCCCTGGGACAGGCAGGGGGCTGTGCCAGCCCTGGGACAGGCAGGGGGCTGTGCCAGCCCTGGGACAGGCAGGGGGCTGTGCCAGCCCCGGGCAGCCCAGCCCGGCCCGGGAGCCCTCGGGGAAGGGACACATCAATGGAGCGTTTGTCCCGTGCTTGGCAGCGGCGCCGAGCCCGAGCGCGGCTATAAATGGCAGGGGAGGCGCACAGACAGGCTGTTCTCTCCTCTGCTGCAGCCCCAGGAGCAGCCTTCACAGCCGGGACGAGGAGGAGGAGGAGGGCAGCCAGGGAGAAGCACTGGCACGCTGCAAGGAAAAGGCTCAATAGAGATAAAATGAAATGGAAGCGCCGTGCTGGGTCTAGCGAGCTGCCCGCGCGGAGCTGGTGCCACCCTGGGCACAGGGCCAGGCTGGAGGCAGCAGGGCTGCAGCAAGATGCTTCTTGCATGCTGGAGTCAAGACAAATTCCTGCCGTTTCAGTGAGCTTGGAGCACGGCCAGGTGTCCTTCCAGGAGAAAAAGCTGCAGCTGCAGAGGCCGCAGGCAGCCCCAGGAGTGCAGCTGCTCTGCAGGGCTGCCTGGGTGTGGATGCGCCTGCAGCCTGGGCACAGGGGCTGTGGGCACGTGCAGCACCGTGCCACCACCCTGCTCCCAGAGCTGGGCACTGCCCAGGCCACGGGGCTGAACTCAGGGACTGTATTTATGGCCCTGGAGGAACAGCCAGCCCTGACCTCAGAGCCGGGCTGAGGGGAGCACTGCAGCAGCACCTGAGCCTGGATTTCACCCAGCACAGCCTCAGGCACATCCTGACTGATCCATCACCCCCTCTGCTCAAAGAGGAAAATAATGACAGACTACAGGCTGTGAGAATTTTTTTTTTATTATTTGACAATTAACAAAAGAGGGATGGGAATCTGGGCTGTAAACATTGGTAGCTCCTTTCTGATCACAACGAGTACTTTCCACCAACATCCCTTTGTATGCCCTGATCCACCCAACAATGCCCAGCCAACTCTGTCAGGGCTTTTGCTGCTCTGCTCAGGGTCACAAATCCAGAGGCAGCTTATTCACCACACACCCACAGCAGGAGCAGCACCCACACAGGAGACAGCTGAGGGACTAAGATACCTCAGAGCTGCTTCCATAGGTGAGACACCCTTGGAACAGGCAGGAGATCATGCTGGGTTGCGGCCAGAAAGAGAGAAACATCTCTAAACCCAGCAGGTCTGAGAGAAATGAGCTCTGCAAAAGGCAGAGCCTGCCCAAGCAGGGACAGGGCAGTGACAGAGCCTGCCCAAGGGACTGTGGCAGTGCCAGCCCAGCAAGAACACCCCAGCCTTGCTGACAGAGAAAAGCTTTGGCCCAGGACTGGGAAGATTTGGAGCTGCAGAGCCAGCAAGTCTGTCCCAAAGAGGGACTGGCACATCGTCAGCTCCATTGTTGCAGTGGAACCAGAACTGCCTGGAGCTTGACAGGGGGAAGTGAAACCTCATCTTGGGCTGGAGGGCAGCCAGGGCTGGAGGAGCTGCACCCAGCTGCCAGCCCTGCCACCCGCAGCTTTTCCTGGTTCAGAGCCCTCTCCAGCCCCAGCCTCTCGTGCTCCAGGAGGAACCACCCTGCAGGTGGGTCAGCCACACACCAGAGCCAGCCCAAGGGCTCCAGGCACCTTGGAAAGCCAGCAGGGAGGGTCCTGGTGCCACCCCCACCACAGCCACCCTCCCTCTCCAGCAACAGGGAAAGGCAAAACGCACAACTCCAAAGAACAGTGTTTAAAACAGAAACCTCCCGCAGCTGACAACAGCCACGGCGCTGCCCAGGGCTCAGAGCTGCTCTGGACTCCAGCAGATCCAGACCGGGGGCTCAGCCTGCCCCTTTCCAGGTGCACAGCAGGTTCTGAACCTGGTTGTTGGTGGGAACAGGGTTGGGTCATCTCCTCGTCACACCACCCGGATGGACAAGCAAATAAAAATAATCCAACAAATTTGAATACACTGTATTTATTCGTAACAGATTCTAAAGAATCTAGTGAGTCTATGTCAAGCCCATCGCATGACAAGTGATACAGGTGTAGGAAAAAAAAGACATTTAAAACAAACAAAACAACGAAAAAAAAAAGAAATCAAGTGCCATTCAAGCTACTGGAATCTTCCAATTGCCCCCTCACAGGAGGCAGCACAGTATCACTGCAAGGTCTAGAAAAATTCAGGTTCAAGCCACTCGCAAGAGTCCCACCACACACACTCCATAAATCCAAAGTGCAATCTCAATGGTAGGTCACCCTGTCGAGCTGTTGGCTGTAGGGGATCTGTTTGGACACCTCAAAGGGAAGGAGGAGATCTCAGTTTAGTGTGTCTGTGGGTAGGAGCAGCCTGTAAAACACATGCTACATGGCACCTCTGTTCCATTCCAAATGCAAGGAAAAAAATCTCACCTCCCTCAAAGCCACAGGAGTGGCACAGGAGTCAGGCTCCCAACAGCAGCCCTAAACCAGTTTGACCTTGCATGGGAAATCCCAAGCTCCCAGCACAGGGATGAGGCTCTGGGGAGCTGGGGACTGCCATGAAGGCTGAGCTGAGCTCAGGAGGCAGCCCAAACCTGCAACAAGCACAGGGTCAGTGCCACTGCCCAGCTCCGGGCGCAGGGAGCAGAGCTGGGCCACAGCTGATGCCAAGGGCAAGAGCCACCCCCGCCCCCCTGACTCCCCATCCACATTGCCCCCACCCCAAAAAAGGTACCAATCTGGCTATACACATTCCAAGGATCTAGTCTTTATTTCAATCTGCCCGGCTATTACAGTTTTGTCACAAAAACCAAAAAAAACCCCAAAAAACACGAGTTAGTAAAGGTGCTGGAGTAGGTCAGCCCCGGAGGCAGCACCAGGAAGCCGTGGTGGTGTTCCCGAGCAGCATCCCTAGGGAATGCCTGCTGCCTGCCCACTGAAACCTGAGACTCGGGGGCGCGGCAGCCCAGGCACCTCCGTGAAAAACTTCTGTGCTCTGGACACTCAACTGCTTCAAACACTGGACTGAGAGAGCCAAACCCTCCAAACACCAGAGGGGCTGCTTAGAAGACATTGTTTCCCTAAGGCCAACTAACCTCACCCCCCCTTCTGCCCCCAGGCTCCATTTCTAGCTAGAGAATGAATTTCAAATGCTATCAGGGAATCACAGAGCTGGGAATGGGCTGCTTTGGAGATAGGACCTGCCCAAGGGATGATCTCCAGCATGAAGAGGTCTGTCCACCTCCCTGGAGGACAAGCGACAGCTGGAAATCACTGACCAGTGACCTGGATGGTTTGTGCTTCAAAGGACAAGCCTCACCTCCCCCATGGCCCAGCTGGCCTGTGGCTTTGTGCATTAAAAATCACACTGCATGTCAAAAAAAAAAAAAAAAAAAATCAGAAGAGCAGCATTTCAAATCCCCCTAGAAAAAACAGGATTAGGTTTGGCAGCCTGGGGCAGGCTCCTGGACAAATCATCTGCCTCACTATATTTTTTTGGCACTGCAGACCTGGGAGCTTGAAGAAATCCAAGTGTAGGTCCCTGCTGCCTTTTTTCCAGCAAGCCCTGCACAGCATTTTCCAGCATGCACTCCCCCCCTCCCCAGCGCTCCCAGTTTCAGGCAATTCCAACCCCCCAGGTTAGGCAGCCCCACTTGGGCAGCCCTTGGCTCCAGCTGGTCCTTGACAGGCAGCAAGTCATGCCCAAACCCCTCAGCCACACAGAACCTGCTCTGGCCTCAGCCAGGATAAGAAATGATCTTGCGACCCTCCCCACCCATGACAGAAACATTTTCCTCTTCAGACATTCCCCACTCGAGGTCTGGGCCATCAGCCCCAGCAGAAAATAATAAAGTTTACAGTACAGTTGTGTTTATATTGTTACAGGCACTTAAATAGGATTCTTTGGTCCTTCAAAGGAATTAGCCACCCTGGCTTCTCTCGGCAGAAACCACAAGTTTGCACACCCAGAACACCTCCTGCACTAAAAAAAAACAACCCCACAATTCAGATCCATTTCAGGGCAGTGCAGCTCTACCTTAGCGTAATTCTACAGTCTCCCCTCACACACCCCACCCACCCCGCTGCCTCCACAATTCCCTAAGGAGTCATTCCCATAACACTGCACTTCCCATCACAGTGTACAGCAGACAAGGCTCATCCCAACAATCCCAGGAACGAGACACTCAAGCAAGAGTCCAGGAAGTTTCCTTTTGTTGCAGTTCTGGGAAGGTTGGTAGGTTTCATTTTGTTCCCCCCTCCCCACCCTCCCAACCCCCCAAGGCAAGGAAATACCTTGGAGGACAGACCCTGGGGTTTGTCCTGGCTCAGTTACAGGGAAGCCACGTGGGGTAAGACTGATTGCAAGGCAGGAAGGGCTGCACGTGGGTCACGTAGTAGTTGAAGTTTATTTCACTGACATAAGGGGCTGGCTGGTAGAAGCAGGTAACGTTTGTGACCGTGGGGATGATATTCTGCTCAGCCAGGACCCTCACGGCCAGCATGGCAATGAGGTTCAGGGTCTGCCTCCTCTCGTGTCCCATGAGGCAGACCGTGCTCTCGTTGACCACCCTGTGCAGGGTCATCAAATAGTCATATCTGTTGCTCTCCATGCCCACAAAGTGGCTCTGCAGGTAACACTCCAGCTTCCTCAGCTGCTCGCCGATGTCAGAGAAGTCTATGAAGAACCTGGAGCACATGTACCTCTGCAGGGCCTTCATATCCACCTCGGACTTGGGCTTGAAGCCCCTGACCAGGAGGTTGCAGTACTTGAGGAGCCCCCCGCCGCGGATCTCCTCGGGGTTGCGGGTGGCGATGACGCGGTGCCGCAGGTGCTCCATGGCCTCCTCGAAGTCCCCGTACATGCTCTCCCCGGTCACCGTGGGGTGGAAGTTCTCGGCCATGGGGTTCTCCGAGCACTCCCCGAAGAGCAGGAGCGAGTCCAGGATGATCTGGAAGGAGTCCACGCTGAACTCGAACTGGCGGCGCAGCGAGTCCACGAACTTGAGCTCCACGTTCTTGCCGCTGTTGTTGGAGAGCGAGATGAGGCTCCAGCGGTCGGTCTCGTTGCACACCTTCACCAGCTTCTGCACATAGGCCTCCTTCAGGGTCATGGGCGTGATCTTGTCCTTGTTGACTCCTTCGGGGAGGAAGTCCAGCAGGCAATCCATGACCACATCTTTCACCAGCTGGAAAACGTCCTCGGTCTTCAGATCCACCCCGAAGATGAGGTCCAGGTCCTTGTAGCCCAAGCCGCTGTCCTGGTGCAGGACGTGACTGGCAGCTGAGCCGTTCAGCCTGACGTTGTGCACTGGGATTCCCTTCTTCTCCAGGCGGCTACGGACAACCTGAGACAGAGACAGAGCCGGTGAGAGGCAGGAGGGAGCAGCCTGGGAGCAGCAGGAGCACTCCCAGCGTTCATACAGGCCACTCCAGTGCAAGACAGTGAAATAAAAAGCTAATCCATTGGAAATAGGTCACTTTGGAAAGCATCCCGAGTCCTGCCAGCAGCTGGGGTGGCTCTCCTTTACTTATTCCCTGGCATTAGAGATCTGACTGCACATGATCAGCTGTTCTGCTTCCAGTGCAAGTCTGCTCTCCCTGCCTTCCCCACTCTGGCCTGGAGAGCCTTCCTGACCCCATTTTTTGGGGTGGTGTCTGCCCTCTATGTCCCCTCCCAGCTCCAGTGACCAAGCCAAGAGCAGCCGACCCCAAGGTGACCCCAAAGAGGAGGCGGCATCACAGTCTGCAGCAGTCCCTGTGGATTTAATCAGGGTGGCTCACTCCTTTTAGCCATCCCTTCGGCCTGTCAAGATTCATTAAAGGCAAATCAAGATGCCAGAGCAGCTCAAAAGCCCCAGCCAGGCGTATGCAAGTTCATGTCCCAACTAGTAAGTGTATCCTAACTATTTCCAGTGTGTCAGAGCTTCGTGCTGAGCTTGGCGTGCTATCAAGCACAAGAGGCAGCTTTCATCTTACGGGTGTTACTCTGGTGATTTTAATGCTGCCTGCTCAGTCCTGGCACACCCAGCAGCCCCTCCAAAGCTTTGTTCATTTACTGGGAAGCTGAATCACCTGCCTGATTACTTAACAAGCAGGAGGCTAAAATAACCCCCAAGACCATAAAATAAACTATCCGGACACCAGCTTATAATTTGAGTTTAACTCAGCTCAAAGATCCCAGGAAGATTAGGTTTGCACCTTCCAGCAGAAGCTCTCCCCACGTCTCATCCTGCTTTCGTGTTCCCCTCCGGCCATTTCCCATTTTCCTGGGAGTCCCAACCAGCCAGCCTAGAGCAAGGCCACGGCTTGAAAGAGCTGAAGCTTGGGACACAAATGGACAAATTGGATCATCAAGAGCCAGTCTGACTGGGCCCTTCGGCCCTGGGAGCCTGCCCTAGTTTGAGAGGCCCCACAAACTCTGCATTTTGGCTGCCCAAAACATGAATTTCAATTCCAAGCTGCATCACAAGGGCCAAACCCTCCTGGCTGCCCTGGGCCTGAGCAGTCCTGGGGGAGACCAGAAGCGTTGCAGTTCTGGTCCCAGCAGCAGTAAAGCTGCCCCTCAACAGGTTTTGTTTGGAAGGAAGAGCACACAAAAGGTCAGGGACTGCAGCACGGAGCCCTCATCACATCCCAGACCCTCGGTGACCGCGCCAAGGGCCACCAGCAAGTTCTGCTGCCTTCCCAAAAACACCCCAGAACAAACCCACCGCTGTCTGCACACCTGGGAGGCCGTCAAGGCTCAGGAGGCAGCTCCCCTGGTGGTGCTTCCCCTCTCTCTGACATGAGCCATCCCTGCTGGGCTGAAGTGCAGCCGGGCTCCTGGCCAAGCCCGTGGTGACAGTCACACGCCAGGCACAGTGAACCAGGGGCTGCTCACCCGGGCAGCCCAGGCCACACCTGCCCAGCCAGAGAAAGAAGCTGTTTTCCAGGGCAGACGGTCTGAAAGGATGGATCTGCTCCTAGAAGACACACAGGGCTGTTGCCCCAAAGTGAGCAAACATCACCCAGGGGAGCTGCTGGCCTGGCCCTGCTGCCAGCTGGAGTCACTCAGCCAGGGCACAGCTCCAGCACTGCTCGTGCAGTCAGAGGCTGCCCCCAGTGCTCCCAGGCTCAGAGACACAAGATATAGGTCACAAAGTCTTAGAGGCAGAGCTGGGCCCAGTGCTTGGAGAAGATCTCGTTCCAGATTAATTTCCTGACCCCAAAGAACATTTGCTTAACCCCTTTCTGGGCACGGCTCAGGACCTGCAGCGTTCCAGGCCCACAGGCTCCAAGCTTACTCAGGTTCCCCAGGCTGTCTGTGTGAGATATATTCAGAAAACAGGGAAAAGACACAATTGTTCCAGTCAGGGTCATCCCAAACCATCCCAGAAATCTCCAACCTGCAGAGCAGCAGGGAGCAGAGCACTCTGCCATTCCCTGGGAGCTTCCACCCACCAGCCCTCACCTGGAGCTCATCCCCCCTGGCTGCAGGCAGTGGGTTCAGGGCTGCATTTTCCCCCAGAGGGCTGGATATTTCCAGGGTTAGGCAGCTGCTGACCTGCTTCCCAAAACAGCAGCTCACCTTCCGTGTGGTTGGGATAATTGACTGTGACAGCCAGGCAGGAGCAAATCCTGCTGCGTCCTGACCTGCGCCTCGCAGCTCCCTCGACAACAACAACAGGATAAATAACTGCCTTTTGGGTTACTTGTTCCAGCTTAGTCAGCCCTAAACACAGGCTCTGCCAGCACGGCCGGGCACAATTACAGCCCTCAGCTATCCCGTGCTGGAGGCTGCTGCTGGCAGCATCCTTTGGGCAGCCCCACGAGCTGCTGCAGCGCTTGGTGCTGCCCCAGCCAGGGCAGAGTCCTGCCCGCAGCTCTCACAATCTGCCATTCCGCCCAAAGCAGCCAAACCCAGCGCTGCTGCCCGCGACAGCAACTCGAGGAATCCCAGACCAGCCTTTCAAATGTCACCTTCCCATCTCCCAGGCTTAGCTCTGACTCTTTCTCAAGCAGCTGAGGCTCCAAAATCCCGGTTATTGTGAAAGCCAGTTGGGTCTTAGCACCGTGAATAGGCTTTTTAATTAGAAGCCAACATGCCCGATTTTACATTTGATGAGTCATTACTGAGGAATGAAGTCGCCTCCCAAATATGAATATGCATCAGCTCGTTCGAGCTACATTGTTAGTTTAATATTAAACACAGTTATTACTTGATGGTTAAACTAAGAGGAGCTCGTGAACAAGCCGAAGTCTCGGGCAGGCTCTGGAGAATTCAGCCAGGGGTGCCCAGAAATCAAAGGACACGGACATTTGATCCGGCCTTTGAATTAATAACTCTGCCTCTTCCAGCACGAGCCCAACATGTCCACCAGCACGAAGTCATTTCGTGGAAGCAGCTCCAAAAAAAGCCACTTTTGCCCTGGCCACACACATTTCACTGCTTTTAAGGGTAATAAATTAACTCAAAAAGAGTAGGAGCAAGGTAAGAGGGGAGGAAGCCAAGCAGGATCTCTGGCACAAGCTGCAGCAGCTCCGGGGATGGGGTGAGCTGCTCGGGAGGGTCCTGCCAGCTTTAGGCACTCCTGCTGTGGCTGCTGGCAGGGGCCAGCCCCACCGGGACCCCCGGGATGATGGGGGCCAGGCCCCCCGAAACTTATAACTCCCCCTGGAGCAGCCAGGCCAGGCAGGACTCAGAGCAAGCTGCACTGTTGGAAGGTGTCTGTGCCCATGGCTGAGACGCTTTTCCCGAGCTCCAAGCCTGGCAGGAGTCGGGCAGCAGTGGGACACTGCTGTGGGACACAGCATTGGGACATCGCTTTGGAATATCGGGCTGTCCCGGGCAGAGCCGTGCCGGGCTCCCTGCGGTCCCTCAGCCGAGGCCATTCCCCGGTGTTAATTTAAGGTCCCTTCCAGCCCGGCCCGTCCAGCGGCTCCGCGCTCCCCG
>NW_005054436.1:371794-373411 GCF_000277835.1 Geospiza fortis | reverse complement strand
GACAGCCCCGGCTGGCCCCGGGTGGCTCTGGGGTGTCCTGTGGGACCCCAGCCACGGCCTTGGTGTCCCACTGAGTCACCTCGTGCCACAGCAGTGCCCTCTGACGTCCTGTTGGTGCCCTTTGGTGGCCCATTGGTGCCCTTTGATATGCCCTGGTACCCCACTGATGCCCCATTTATGCCCCATTGGTACCCCACTGATGCCCCACTGTTACCCCACCGATGCCCCTGATGCCTCATGACCTGATGCCCCTGATGCCCCATTTATGCCCCGGTGCCCCACAGACGCTCTGTGATCTGACGCTCCATTGATGCTCTGCAGGCCCCATTGATTCTCCTGGAGTGATGGCCACGGTCTGGCACCCCACAGATACCCCATGGTCCGTCACTCCACAGCTCAGTGTCCGCATCCTGGCACGCCCAGCTCCCCCTGGGCCCTGTCCCTGGCCAAAAGGGCCCCCATGTGCCAGCTCTGGGTCCCACCCTGGGGCGATGGAGCTCCAGGAGCTCAGACCCAGCCCCTGAATCCCAGAGCGTGGCCGAGCTCTCAGCTGAGCCACCGCCTCCCCCTGGGGCCAGATGTGTCCCCAGCCTCTAACCAGCCATTTCCTTTCATCCCAACAATCCCCATCCCTCTGCAGCGCTCATTTCTCCGCGTTTCACCCTGCAGACATTTCCCGCAGGGCCCTCCCTCCGTGCTGAGCTGCTGCCCCGCGGCCCCGGGATGGACAGAGTGACTCCGGCTCCGCACCTGCACGGCCGCTCCCACTGCCCGGCTCCTGCTTCCAGCCGGGATCCCTCCTCGGGAGCCCAGAGCCCCGCCAGGAGCCGAGCCAGCGCTGGTTGTGTTTTACACCCTCGCAGGGTTTGATTGCAAGAACTCCCCAGAAAACTCCCGATCATCCACCCTGGGACTTTCTACCTCAGGGAAGGCGCTGCAGAGCTCTTCCAAGGTGCAAAGTCTGGCTCGGAAGATCTGCCACATCCCAGGGTTGGCTGCTGGGAGCTGGAGCTGGCTGCAGAAAGAGGAGCTGGGGGAACTGGGGTGCTCAGGAGCATCCACAGCTGGGGTTGGGGGGGAGAGAAGGGCAGTGGAGCCCCGATTCCGTCTGGAATCCTCCCCATTCCTGATGCACTGACAGCCAGAGGGGCTCCCGGGGGGGGGGTCCCTCTGCCGGGGTCCCCATTGGGATGCTCCTCCTGCTGTGGGGTTTTGCTCCCTGGCTGCACCCCTGTGACTCCTGCAGGCTTCTCCACTGGGATGAAAAGCTGCCCCCGGGTGCTCCCGTGAGGCTCCCAGCTGGGGCACAGGACGAGGGCAGCCCTGCTGGAAACTGATTTTCCAAGGAACTTCATTAAAAATCAGGCAGCTGCCTCTCATTGCAAAACCCTTTTGACGTCGCTGGCGAAAAGGCTGGATCGGGGAGGGTTTCCCAAGAGGCTGAGAGGGGCCGAATGGCTTTGGGCACGGCTCCATGCACCGGGGGATGCAGCAGGAGGAAGGGCTGAGACCCCACGGGCCCGGGAGACCCGGCTGTGGCCGCCCTGGGGGATCCAGGCAGGGACAGGAACCGCAGATCCCTCTGGGATGAGCTGGGCTGGACCCTGGTGCTGCCCG
>NW_005054436.1:369108-371038 GCF_000277835.1 Geospiza fortis | reverse complement strand
CCCCCGTGGGGGCGCCGCTGTGCGTGGCTGCCCCACGCGGGCACAAAGTGTCCCCAGGCAGAGTCCAGCCATCCCCCTGCACAAAAGCCACCGTCCCTGGCCAGACAGCCGCTGTTCCCAGCCCAGCCGCTGCTGTCCCCACTCTCGTCACTGTCCCCACGCCCACGCTGCCATCCCCACGCACATGCCCGTGTCCACGTGCCCCTGTGGGTTTAGGAGGTGGAGTCCTCTCCGTGGCCTTGTCCAAATCCTCCCTGGGCAAACAAGGCTCCTGGACACCTCCCAGGCACTGGAGCTGCTGTCCAGCCCCGCTCACTCCCACACAGCCCGTCCCCGAGGTGCCACCGCTCCTCGCTGGCCTCCCTGGGGCAGTGCCACCAGCTCTCCAAAGAGGCAGGGAGCTGTCCCTGTGCTGGCCACAGCAAGGCTGGATTTGGCTGCATTAGGGGCATTGTGAGCACCCACTGCATGGCATGAGGGGTGTCACTCTGCTGCCACTCTGATCACAGCCTGGCGTCCCTGTGTCACCACCCCGGACCCCCAGACTCGGCCACATCCCATCCTGGAAGGGATGATGAGTGATGCTGCCGGAGAGGGGCCACCCGGGAGGCGCTGGGATGAAAGGGAGCGCAGGGTGTCATTAGTGCAGGTGACACAGAGCTCGGGAATGGCACCTGTCACCTCCCCTGGCTGCTGCAAAATGCTGCCCGGGGAGTGGGGGGGACAGGGCCCCTCCGGGCTGTGGGACAGGGACACAGCAGCGACGTGGCCCAGCACTGATGTGCCCTGCCGTGAATCTGCCCTGGGCTGTCACTGGCTGGGGACATCCCTGTCCCCTGGCAGCGTGACCTGTGTGTCCCCAGGCTCGGTGGCTTCCCGGTGACACCACGTGCTGTTTTTCTTGGCGTGACTTGTGCCTTTCCAGCCCTGGCAGGGGATGACCCACCCCGGCGCCATAACTGGGGGCTGGCAGGGAGCACAGCCGCTCCCTCGCTCCGGGTTCTGAGTGCCCTGCAGGTGGTGGCAGCTCCAGGACAGCCTCGCTGTGCCCTCTCCTCTGGGGACAGCCGGGAGCTCTGCTCTGGAGGCTGCTGAGCCTGGAGCAGCTGGCTCACTCGGGCGGGGACTTCATGGGCACCTCGAGGGCTCTCGGTCCCTGCTGGGGCCATGGGGACAGTCCCTCCCCTCCTGCCACCCGCTGCACCCCAGGCTTCGTGCTGGACCACAGAGGGAAACTGAGGCACGGGAAAGCCCTTCTCCTGGGTGGGGCAGGGCAGCAGATCTTTAACCCTCCTGGCTGGGGGCTGTGGAAGGGGCATAAACACCGTGGAACTCACCTGGAAGGACAAGGTCATCCTGCTCAGAGTCTGTTTTCTCCCTGTTCTTGGTGCTACCACCAAGGTCCAAACATGCTCTGGGAAGGAGAGGGGGATACGGGGCACGGGGGGCACACACAGGGAAAACACATCACTGCCAGGACCCTGGGGCTGGGGGGACACGCTGCGGCCCCTGCACCCCCCAGCCCCAGCACTGTGAGTGCTTTGGCAGTGGCTCAGTGGTGACAGCACAGCCCCGGAGGGATCATTAGTCCTCCCTCATTAAAAAAAGTTACTCACCCTTTGAGACAGAAACGAGAATATCCTGGAAATGCCTGGGTTTGGGGAGTTCTCGCTCTAAAGGCATGACTGAAATCAGGCCGCAGGTGATGCTCCCCAGCACGTGGGCAGGTGAGTTACCTGGGCACTGCCCGGGGCTGCCGTGCTCCTGCTGCTCCCTCTGTGTCCGGGTGGGCACTGTCCACGGTGGGCAGTGTCAGGGTGGGCAGTGTCCTGTGTGGGCAGTGTCAGGGTGGGCAGTGTCAGGGTGGGCAGTGTTAGAGATGGGCAGTGTCCGGGTGGGCAGTGTTAGAGATGGGCAGTGTCCAAGGTGG
>NW_005054436.1:367912-369024 GCF_000277835.1 Geospiza fortis | reverse complement strand
CACATCCCTGCCCACCTCTCCCTGCCCAGGGTGAGCCCTGCAGCGGGGTGAGCCAGCCGAGCCCCGGCCCAGGCAGGGGGACCCTGGCGCTCAGCTATTCCGGGCAGGTGAGCTGCGGCGCCGCGGGATGGCCGCGGGCTGAGTCACGGCTCCGCCTCAGGGCTTTGCAGCCGTGGAACGAATTTCCATCGCAATTCCCCAGAGCGAGGGGCTGCGCTGCCCCGGGACACCCCCGGCCCCGGGACTCTGCTGAGGCTGGAGGGATCCGGGGCGTTTTGGGGTTTGGAGCTGCTCCTCACCCGGAGCCGCTTCCCGCAGTCCTGGGATGCTGATGGCAGCTGGCTCCTCTGGGAGGGCTCCTGGGGAAACCCAGGAAGAAAATCACAGAGCTCAGATGTTCCCAGGCCCCCTCCCCTGGGCATGGAACATTTACCCCCCAAGCCGTGCTGCAGTGCCAGCACAAGGCAGCTGCTGGCCCTTCCTCCCTGGGGACAACACACCGGGGTCGGGATGGGCAGAGCCGTGCTGGGAGCCCGGGCTGGCATCCCGGGGCTGCGCCGGGCGATCCATCCCCCGGGAAAGGACCCTCCCCCGGGAGAGCCTCCCTACACAGCCTCACAGAACACAGCTCCAGGGAGGGATTTGGGAGCCTCTCCTGAGCCTCTGTCTTTGCCAAAGCTGAAAATGTCCCCCTGGGAGGGGGCTCCAGCTGTCCCTGAGCCAGGCAGGAGGGTGAGAGGCAAACTCTCCGTGCCAGCAATGGGGATCAAGTGTCACAGCCACCTTGTTCCCCTGGGACAGCCGGGACCGTGAGGCAGCGCCAGGAGCCCGAACAGCTGGAAAAACCCCCACTAAAAATTAACATTAATTTATTAGAATATTTATGATAAAAACCAAGAATCTCTTTACATGTGGGTTTGGTTTTTTTTTTTTTCCTTTTTATACAAGAGAATTTCCATTGCTATTTTTCCTCCTGGAAACAGAGCAGGGCAGCAGGCAGGCGCAGGCAGCGGCGCGGGCGCTCGCCCCGGTGACGCCGGCCCTGGGGGTGCCAGCGGGGCGTGGGGTGGGTGGGACGTGGGACAGGCGCCCACCAAGGCAGCGGGGCAGCG
>NW_005054436.1:352561-367609 GCF_000277835.1 Geospiza fortis | reverse complement strand
CAGCCCCTGCCGCGCTGGCACAGGGCGAGGGGCTGAGGCTGCCCCCGGAGGGTCCCCACGGGGACAGGTGACAGCAGTTCCAGGAGGGATGGAGAGGCTGCTCAAAGCGAGGGGGTCCCAGCTTCCCCCCTGCATGGCTCTAGAATATTTCTTTGAAAAGACCTGGCATGAAATGTGAGGCCAGGAGGGAGGATCCCAGGCACAGCCGGGCCCACGGGGAAGCTGCCAAGGCGAGGGAGCAGCAGCAGGAGCCCGAGGTGAGGGGAGGGGTCAGGGAGTGTGTGTGTGTGTGTGTGTGTGCCAGCCCCGTGACAGCTGCTGCTGTCCCATCTCTCCGCTCCGGAGCAAGGCGAGGGGGCAGTGAAGCACAGGAGGGGAGAGGGGGAGCTGTGCCATGGGGAGTGACTGTGGAGACCCCTGGTCAGAGCCGGCCGCAGGTCCTGAGTGGGTGGGCACCTCTGCGGAGCCCCGCGGGGGCTGTGAGGCACCTGCAAATCCCAATCCCGGGCGGAAAATCGTCCATCACCCCCAGGCCACGCGGCCCAAGGAGCCCGGGGCATCCCAGGGCTCCTTCCCTGCTCGCTGGGGCCAGCCCAGGGCTCGCTGGGCAGAGCTGTCCTGGCAATCCCAGTCCATCCAGGACAGGCTCCCCTGACTGAACCCAGTGTGTAGTGACAAGAAACCAAAACGGAGAGCAAAGAACGAATGAATGAACAGAGAGAGAGAAACGATTTGGAGGCTTTGTGCCAGCAGCTACTGGCCCTTGGGGATGAAGGGCTCCCCCTCCTCGGGCTCGGGCCGCGGGCCGGGGTCGCTCAGGCACCGCAGCATCCGCTGGTTGCTGGGGCTGTCCCCGTTGCCCGGGGTGAAGACGTCGTCAGTCCCCGGCGAGGAAGGCTCCTTCACCCGCATCACCAGCCCCTCCTCATCCTCCTCGGGCGAGGGCGGGAGGCCACTGCAGCCCTTGGGCTCCTCGCTCATCAGGTCCACGGACTCGGGGGACTGCGGCGAGGCCGGGTCGATGGTGATGATGGGCAGGTTCTCCGAGTCCTCCTTGGGCTCGTAGGCCAGCGGGTCTGGGAGGCACAGAGGGGTCAGGCAGGGAAGGGGGGTCTCAGGGACCCCCGGTGATGCACCCCAGACGTTTGTTTGGGGCTGGGGTGCCTGGCTGTGTCGCTGATTTCCAATTCAGCTGTGTCACTCCTTCTCCCGGTTCCCACAGCCCAGCGGAGCCGGCTCCATCGGGAAGGGCGAAGCTGCCCTCTGCTGATGAACCGCGGGCTCGGCAGCCGCGGCACACCCGCCACCCCGTCCCCGGAGCGGGAGGGGACGCACAGGACAGCGGGAACCGAGGGTGCCAAAGCAAATGCGCCACGGACAAACTGGGAATGCACTGGCATTCCCAACAGGTCTTGGGGCTAAGCGCTCTGATGCCCGGCCCTGAGGAGGGCTGGGACGAGCACGGACAGAGATGTGGCTGCGTGGATGGAGCGAGCTGGGCTCCAAAGGGACTGCCCAACCTGCCTTGCCAGGGGAATTGTGCTGGGGAGCCAGCTGGGTGCCTCTGCTCCGAGCAGCAACCCTGTGGGGCTGGGCTGGATGGGCGTGGGCTGGGGACAATCGGGGCTGGAGAGCCACAGGGAGCTGAGGAGGCGCAGGGCAGCTCCGAGGGCTCCAGGTGAGGGCAGTGCTGCTCCTCGTGCAGCCCCTCCCACCTACCTGAGCCGATGCGAGCCCGGGACATGGTGGGAGAGTCCACCTTGTGTGCCGGCACCGTCAGGTAGTTGTTCATCTGCAACGGGAGCAGGGCACCGTCAGCGGCGCGGCCAGGGCAGCAGGGGAACTGGCCACATGCACGGGCAGGGGACTGGGCACAGGGATGGGCAGGAACTGGACACAGGGATGGGCAGGAACTGCACACAGGGATGGGCAGGGGACTGGGCACAGGCATGGGCAGGGACTGGGCACAGGGATGGGCAGGAACTGGACACAGGGATGGGCAGGGGACTGGGCACAGGGATGGGCAGGGAGCAGCAGTGGGATGCAGAGGACACGGGCACAGATGCTCCCAGCCTTGCCAGAGGGACTTGCTTGGGGCCTGGGGCAATCGCAGGACCCCCAAAGCTTGGGGTCACCCTCTGTCATCAAACCCCTGCGCCCTCCCAGGCTGGGAAGCCCCCCTGGCCCCTGTCCTGCCCCGCCCTGGTGTTCCCCCAGCACCTTCTGCTCCAGCTGCCGGGCCTTCTGCCTCCTCAGGAGCATCTGGTTCCAGGCTTCCTCGTAGGGGTCAGCCACCAGCGCCTGCCGGTTGTAGGATCGCAGCTGGGAACAGATCCCAGAAAAGGACACGGGTTAAAATGCCACATGGAGAGGGAGAGAAAGGTCACAGCCCCATTTGTCCTGGAGATGGATGGGACAGCCACCAGTGGGCAGAGCAGGTCCAGGCAGGCTCGTGGCTCATCCCTCGTGTGCCACCACAGGATGCCTGATCCCAACCCACCCTGGCCCAACGAGGGCTTAAGGGCTGGGCTCGGCCACTGACCAAATCAGCCTGGCCCTCAGACTATCCCAGCACCATCCCAGGAGGAAAAGCCTCCTGGGGAACGAGAGTCAGGCCAGGAGCACAAGGCACAGCAGGGCAGGGACAGCAGGGTGAAGGGCCCAGCTGAGGGCTGGTGGGCAGTGTCCCTGCCCCTCCCAGCGAGGCAAAGGGGACACACAGTGCCAGGGGACACCTCACCCTCTGCCTGGTTTTCTGCAGGTTCGTGCGGAGGATTTTCCGGATCTCCTCCTCCTTGTCCTTGGACAGGGCTGGCAGGACAGGCTGCAGAGGGAGGGTCTGGGGGTTGATGTTCCTGCACGGACAGACAGGATTCAGAGCCACAGAGCACGGCCACGCAGCACCCCAGGGCTGCTTGCCCTGCGGCCAGCAGCAGGGAGCACTCAGGGTGCCAGGGAGGGTGCCCAGGGCAGGGAACTCACTGGATGGAGACGGTGGAGACGGCAGAGGGGATCTTGCCGATGCCCCCGCTCTCCACCAGCTCGATGGCCCACTCCCATTCCCCACTCCCATTCCCCACTCCCATTCCCCACTCCCATTCCCCACTCCCATTCCCCACTCCCATTCCCCACTCCCATTCCCCACTCCCATTCCCCACTCCCATTCCCCACTCCCATTCCCCACTCCCATTCCCCACTCCCATTCCCCACTCCCATTCCCCATTCCCACTCCCCACTCCCATTCCCCACTCCCACTCCCCACTCCCATTCCCCAGCCCTGCCCAGGTCAGCACTGCTGGGCTCAGTGCTGGCTCCAGTTCCACCAGCACAGCTCAGGCCAGGCTTCCCTCAATCCCTCCCAAGCCAGGGTGTCTCTACAACACCCAGCACCTGCGGGTACCCACTAGGGATGGCCCTGATCTCCTGCAGGGACTGGCACTGGCAGCTCCCACCCTGCCACGGACCTGCTGTGGGTGGTGAGGCCAAGGGGTGCAGCCCTGCAGCCTCCCTTGCTCCCAGTCCAGGGCCATAATTCCCCATGGTGGGTCTGAGTGTGGATATTTCACAGAGCTGTGAAACCTTCTGGGTGGTGACTGAAACCTTTCCCCAGCCACCAAACCTCGCCACTCACTTGTCCTTCCAGTGGTGATGCCCGTAGTGACCACAGATATCCTCGATCCCTGTCAGAAGGTGATCCAAGAACTGGAAGAGATGGTCCAAGGCATGAGCAGCTCGGAGGGCTCCTGCCCACCCCCTCCCTCCCCTGACACCCACACTGACACACGGGGAGGGCACTCGGGGTGTGTAAAATCAGGGCTGCGGGTCCAGGATGGGCTTTGGGAGGGCAGGATGGACCCACACAACCGGGCTTGGCTCTACAGGCACCGGGGGTCTGGGTCAGAGCGGGCACTGGACGACACAGACGGGGAGAGCCCTCGCTCTGCCCCCTTACCTTGGGCTCTGATTTAGGGGCAGGTCCCAGTGACAGAGGTGGAGTGGCAGAAGCAGAGAGAGCAGAGGGCTAAGGCAGCACGCGTTACCTGCGTGTGGATCTCCTCGTTGATGGAGCGCTTTGTCTCCTGCTTCTTCTTCACAGCCAGCAGATCCACCAGGGGCCGGATGGTCATGCCCTGGGGAGGAGGAGGCGGGTTACATCTCTGCCCAAGGCCCAGTGGTGGGGGTGGGATGGGCCCAGCAAAGCCAACCTGCTGTCAGTGTCCCTGTGCAGCGCTTTGGGGACGCGGGGCAGTGACAGGGACAGGGATGGAGGCTGGGGATGGGCTCCCCACTCTCCACACGGCCATGAGAGCCCCTTTCCCTCAGAAAGCACAGCCTGGGTGCCACCCACCTGCACGAAGACGGTGAAGAAGATGACGGTGATGATGGCCGTGAGGAACATGTCCCGCATGCCGAAGTGCTTGTAGTCCAGCAGGTAGCCCAGCGAGAAGGCGATGGCTCCCCGCAGGCCCCCGTAGGCGATGATGAACTGGTCCTTCGGCGTCAACTTCACGATCCGGAACTTGTTGATGAACCAGGTGAGCACGAGGACACCTGGGGGAGCAGCACAGTCCTGGGTGAGTGGTCAAGGATCCCCTCCAGTCCCAAAGAGCCCACCCTGCAGCCCCTCAGGGGCTGTCTGCTCATCTCAACATCCCATGGCAGCTTCCAGCCCATGTCTGGCACCACCACGGCCTCAGCCCCATCTCCCCAACACCAACCACCAGCATGGGTGATGCCCACGGTGGAGCAGTGCCACCCAGGTATCTCCAGCCTCCCCAGCAAGGCAAGGCATCACGGTCCTGAGAGTTCACCATGACCCAGGTGGCCACTCTGGCCAGGACGGACAGGGCTTGGAGCAACCTGGTGTGGTGGAAGGTGGCCCTGCCCATGGCAGCTGGAACGAGATTGGCTCTAAAGTCCCTTCCAACCCAAACCATGCCATGATTCTTTTACCACCCCGAGGGCTTTGCCACCACACTGACACTCACCCAACACCCTGGCGATGAGGCAGAAGAAGAGCGTGCTGATGACGAAGGTCCAGTTCCAGTAGTGGTGACCAGCCACGGTGGAGACACCCAGGAAGATGAAGATGAGGGTCTCGCTCACACTGCTCCACATCTTGAGGAAATACTTGATGGTGGTGTGGGACTTGTGGGAGATGTTGGCTTCCACATAGGGCCGCATGACCACACCAGCAGCGATGAGCCTGGGGGTGAGGTTGGGGCCCTCAGCAGCCATGGGGACATGGGGACAGCCCCCAGCCCTGGCCCTGCAGCAGCATTTTGTGTTGTGACACCAAACTCCAGGGCAGGACAGGCCTTGTGAACCACCAGCTAATATTCAAGGCAATATGAGATTTGTCCTCCCCTTGGCAGGGCAGGAGTGAGCCCTGGAGCACAAACCCACGGTGTCCTGAGTGCTCAGCAGGCCCTGCCTGCTCCTGTGTGCCCGGGAGAACAGGAACAGGCTGCCAGCACCCCGGGATCTGTGGGAAAACTCCCCAGACCCACTCCTCTGGTGTGCCTCCTTGCATAGCCCTGCCCAAACACCCCTGGGCCTCACTGGGCACGCACTGACCACGCTGGGCCAGCCACAGGACAGTGGTCACACATGCCACAAACCCCCAAGGGTCGTGGGCAGGAGGGCACCCCCTCCCCGCTCCCACTCACGCCATGATGCCCGACAGGTGGAAGAGCTCAGCAGACAGGTAGGCCATGTAGCTGTAGAGGAACACGAAGAGGGGCTCGATGACGCGGATGTGCGAGGTGAAGCGGGACGTGAAGGCGGCGATCACCCCGTAAATGACGCCCACCAGGACCCCGCCCAGGGACACCACGAAGAAGCTGAGGAAGCCGAGGATGATGTCCAGGATGGTCACCTGCTCGAAGCTGGCAAACTCCTCAAACAGGTGGTAGAGGACCTGGCAGGGAAAAGGAGAGCAGGGTTCAAACTGCTCCTCTGGGAAGGGACAGCCTCACCTCGCAGGAGACCTGTCCAGGGAGTGTGGCACACCTGAGCTGTGTCCCTGCTTGGTGACCCCAAGCTGGGTGCTTGACCAAGGCTCACACCAAATCCAGCTGCTGGTGCTTTGCTGTGCCAGACACAGACCTGGGGGACCAGCTCCCTGCCCTCTGTGCCCACAGGGACACACAGAGATGTGTCTGGGACAGCTCTGCTCTCCAGCTGTCCCAGGAGGGCCTTTGGTCAGCAGCCAGAGGCTGTTCCTGTTTTCCCAATGAGCAGGTCAGGACAGATCCAGGCTGGGGGACTCCTGACAGATGCATGGAGAGAAAAGCCCCCATCTGCCCTGCCCAGCCCAGAGAAGAGCCCAAACCCTTGAGGTGGCTTCTGCAGCTGAGGGAAACCTGAGGGAAAGACTCTGGGCTGTGCTGCCTTCCCCCACCCCCAGACACTGCAGAGATGTTAAAGCACATGTCAGGATGGGAAACAGGATTTAGGGCATCCTGCAGGAATAGCAGCACTGGCAGGCAGGGAGAGGGCGAGGTGCCAGCTCCTGCCTGCCGGGGCCAGGCCCTGGGTGGGACAGGGGCAGGGGCAGACAAAGGCATCCCCAGGGATGAGAGCGGGGACACAGACCCTGCAGGCACCCCTCTGCTGCAAAATGGGGGAGAAGTGCCTGGAAAAAGCCCCGTGGTGGGACAGAGTGTTCTTTGTCACCAGGAACCTTGTCAGCAGGGGCTGAGCAGCCAGCTCTGGAATGGACAGCTGGGACGTGGGAAAAGAGCCAGGAAAAAGCAGTGGGCTAGGAGTCAGTTTAGAGGTCAGCTCTGCAGAGAGGAGAAGGCCACGCTGACAGCCAAGCCAGCACCTGGACAGCAGTGATGTCCTCTGGAAAGGGAGCAGGCCTGGCCCCACCTCCCAAAGGTCCCTGCAAAGCTGCTGCTTGCAGTGGGGCTGGGGGCGATGCAGGGGGGCGGCCAGCCTGGCTTCAGCCCCTCCAGTTCTCCCTTTGCCACGGCTGATGTGCTGCCCTCCCACCTCCTGGGAGCTGGAGGGCAGCAAGGGTGGCCACGAGAAAGGAGACAGACAGAGCAGCAGCTACAGGGCAGCTCTGCCTGACCCAGGGTCAGCCCCTCGTGCTTCCCCTGGCAGGGCAGGCACGGGCACAGCAGCAACTGCAGCCAGGAGAGCAGATGCCCAGAGCCCATGGCACCAGGAGGCTGACTGGGCACATGCCCTCAGCCTCCCCAGCCCTCCAAGAGCATCACTCCACCTCAACCCACCTCTGTTTCAAGCCCCTACTTTTAGCTTTGCACCTGGACACGGTTTGGTCCAAGCGGAGCTGCCAGGAGGCAGCTTGGCATGGCCCTGACAGGTGCCCCCACCCTGGGGCGCTCCTGCACTGAGCAAACCCCGCTCCCCGGGGCACTCACCACGGTGACGGCGTCGTTGAGCAGGGACTCCCCGAAGACCAGGATGTGCAGCAGCTCGTTGATGTGGATCTCCTCGAAGACGGCCAGCACGGCCACGGGGTCCACGGCCGAGATGATGCTGCCGAAGAGCAGGTTGGCCAGCAGGCCGATGTGGTTGAGGCCGGGCCCGCCCAGCTGGCACACGGCGTACATCAGCCCCCCCAGGAAAAAGGCGTTCCAGAGCGTGCCCACCACGGCGAAGATGAGGATGGTGCCCAGGTTCTCGGTGAAGGGCCGCAGGGGCAGGAAGTAGCCGGCATCCAGGATGATGGGGGGCAGCAGGAAGAGGAAGAAGATGTCCGACTTGAGGATGGGGGGCTTCTCACCCACCCCCTTGATGAGCCCCCCGACCAGAAGGCCCACCACGATGAGCAGGCAGCTCTCGGGAACGATGCTGGACACTGAGGGGATCACATGGAAGCCTGGAGAGAGGGAGAGAGGAAGAGACACGTTGGGTACAGCAATGGAGGATGCTGTCTGCAGGGGACACCCCTGCCAGAGCCAGGGACCAGTTCCCAGCCCTCCCTGCTCTCCTCGTGACCCGTCACGCCTCGTGTGCCTCAGTTTCCCCTCGTGCCCCGCTCTGTCAAGTGGAAACTGCAGCTTAACCAGACCGTGGTACTGCTGGTCTCGGGCCAGGACCCTGAGAGTCCCAGCAGCAGGTGACAGCCACCCTTGGGACACGCCAGGGTCTCTCCCTGGACGCCAGGGTGACCATGGCAGGTGTCCCTGCCTGTGACAGCCCTGCAGCACAGGCAGCTCTCCCCACACGAGCAGTCCCTGCTCCAGCTCTCCCCACTGCAGCGCTGCTCCCAGGCACACACAGGCAGCGGCATTTCCCTCCCATCAGACAGCAGCCTGCCCACTATTCCCCATGTGCCAGGCACAGCCCCATCCCCAGGCATCCCTGCACAGGCACTGTGGGATGGGAGCTGCTGCTTGGTGCATCTCAGGATGCAATTCTCCCTCCTGGAGGTAACAGGGAACCCATTTCCCCCATTTCCAATCGCAGCACAAGTCCACAGGCAGGTCCCTGAGCCAGCCCTGACCCGCTGGGACGACATTCCCACCAAGCACCCCCAGCCGGGCATCTGCCAGCACACCAACACCCACAGAAGGGCTTTGGGCTCCCTGGATCTCCTCCCAGCCTTTATAATTATTATTTTGAAGCGAGGCATATTTGTTCCCTGGCAAGGGAAGCAGTTTAAAATAAGGAACCCTGCCTTGGCATGCCGCGTTCCTCCGTTCCTTCCGGCCGTGCCATCTGCAGCAATCCCACAACAGATTCAATCCCCTCCAGAAGGAGCCAGATCCCCCCCGAGCCCGCAGGGGCCGCATCTGTGCCACGGCCAGCTCATCCCTCGTGCACCTGGGCAGACCCCCAGCTCCCACGGGAAAAGGCCTCAGTTCCACAGAGCCTCCCTAAGGACCACAGCCCAGCCCCGTGCAGGTCCCCGGGGGAGGAGCAGCCCCCAGATTCCACCTGAGCTGCAGGAACAGGCTCCAGCCTGGGCCAGCCCAGAGGATTCACACTCCAGGAACCATTCCAGCTGCTCCAGAGGGTCCCTGGGGCTGGAAGGGAGGCAGGAGGAGCTGGGAACACCCAAACCCTGTCCCAAGGCACCCCCAGCACCCAGGCACCTGCATTCAGGGACCTCCCAGCCTGGATGCAGCTCCTGATTTACCCCCGTGGGATTTTTCCTCTTTTCTGGATCCCCTGGAGCCCACACAAGCTCTGAGCACCCCAAGGCAGCCCTGGCACAGAGCTCCTGTGGGAGGGGAGGTGATAATCCCTTTTCTGTGCACAGCTCGTGCAAACCCTGGGAACCACCGACCCTTCCAGCACACCGGGCAGTTTCTGGCTGGAATAAGGCTTAAAGCCACACAAGCAGCGAGAAGCCAACAGCAGATCAGTTTTTGCTTGCTAAGTATGTTCAATCATGAATAAAACACAAACACTGACAATTAAGCATCTCTCACTTCTTCCCCACAGGCCCCAGGATTCCATTAAACTGGAACATTCGTGTGCTGATGGGAATTCAATGGTTTACAGCCTTTTTGTAGGGCCCTAAAAATACACTTACACGGGCTGCATTTTAATTATGCCTTTGATTTCACTGAATCTCAGCCATTTTTTGCTCCCTGCTTGCTCTGCTCAGTATTTTTAGAGCATTCCAGAGCTCACTGGTACCAATCTGTTGGTGGGAGCCAGCATCCCACTTTGGGATGGGGGTGACTGGTGGGAAGGAAGAGGCCAGGGTGAAGTGCTTTGATCCCAGCCCTGTGCCTGAACTTCCCTCCTGGAAGATGAGGAAGGCTGGGCAGGATGCTGGGAGAGGACAATGCCCAGCCAAGGGCACATGCAGGGGCAGCAGAAAGGGGAATAAGCCTTGATAATGGCTTTAAAGATTATGATAATAATAAGAACAATAAAATAATAATAATGTGACCCCTGATCCCTAAATCCCCAGCACAGGGCAGGCACAGTCACCCAAGCTTCCTCCTTTGGAAAACAAACTCCATGGGAGCAGCTCCCTCTCACCAGCGTCAAACACCACCTGAACCATTAAAAGAGAGACGGTTGGGTTAAACGTGAACCCCAAGAGGCTGAGCAAACACAGAAAAGGAAGTGCAGGAGATAACAGTTCCTGTGAAAACAGCTCCTTGCCCACGTCACGCAGCCAGCTCCCACGTGCCCAGCACGGCACACACGGGGATCGCTCGCTGGTGGGCAGCAATTCCTTGGCTTGGGGCAGAAAGGAACCAGCGACAGGAATCCCAGTTTTAACCACAGACCGAGCACTTGCAGATCTGGAGGAAATCCCATCCTTCCAATTAAAGAGATTTCGGGCAGGGAAATCTGGCTCTGACAAAGGCTGTTCTGCAGCTTCTGAGCGTTTCTGGGGTTTATTTTGGGGTCAGTGGATTTGCTGGACAGGAGGGAGCAGGGAAGGGAGCACAGGGCACAGCTGAAGGGCCCGGCACGTTCATGGTTAAGCCGGATGCTCCTGAGGCTTCACCCCACATTCCCAAACACCCCCGCAGGGACACGGCCCCAGAGAGCCAGGATGCTTCCAGGAGGATCCTGTCAGCCAAGAGGAGGCACGAGAGAGGAGCGTGCTTACACAAACCCCCCATCCTGGCCAGGTTTATTGGAGCAGCTGCAGGCTCCAGCAGGCAGGCTGGAGGAATCACTCAATTATTAACCAGGGCTAGGAGCTCTCCCACCCCCGGGGATTCTGTTCTGGAAGGAGGTGGTGGATGAAGGGTCAAGGGGCAGTGGAGCCCCCGGGAGATGCTCTCTGCAGCCCTGGGGAGCCCAGGCTGGGGCTGGTGTGGGCTGCAGGGTGGCTGGGAGTGGAGCTGGCTCTGGGAAGGAGCAGGCATGCTCAGAAGGGCTGCCCTTCTGAAGGACACTGCAGAGAGCAGGGCTGGAGGAGACACGAGTGTCTGACAGCACTGGGGCCCCTCCAGGGGCCACTTTAACCCTGCAGGACACCAGGCTGGGCAGGCCCTGCAGAGGGGCAGCAATCCCAGGTGAGGCATGCAGCAGGTGTGCTCACCTTCCCACGCTGCTGTGTGACACATGCAGAGCCCCACACTGACACTCTGCTGGCTGAACCCCAAAGGCACAGATGTGTCACAGCCCTGGGGACAAGTGATCCACGAAGCTGTGACGCAGCGCCATGCCCTTCTTTCTGTGTGCAAGGAGCAGCAGGGAGGGAAGGGAGGGCAGGAGGGCTGGGCTGGGCTCCAGGGGCTGCAGAGCTCCCAGCCCCTGGGATCTGGCTTTCCCACGCTGTTTTGAGGATGGGGTAAGACCCCAGCAGGGTTAAAGCCCTGTGAGGATGGCAGGGCAGTGACACAACATTTTGCAGCTGGCTCCCAGGGGAAAATCCATCCCAGTCCTCCAGAGCTCGGCTGCAGCTTCTTCCATTTATCCTTCACCCCCTGAGAAACCACAGTGGATTTCTCTCTTCCCTGGCCTGAGCAGCAGCTGGCCGAGGATCAGCCAGGCTCTGCTGCCTGCTGTGGCCTCCAGCAGGGATGTCAGGGTGTCTCTGCTGTGCTCTCCCTTGGAAAGTGGAGCCGGATCCAGCGGCTCCCTGCAAGACAGGGAACAAGGAGAACGGAGAGAGCTGCGCCAGATGTAACAGGGAAGCCTCGAGGGAAGGGGATGAAAATTGAACTTGCTCAAAAGGAATTAAAAAGCTGGTGCTTTACACCTATAAATAGAGCGAGGCCACGGCTGGTGTCACCCTGCCAGGAGAGGGGGTAAAACCACTGTACTTAAATTACATTCAGTGCCTCTCACAAGCTCCAGCATCACCACATGCCCTGAAATTCCAGCTCCACAGAGCCCCAAGCTGGCTCATTCCCACAGCACCCCACTGGGAGGGCACATGTGGGGCCATGACGCAGTTTGGGCTTTGCCAAACCCTTTTCTGTTTCACCAGGGAGCAGGCAGGGTTTCAATGCAGGTGCAGGTCACCCCAGTGCTCCCCTGCAGCTCTTTTGGGGTCGGTTTCAGCAGCTTGGGTTGATTTGGGCAACCTTTTAAGCACCCAGTGGCTTCGATGTCCAGAACGGAAAAGCGTTGATTTTCCACCCCAAAATGCCATTTCCTGGTGAGAAGTTGACTTCTTGTTTTTCGTGTTAAGGCACAGGTACAGAAAGTGCTTCTAAGCAAAACAATTTCCTCCAGAACAAACCAAATGTTTCACTCAAGCCTCATTATTTTGTTGTCGCTAATTACGAAGCAAAGCCAAGAACCAGGAAGGTAATTAATTTATGCTGCTTTTTGTGAGTCATGAGTGAATGCAGATCCCACACAAGGGCCACAGAGCCACCCTCCAAACCTGGCCGTGGGCACAGCGTGCAAAGCCAGCGCGGGCAGAAGGGAAAAGCAAAACATCCAGCCCTGATTTCGGGGTCACTCCTGCACCCCAAACTCGGGTGGGCAACCAGGCTGGTGCTCAGGACAGCATCCAGCCCTGCCCCACAGCCTCCAGGCCTTTTCAGGAGTCAGCATCAGCTTCATCCACGTGGGATGGGATGAAGCCCTGGGCTGGTTCCCAGGCTCTGCCTGCCCACGGTGCCCAGCACAGCGTGGCTGTGGCCCTGCCCAGCACACACTGCCCCCAGCAGCCCTGCTGCCACAGCCCATAGCCATCAGGGCCCTTGCCAGGTGAGGAAAGGGCTGTTTTATTTCCCCTTGGTGTGACATTATCACCCCTGAGCCTGCAGACCCCGCTCACCCAGCTCAGCCCCACCCTGCCCCTGGTTTTACCCGTGTCTCCCACCCAAAGCAAACAGCCCGGGGCACAAGGAAGGAGCTGCTGTGATAGGAGCCCGAGGGCTGCCTGGTACAGCCCCTAGATCAGGTGTGTGTGGGAAGGTGACCCCGCTGGACCCTGCTTTGCTGAAGGTAAGAGCAGGGCTGATAGCATCAGGCCAGCCCTAGGGTGACTCAAAACCTGAAAGCCACAGGACAAAAAGCAGGCACTGCCAGGTACCAGCCTTGCTGCAGCTCAGCCAAGCAGCCACCACCCATAGCTTGAGCTGGCTGCACACTGAGAAATGGCTTGGTGGAGCCCTCAAGGCACAGCCACATCAGCCAGAGCAGGAGGCCGGGCTGGCGCAGCCCCAGGGAAGAGCCTTCATCCCTGAGAAACAACAGACGCTCCCCTCCTCACTGTGAGAGGAGGGGCTGGCAGGCAGGTGCAGCAGGGCTGCGATGTCTGACAGCTTCACTGTCCTCCTGCAGCAGCAGAGAAATTCATCCCAAGGAGGAGGATGATGATGATGGCACTCCCAGGAAACGCCGAGGTTGTCCTTCCCGTGTGGGGCTGGACCTGGAGATGCAGAAAGGTCCCCAGAAAGCTGAGCAGCCTGGGGAACAGGACCAAAGGCATCGCTGCATCCTGCAGCAGCCAGAGCCAGGAGCTGCATGCAGATGAGCCCAGCTCCCCACCTGCCCTGAGACCCTGCAGGAGCAGCACACGGCCCCTGTGAAGGCAAATCCCTCCCCAGCACAGCCCTGGAGGGGTGCAGGTGCAGTGTGCGAGTGCTGCAGGTGTGCTGGGACCCCGTGGCAGTGCTGCAGTGCTGCAGAGAGGGAGAGCACACGCTGATCCCAGCTCTGAATCATCGCAGGCACCCTGGATCCCAGCCTGCCAGGATGGGCGGCCCCCCGGCACAAGGCTGTGTACGCTCACAAAGGAGCTGTTTACACAGGACACCTCCTCCCTGGGCCCCATCAGCCTCAGCACCCACTCTTCCCTCCACACAGGGATGGGCTCCTTGGTTGGCTGCTCCCCAGCCCCAGGGGCTGTGCCCCTCTTCCCAGACACCGTGGGGCAGCTCTGAGAAGCCTGCTGAGCTTTGGTGTGACCCAACACCCAGCACTCCCTGCACAGAGCACACTGCTGAGCCAAAGAGCTGCAGCCATCCCTCCAGTCAAACCTCAGCCCTGGGAAGGACTGGGAGGACCTGGAGCAGCAGCCTCCCCGCAGGAGAAGGTGCCCACACACAACCACAAGACGCCCTGAGAACAATCCATGGACAGAGGCCTTCAGCACAAACACTTGAACACTTTTTTTTTTGAGAGCAGCAAGGGCACGTACCCTGGTTTTATCTTGAAGCACTCACAAGAAATTAACAGATCAATTGGGAGTCTTTTACAGAGCTGGTATTAATTTCCTCCCAGCTGTAAAAAGGAAATGAGAGACAAAAGACATTAAATGGACTTGCCCACGTCCCCAAGTGAGTGGCGTGAGAGCTGGTGTGAGAACCCAGCAGCTCCCAATTTCCAGCCCTGCATTTAGATAATGCTTCTCCTTCACACCAGAAGGGAAGGCAAGGACACTCTGCAAGAAAATCACATATTAAGAAAGACCTAATTGCCATTAAAGACTGCGAGACCCAGGGCCCTTGGACTGTCACCCCACGGCTGCAGCATTCCAATCACAGAACCAATGGGAGCCTTCAAGGCTTGGTGCCACCACATCTCCAAAAATCCTCTTCCAGGCCCAGCTGTGCACAGCTGTGCATGGAGCAGCTCTCCTCCCCCTCCCCAGGTCTAGAGCTGCCCTGTGACAAGTCACCAAGCCCACTGAGCTTTGGGACACCAGCCCAGGGTTTGGTGCTCGCTGGTGCCCCGGTAACCCCGATCCTGCTGACTGCATTCCTCTAACGGGCTTGTTCCAGAGCCGCTCCCAAACCACAGCTGCAATCACCAAACCTGTTCAGAGCCTCTGGGCAGGCTCCACACAGCTCTCTAGGGCGGGACCGTGACTCCTCACCAGCCCATGGCATTCACCCAGCAGGAGCTGGGCACGGAGGCACTCGGGGACAAGCTGCCACCCAGATTTCTGCTGCGGCTGCTTCAAGACTCACTTTGACTTTTCCCCACCAGCTCTGGATGGGTGCAGCTCACAGCCAGGCCTGCAAGGCTGGGATCCTCCTGGCACAGCTCATTTACCCTGGAAAAGTGAGTTTTCTATGGGACAACAGCATCCTCATCCAGGTTTATATCCTTCAAAACCGTGACAGCAGCCGGACTTGCACATTTTGAGGAGGTTTAAGGTCTAGAAAAACTTGTTTAGCTCCAGGG
>NW_005054436.1:343205-352491 GCF_000277835.1 Geospiza fortis | reverse complement strand
ATGCCGTGAATAGCTGGGTTAGGAGGGGTCAGTGCCAGGGGATTTCTGGAATAGAATGCTCCCAGTTAACATCTGCGTGCTGCAAAGGGAACCTTCACACTGCTGGATGCAGATGGAGGCTCTGGAGCAGGGGGGATGCAAACAGACAGTGCCTGGTCACCCAAAATAAGGCTCCAGTTGCTCTCCCAGCTCCTCACCCTCAACCACAGGACACAGCAATTAATTCCCAGCTCCTGCTGCCCCTCGAAGCCGTGGGGAGAGTTAAACCTGAGCCAGCCTGAGGTGACCACAGACAAAGTCCCCAGGCAGGGCGATGCCAGTCGCCCTTCCCAGGAAGGGCAGATTTCCTACCGGCAACACGGGCAGGAAAGACAAACAAAAGCTTTTCAGGAAACAACCTGTTGGTCTCCACTCGGACAGCAGGGAGGAGGTAATTGCAATTAGCACTGATTACTACCGGGCTTTGCAAGCCCAGACAAAGTGACACCACTCTCAGCACACGCCAGCAGCGCGTCCGGAGCCAGCGCAAGCACCCGGCCACTGTCACCTCTTCCCAGCACTCAGAGACACCATCCCAGCCTTCCAGCACCATCCCAGCACTCAGAGACACCATCCCAGCCTTCCAGCACCATCCCAGCACTCAGAGACACCATCCCAGCCTTCCAGCACCATCCCAGCACTCAGAGACACCATCCCAGCCTTCCAGCACCATCCCAGCACTCAGAGACACCATCCCAGCCTTCCAGCACCATCCCAGCCATGATGCTTCTCACACCCAGCCCAGCTCCTGGGAGCGGCAGCTGACACAGCAGAGGAGCTGTTCCTTGCAAGGCTGCTGTGGGAAAAGTGTTCCCAAGGGAAACTGAGGCACTAACAGGGCTGGAAACACCAGCTCTTCTCTTCAAAGGCCTGTGTGCACTTAAATCTGCGCCCCTGGTGTGTCTGCTGGTAAATCTCCAGCAGTGGGGTGGGAAGCTGCCTTCCCTCCAAATCCGTCATTAAGATTTAGCATGTCGTGACTCCAAAATGCAGAATAATTCCAGGCACTGGAAATAAACTGCTGCCACGGGGCGTCTGCTCTGCAAGTGCGTGTCTTGCACAAGAGAGGGGAATTATTTCCCTAGCAGCACCCTCTGTTCAGTGGGATTTAAGTGCTGTCCCTGGAGGTCGATTGTATTGCAACTTTCTGGAGACAAAGACCTCGGATGCTGAGATGTTTGTGAGTCACTCCTGGGCAACCCAAGAAAATGTGTGTGCTCTCTTCTGACCAAAAAAGTACTTTGCATTCCTAAACTTTCCACTCAAAACACCAGCCCAACTTCAAATGAGCCTCAGTCGTGCCCTTCTTACGCAGGCAGGTTCTGGGAAGGAACCCCAAGAGACGTGGGGTGATGTAACACCAGACTTCTGTACCTCCAGAGGTGACACACCAGGAATTTCTGTACCTCCAGAAGTGACACACCACCAGATTCACTTCACTGCTCCACTCCAAGCAAGGCTCAGCCTGGATCTTGCCCCTTCTGACAAACAGGCAGCAACGAGTGTGTGCACGCCCGTCTGCTGAGCTTTTAGTTTGGTTTCCTCCTTCCCAAGCAGGAACACACGAGCTCTGCTGCCCCAGGAAGGAGCCAAAGAACAGAACATGACAAGATTTTACACACAACTGCAAGGCATTGTGAAATCAGAGAGGTCCATGAGATATCCAACACCACGGAGAACAGATGGTGGGACCTCAGTGCAGTGAGAGGATCAACCACCAACACTTGGTTCAACCCAAACCATCCCCTGCTCATCTGCGGTTCCCTTGGAAGCTGTCTGGCCCTGATCTCAGAGCACTGAGGTTTTCATCAAACCTACGCTGGCATTTTTGAGCCCCAATGGGTGAGAAAAAGCTGCTGCTGACTCAGGCAGCCCAGCGCAGGGATGAGGTGCAACCCAGCTCCACTCAGCAAGGCCGTGTTTTCACAGAGTATTCCGTGTGGATTTCAGGTTTTATTTGAACAAATTAGGCCTTGGGGACACAAAACAGAAGAAAAAAAAAAAAAGAAACCAAATGCAAAACCAGGGCTTGCAGGAGGGAAAAGGGGAAGGATTGTGTTAAAGAAGTATTTATTTGCAAGTCTAACGAGCATCTGGTTTGTACAAGTGCTAGAGAGATATCTGTGTCTCGTCTGCACAGAGGGGCTGCAGTCCCTCTGTGCCACAGCATTGGTGTCACCCCAAGAACCACCCTCTGCCCTCCACCACCACTTGCTTTCCCTTCTCCCATGTGCAATCCTCAAACCCCAAAGGAGACTATTCAGCTACATTAATTACAAAAGACTTGTCCTCCACCCCAGTGACTCCCAAGGGAACTCCAGCATGTCTGGGTATCGTGGGCAAGCTGTGGTTGGGTGATTGGGCAGCTTGGGACAAAGGATGGGAACCAAACAGGCCAAATATCAACACGTTCTGCTGTCACCCCACAAGCCAGCCCAGGTCACCTGCAGCTCTCAGGGGAGGAACAACTCCATGGCATTCCTGAAAGCCAGGCCAGCACCAAGCTGGGCAGTGGCTGCCACGGGACTGGCAACACCCACATCCCAAATTCCACCCGCAGTCTGTGTGGGACGCCAGCCCACCCCTGACCCCAGCACCAGGTCTCCAAGCCTTTGTTGACAAATGGGATGAAACAAAAGCTTTGGCTCCTGAGGGCCCTGAGGTCCAGAAGCTGCCACAGGCAACAGGGTCCCTGCAGGGAGCAGAGGCAAGGCTGCAACGGAGTGTAATCCTGCCGTAATGGACATTAGGGCTCACCAGGGAGGAATGGCTGTGATTACAGACCTGCTCTGCTTTTCCCACTCCATCACCATCCCGTACTTCACAGCAGGGATCTTTCACTCTTCCAACCGTAATTAAACTAATGGTTTTCTCAGATCCATGGAGGGAACAGTTTGGATGTTTTTTAGCTCAGACACCAGCAACGGGCAGATCAGGGAGGAAAAATAAATGCCGTGGCTGTTTTTTCTGAGATGGCAAAGCAGAGGAAAAGGGAGCCAGAGCATGTTTAGATCATCCCCCAACAAGGAAGTGGGAATGCAACAAGTCTGCATTGGAAGAGACTGTTTAAATTCATCATCACGACAATTTACACTTCTGTGGCACCAGCTGCAGCAGCACTTCAAAATCCTTTCTGAACAGTCACTCCCCAAGGCCCAGCTCCCCTGAGCAGCTCCCTGGGACAAGGGGGGACACTGGGGAGATCTCCGAGCTCTCACCACCCCCGTGTCTGCAGCCAGCCGTGATAAGCCAGGTTGTAAGACAAACATTGCCACCAAGAATGAGACAAACATTTCCCTCCAGCCCAGAGAGGGAACCTGGACCAGCCAGTGCCAGGATGCAGCAGGAACAGCCCCTTCCCCAGCCCAGCCCTGCCATGGCCAGCCCAGCAGGGCCATCCGTGCCCAGGGGAGCACACCTGGGGTGGCAGAAGGGCCACAGGGAGGACCCCAGCACACCTGGGGAGTCACACACACATATTCCCAACACTGGGCAAAGCTCCTCTGGGAATGTTTCCTTGCTGCGCCATTCCCAGCCTTGCAGGTGGCACTGGCAGAGGCGTCCCCACGCCAGTGGCTTTGCTCTGGGGTGTTTGTGCTGTGTCTGGTCTCGAGATCCAGCTCTTCCATCCAGTGCCACCACCACAGCAGGTTTCCTACCCTGCTTACCAACCCACAGGAATCTCAAGTTCCTCCACTCACAGGGCTCTGTAGGACCTTGGGGTGGCCCTTCCAAAAGCCACGATTCCAGGGCAGGGATGTGGGCTGATAAAACGTTTGAAAAGCACCCAAGTCTTTTAGAACCCAAAAGTTTTAGCACCCAAATCTCGCTGCCAGCCAGCAGCCACCAGCTTCTGCAAACGTTTCTCTGGCAATTTTGAAATTGTCTCTTCTCCTCCAGCGCACGAGCCACCCCCCATGCCCTGAGCCTCTGTGGGGCTCCACAACCCCACCTGCACCCATCAGCTTCTGCCTTTCTTCTCCCAGCACCTATCACCCGCTCGCAGGCCCTGAGAGCTTCCCTAATCTTGCTCCTCCGCAGGCACAGCAGTGCTGGGGAGCACCGGTGCTCTCCAAAGCAGTGTCAGCGAGCACGGGCACTGTGCTGGCACGGCGGGCTGAGCTGTGACACCAAACCTCCCCAAGGCACCAGCGTGTCCCCACGTAACCCACCCCGGCACAGCCCTGGGCTCTGCTCACTGAGCACAGCTCCATCCCCGGCTCGTTTTACACCAGCCCAACAGGCACAGGGTGGGGACACGCTGCAGACACGCTGGGGACACGGTGGGGACAGTCCTGCGAGTGCCAGGCTGGCGCTGGCAGCCGTCTCTCGGTCTGGAGGGGCAGGGAGAGACCTGCAGGTGACCTGGGCTGGTCTGTGGGGTGGCAGCAGAAGGTGTTGACATTTGGCCTGTTTGGTTCACATCCTTTCTCCCAGACACAGCAGAGCTGCCAAGGGGGAAGGAGAGACACAGCAGAGACTCAGTGACTGTCCCAGCAGCAGCAGTGGCGAGCCAAGGAGCTCAGCTGCAAGCGCTGCCCCGTGGGTCCCAGCGTGGTCACTGCTCTGGGGACACAGGGAGGGATGTCCCCACGCCCTGGTCTGGCTGAGCTGGAGCCCATCTGCCCCACAGCAGCCCTCAGAGGGCAGAGCCTCTGTGGTGGCTGGAGGGGGCTGATAACACCCTGTGCTGCTCACAGCATCAAAGCTGCCCCACAGTCACCCCTCGGCAGGAGCTGGGGCTGGGAGGGGACACTGCTGGGACTGTCCCAGACTGACCAAGGGGATATTGCACACCACATCAAGCAAAGGCTACAGAGGAAGAGAGGGTGGGCAGCTCTAATTAGGACATTTGCTTTCCGGAGCAGCCACTACGCTCCTGAAGGTACTTCCCAGGAAGTGGCTGGACATCATCTGCTGATGGGAAGTGAAGAATAAATCTTTTGTTTCCCTTTGTTTCCGCACATGACCTTTGCTTTTGCTTTATTAAACTGCCTTTATCTTGATCCATGAGGATTTTTCCATCCTAGTTTCTCCTGCAGAGAGGGAAGTGATGGAGCAGCTTGGTGGGCACCAGGAGCCACAGAATCATGGAATGGTCTGGGTTGGAAGTGACCTTAAAGCCCATGCAGTTCCACACAGGGACACATTGCACTGTCCCAGGCTGCTCCAAGCCCTGTCCAACCTGGCCCTGGACACTTCCAGAGATGGGGCAGCCACAGCTGCTCTGGGCAGGCTGTGCCAGGGCCTCACCACCTTCTGAGCATGTTATTTCTTTCTTATATCTAATCTAAACCTGCTTTCATAAAGCACTTCCCCTTGTCCTGTCACGACAGGCCCCGGTATGAAGACTCCCTCCATCTGGGGGAGATGGATTCCCAGAGAAAAGAAGGGAAGGAGCCACCCAGCATTCAAACCTTGGGCTCAAGACATTCATTTTATGTTACTTTCCAGTCAAGGTGAACCCACACCCTGCCATCTCCTTGAGCTGGAGGTGGAATGGCCAGGATGCTCCAGGGAGGCTGGGAATGCATTTGGAGCAGACAGACAGCAGGACGTGCCTCAGTGAAGGTGGCTAATGGAATATCACTCTCTGCTTTCTGGCTTTGGAGGGAAGGGCCAGCATGGGCTTTGCAGGCACAGGTAGCCCCAGCTCTTCTCCAAGGCAGGTAGGAGCTGGTGCTCACCACAAAGCTCTGCCTGCTGGCCCCAGCACAGCAGCAAAGCCTGACCACAATCTGTTATTTACATTCCTGACTCACTCCTTCCCTTTCCCCTGAAACGAGGACGTATTTACAGTCCAACTTGAATTCCCCTAAACGGCTCTGGGAGCCGCGTGAGCTGAAAGGTCAACCCTCAGAGTGAGGAGAGCAGGTTCTCCTGCAGGGAATCCCCTCAGCTCACCAACCTCTCCCTGGCAATGGTGAGAAGGAACCCCTATGATACCCCTGCAAAACCTTGGAGAAGGGCACAGAGAGCTCCTCACTGGGCTGTTTTGGGAAGGTCTGACCTTCTGCAACAATACAACAGGTTGAGACAACGTCTGGCTGCAACTTGCAGCTGCAAAGGCTTCTCCTGGCAAAGTCAGGCCGCCACCAGACATGACATGCACATGGTTGTAGCTGCCCCTCGCTCCCTCTTCCCCTACACAGCCTTAAAATATCATGTGAGTATTAAGTAAAGCAGCCAGCAGCAGCTTCCCCTTCTCCACGGGGATTAACACAGCAGGAACAGCCCACGCCTGCAGGACATGCAGGGCACATCCCCCTGTGCCCCGTCAGGTGAGGAATCCAAACCAACATCTCCGAGGCAATTTACAGAAACTGCAGCAAGAGGGGAAGGGCTCAACTCACACCTCTGATTTCCCAAACAAATTCACACTGAGAGCTGCTGGAGAAAGGACAAACCCCTTGGATGGGACAACAGGAGGATGCATTTAAGTCTGAAGAGCTGGGTAAAGCATCAAGAGCAACAGGGGGAAACTGAGCAACAGGACAAGGTCAGGTTGCATCTGCTGGCCTGGAGCAGAGCCCTGGGAGTACTCCTGAGCTCCTCGACATGGTCACCCTGCACCACCCGAGGGTGACACCCTGCAGTGGCTCACAGGCTTGAAGACTCAGTTTTGTAGCAACCTGTGGCTCAATCACCAGCTTCAGCCAGCAAGGAGAACTGTGGAGCTGGAGGGGGACAGGCAGGAGGTGCTGTCATGCACAGCCCACACCCCAGGAATTCCTGTTCTTGGAAAAAGAAGATGCTGGTCCCCTCAGGATCCCCTGATGCATCAATAAATGCACACTGACGGTGTGGGGAGAAAGAGGAAGCACTGCAAATTCCTGTTCTATTTATCATCCCCCTTGTTCTCTTCCTGGAAACGGGATGCTGCAGACCCTGTCTGGTGCAGGGAGCCTGGAGCTGTGTGAGCCCCATCCTGCCATTCCAGGCTGTGCTGCCAGCAGTGCCCAGTTGTGTAAGAGCCATCCCTGCGTGGAAAAAAAGCCTATTTTGCTGCTGCTGAACAACACCCTGCGATCCAGGGCAGGATGGACGGGGCTGGGATATGGACACAGAGCAGTGAGAGGTTTTTGGCTGCTCACGAGCACAGGGAGCTGTACCTGCAACTTGGGAACTGCCTGCCAAGGCAGCACCAACAAGAAATGCAAAACGCTGGAAAGGAGGCCAAGGAAAAGGGTGTCCCGGGACCGCCCTGCTGCCAGGGCCCTGTCACAGCTGTAGGTAAGCTAAGGTGTGGATTTTGGCATAACCAACACCTCTGGAGCCCTGCAGAGCACCTGCCACCTTTGCCAAACTTGCAGGGCAGCCTCTCCTAAAACACCCCCCTTGAAACACGCAGTCTTGCATAATACTTGTAGCATCAAGGAGCTGACAGCCGGCAGCCACAACTTTTCCTGCAGCAGCACCACCGAGCCCTGGCTCCGGGCAAGGGCAGCAGGAGCAGCTCCCACAGCTGCAGTGACACAGAGTGCTGGGTGTCCCCTCCATCCCCGAGCTCCGCTCACTCTGTTGTTTGCCAGCTTTCCCCGTGGCCCCGGCAGGCCCGCGGGCCATTGGCCCCTCCTTTCTCCTCCAGCTTCCGCACAGATATTCCTGATTTCATCACTCCCGGCTCTGGGAGCAGCGCTGAAGGCGCAGTGCCACAGCGAAGGGAGCCCTGTGAAGGGAGCCCTGCCTCCCCAGGGAGAGGCACCTTCCACCCCCAGGTCATTCTGGGGAACGCCAGGAAGGCACAAAGCCCACGGCTCCCACCTGGTTCCAGCCTGTCCTGACTGCCTGCCTCCCAGACAAGCCTCCGGGTCTGAAGTGCTCTCACTCCTCTGCCTGCACGTAAATAAAGCACTCGGGAGGGACTGTGGAAATGGGGCTGCACCTGCCTACGCTCACAGCGGGCTGGGAAGGGGATGGGGTATTTGAGGAGTAGCTGGGCAGGAAGGATCTGAGCTCCTGAGAGTCTCTCAGACCCCTCCAGACCAGGACAGGGCACAGTTTACAACAGGAAACAGCTTTAGGAAGCCTCCAAAGCAAGACTTCCCTCAGCAAGCTGGAGCGCCCCATAAGTGGGCGTTATTAAACCACTGATGGCAGCTGAGGAGCACAATGAAGGAGCACAGAGCTCCCTTCCCTCCTCACCTGCTCTAAGGCAAACACTCCACCTGTCCCCCTGGCTTTATCACCAGGGATGGGACCAGGGCCAGCTCAACCTCTGCACTGCCGGGGACAGCACAGCAGGTTCCATCACGTCACAGGTTTGGGCTAATTCGGCTGCTATTGATCCAGCTGCAGAAGTTTGGAAAACACTTTGTCAACAGCCCCCGCCCCGGCAGAGCGATGCTTTGATGCTCTCCCAGAGCGGGGCATCCCAGGCTCATCCCAGCGGGTGACTTTCCCAGCCCCAGCCGCTCTCTCTCTTTAATGCGGGAATCTCGGGACGCTTTGCAGCAGAGGCAAAGCCACCCCGGTCTGCTGCGGAGGGGGAGGAAGGGGAGGCCGAGCACCGGGAGGCTTCTGAGGGACTTTTCCAAGGTTACAAAAAGCATCTGTGGTTCAGAGAGGAAGTGAGCAAACCGGGCGCTTCCTCCCTGAGTGTCAAAGGCAGGAGAGCAAGCCTGGTCCAAGCAGGGGTCAGGAGCATCTCCAGGCCAGGCAGGAGATGAGGAGCCTGCGGGAGTGGAGGACCGGGATGCTGCTGTCCACCAGGCCCAGGACAGAGAGCCAAGGTCGTGGGCAGAGCAGTGCCCACCCGGCCCAGCCGGCCTGGGAGCTCTGCAGAAGATGTGCAGCAGATTTTGCCCCGGGATGTTTGGGGTGGTCCCACCCTGGCATGTTCAGAGGGTCTCTCCCCAGGATGCTCGAAAGGGTCGCTCCTCGGGATGCTCTCAGGAGCCACTCCTTGGGATGGCTGGGGGTGTCTGTCCCCCCCGGCCGGGGGGTCCTGCCCTGGGATGCCGAGGGGGTCCCAGCCCGGGCTGCTCGGCGGGTCTCTCGGGGCAGATGCTCACGAGGGTCACTCCTTGTGATGCCTGAGGGTCTCTGTCCCATTTGCCCGGGGGTCCCTCCTTCTCCAGGCCCTCCCCAGGCCCTTTCCCACGGATCCTCCCCACAACACCGCCCACCTACCCAGCTTCATGAGGCAGGCCAGGAGGATCCAGAGGGAGATCTCGAAGGGGATGCGGACGTGCGTGTAGTCGATGCCGATGACCGGGAAGGCTTTGCGGTGCTTGGCGTGCCCCTC
>NW_005054436.1:339051-342080 GCF_000277835.1 Geospiza fortis | reverse complement strand
CGCGCTGCCCTGCCCGTGCCCTTCTCCCCGGTGACCGCTCGCTCGCTCGCTCTGAGTCACCAGGAAATCTGATAAGGCTCCAATGAAACCTCTGGAGCAGCCTGGGGGGGTCGCTTGGCACCCGGCTCAGCCACCCTGATTTCTTGGCTCTCCTCCGCCATCCTGGCTGTCACATGTGTGTGACCAGAGCAACCCAAACGGGCTTTTACCTGCTTTGCTGCCCAGACTTTAGGTGTCAAAGGGGCCTTTTGGTAAAGATGCAGCCCTTAATTCTCGGGAGAAGTGCATGTGTTGAAGGCATGGGCCCTTTCCATGACATGTGGCAGCTGAGCCTCGAGCTTTGGAGGTAACATTTGCTGGTTTGCACCAGTTACATTCTTGATTTAAGCCTCCCGAAGTGCTAGTGGTCAGAAGGCTGCAGGGAATAGGGAGGGCAGGAGGGGAGCCTGTGGCAGCCACGGGGTGGAAAATCATCCCCAAACGTGACCCATCAATTAAAGCAGATCATCAGCCCCAGCAGGAACCCGCTAGGCGTGTCAATTCCTCTTTTCCGTTTGGCCGTGTGCTGGGCAGCCAAATTAATCTGTTTTAGCAATTAAGCAAGAAACCCTGAGCGTTTCTCGTTCTGAAGGGCTTAGTCATATCTGGGTGAGAAGCCTGAGCTGGTGATGTTTGGTTTGAGGCAGGACTGTGGGCCAAACCACAGGGGCTGCTTGGCTTCCAGAGGCAGGTCCTGGAGGCCAGAACAGGCACAGAACAGCTAGAAATGCTCCTGTGGAATCCCTGGGTCGGGTTTTGCTCCCTCCTGGCGCCAGGATCAGCCAGCGCTGAGGCGGGCTGCGGATGCTGGGTGTTTGCAGGGGGATGCAGCGCCCAGGGAAGGCCTCGTGCCTCTGGCAGCAGTTCCTGCTGGTCCTGCTTGGACAAGGGGCTGTCAGCCTGTCAGCCCTGCAGAGGATTTGGGTTAGAGCAGGTTCTTGGCCAAGAGGAAATTTCCTTGCTCTGACCTGTTTTAACCTGCAAACAACTCCCAGTCCAGCTCCAGGCGTCTGCAGGACAAACCACTTGCAGAGCAGGATCTGTGTCTGTGAAACTGCATTTGCACCCTGGGACATCCTAACTATGGCACAGGGTGTAAAATTGAACTTTGTGTGCGTGTTGTGGGGTTTTTACACTGAATTTCCTTTTTTCTTCTGTTGAGGTTGAGGATAGAAAAGGAGACAGGAAAGTCACCAGGAAACTGGTGACTTTTTAAATTATTAAAATAATTAAAAATTATTTTTAGTTATTATTAATTTAAAAATACATTATTAAAATGTCTTTTAAAATTAATAATAATTATTAAAAATGCTTTTGTACGACTTAAATTTCAACAGTGTAAAAAGGGAAAGCTCTCAGGCAGATTTATTCCGTGCTCCCTGCACTTTTCCTCAGAACAGCCACAGCCCTGTTCCACGAGGATCCTTTCCAGGTGTGGTTCTCCTGCAGGAGCTGGGAGAACACCCTGTTTGCATTCCCCGGCTTTCAGACTGCACCAGGAAACTCCAGGTCTGACAGTCAGAACCAGCAAGTCCTGCTTGGCTCCAGCCCTGGCGTTCCTGTCAGCAGCTTGAGAGAAAATCCAGCTCCCCTGCCCCAGTTTTCTCTCCACCAGCACGGAAAACTTCCATGTCAAGGGCATCTGAAGCCTGCCTGATTTTCTGCGTGGAGCTTTGGGTCCCCATGGAGATGGCATCTGAGAAAAGAAGATAAAACCCTTTTGTGAGGATGGATCCCGATTATTATTTGTTTAATTAGGATCTGGACTGATGCAGAGGCAACAATTAACAGTTACCTTCTGTAAAGGACTTTGACAGCAGTTAATGACTTGCAGGATGGAGACAAACCATTGCAGCTGTCATTTATGAGGCTGGAGGTGCAAGGAGGAGTCCTCAGGCCTGATGTCTCTGATTTAAGGGGCTTTTCCTCCTTCTTTTGGAATAACCAAGCAGGAATTTTCTTCTGCCGTGCAGCTGGGATTGTCTGGGAGCCAGGGAATTAAGTTCCAAATGAAAATTTAAACTATTCATTACACTTTATTAGCAGGCTTCAGGAATGTTTAATTGTGGAAATAAATTACAGGGAGCTGAGTGGGTAAGTTTTGATTTCTTTCACACACCTCCCCTTTTTGGGAGGGTTCATTAAGAGGGTTGGGACTGGGCTTGCTTGTCCTCAGTGTCCGCAGGGCGGGTGGCCGCGGGGAGGACAAGGCCAAAGGGAGGATTTTTGCAAACACTGCCACCCCCTGGCTCTTTGCGCTTTATTTTATAAAGAGTTTTGTTTTCCGAGCAAACCCGGGCTCGGTGCTGTGCAGGGAGGAGAGATCCCGCAGGGTCAGGGGGCTCGGCCAGCCCGGCACGGACGGTCCTGGGGGTCCCCGCAGGGTCAGGGGGCTCAGCTCCTCTGCCCGGAGCAAAGGCTGGCAGGACTGGGTGAGGACAAAAGGAGCTTCAGGGTGACCGAACTGCAGCTTTCCAGCACCTGAAGGGGCCAACGAGGGTTGGCTCAACAAGGGAGAGGGAAAGGGATTATTTAAAAGGGTCTGGAGTGGCAGGACAAGGAGGGATAGCCTTCAGCTGGTGGAGTGTAAGTTTAGATGGGATTTTGGGAGGGAAATGAGTGTGGGTAGGCACAGGGTGCTCAGAGCAGCTGGGGCTGCCCCTGGATCTCTGACAGTGCCCGAGGCCAGGCTGGAAATTGGGGCTGGGAGCAGCCTGGGACAGTGGGAGGTGTCCCTGCCATGGCAGGGGTGGGACAGGGACATTTCCAGGGACAGGATACAGGACCCTGAGCCCCCTCTTCTGCAGGCTGGACAAACTGAGTGACCTCAGCCTATGCCTTCCCGGCTTCCCCTCCAGGCCCGTCGCCATCCTGGCCGCTGTGGAGCGGCCCGAGCTCAGGGGGCTCCAACCCCCAGGTTTGGGGCTTTAACCCCCAGGTTTGCGGCAGGAGAGGCGGCGGCCATCACTCCGCCTTGACTACATCTCCCA
>NW_005054436.1:332387-338349 GCF_000277835.1 Geospiza fortis | reverse complement strand
CCCTTCCCTCCCGGCTGCCCCCCTCGCCTCCCTTTCCTGACATTTCCCCCACCCCTGTCTTTCCCATCAGTTCCCCCCACCCCAGGCTCTGTCTGCTGTCCCCCGAGGTGTCACCTCCTTCTCCTTACCAGGAGCCTGACTGCCTTTAGGGATCTCTCCTTTATCCATCCTCCCACCGCAGCCCCTCACCCCCATCCTGCCCAGGCCCTGTTCCCCCCAGCCCTGCATCTGCTGGTGCCACCCCTGCCAGGTACAGCCCCTGCTCTCTGCCTCCTTTCCCCCTCCCACCCCAGCACTGCCCTGTCCTCCCACTCCTCTCCCCTTTCCTGGGTGTGACACTGCCCTGCTCCCTCCTGTGCTCGCTGTGCCCTGGCTAAAGCCTTCCAGAGCCATTCCCTGCCCTGCTGGGTGTGCTGCAGCCCCTTTCCCTGGAGAGGGGGTCAGCCTCTCCTCCTGGAGCTGCTGGGCCGTGTGCATCTTGGCGCTGGGGTGTTGCCTGTGCGGGCTGGGGGTTCTCTGTTCTCTTCCCTTTTCCCGTGGGTGTGTCAGCTGGGTCAGGGCAGGCAGGATTGCACTGGGAGGGCTGAGCTGTGAGCACCGTGTGGCCCGAGTGTGTCAGAGTTCCCCTGTGCTGCCCCTGCCAGGGCTCCCATCTCACCTCTTCTCCTGGCTCCCTGCTCCGGCCATCCTGGGGAGCCACTGCTGCTCCCGACAGCTCCTTCAGCTGGAGAAAAACCTTTTAACTAGGTGTTTGCTGCTAACCAGGGCATTCCCTCTTGGGTTTTCAGGTTTCCTTAAAACAAAAATTTCTGTCTACACTTATGTATTTTAATTTGATCTGTGACCTCTTGGAAAGTCAAGAGGGCAGGAAAATAAGTTGTGAAGATAAGGAAGCCTCTCAGGGCAGGTTCTGGGTGGTGTTTGGAGGGGTGAAATAATTTATAGGTGGTGAAGGGAAGGGTCTAAGGAATCTTCCCTTGGGGTGAGCTGTGTATTCAGAGGCTCGTGGTGTGCAGAGTGCTGTTTTTTTCCAGTGACCTTGAGTTTGGAGCCTGAGACACTTGGGCACATCCAGGCAGTTAGGAATGGGATTGCTTGTTTGAAAGTGCTGATTTTGGGAGTCCTGCTGCTCTGGGGAGCTCCTTGGGGCGGATGGAGTTTCCCAAAGGGTGCTGGTGCCAAGGCTGGGGCTCTGCCCCCCTGTGCAGCGCCCATCACTGTGTTTCTGTGGGTGGGAGGTGCTCAGGTGGCTCCATGAGAGGGAAATACAATCCAGCCAAGGAGCAATCCCCCAAATCCAGGCTGTGTTGGGAGTGTTTGATGTTAAATTGATGGAATTATTTGTGTTATCAGTGTGGAGGTTTTGTTTCCAGGCTTGGCATGAGTGTTCCTCTCCATGCCCTGGAGTACCCTTTGGAAGTGTACTTTCCCAGGAGCTTAAGGGGCTTTTCAGTGGCTGTCAGTGCAAACAGAGCCTGCCCAGTTTGGAGCCCATGGAAATGTGTGCCTTGTTAATTTTTGACTGTGCATTTGAGCCTTGCGAAAGCCCCGTTGGTGCCCTGCAGTTGTGTGCGGCCGCGGAGGCCAGGGGAAAGTGCAGGAGCTGCAGGTGGGCTGATCCTCTCTCCGTGTGCTCAGGGAGCAGTGTGAGCAGAGGCTGTCACTGCACCCCAGGTTTTTCTCCTGTCCAGGTGCTCCAGGCAGGCTGGAGCAGTGAGGGATGAGGGAAAGCTGTCCTTGAGGGGTGATAGAGAAACGTGCCCCGGTGTCATCCGAGGAATAACCCCAGAGAGGTCGCGGGCCATGGGACGGGGTGGTTGGAAGGGACCTCAGGGATGGTTTTGTTGCAGGGCAGCAGCACCTCCACATCCCAGGCTGTTCCAGGGCCTGTCCAGCCTGGCCTGGAGCACACAGCCAGGGCTGGGGCTGTCACTGGCTGGAGCCAAGGGAAGCTGCCTGTGGAGTCAGCCCTGGTAGCAGCAGTGCAGATCTGTCCTAAATTGTCCCTCACTCTGGGGCTCCATCCCTCTTTCCACCAGGGGCTGGTTGTGCCAGGTTAGTTAAAAGCCAGAAGCTGCAAGAATGGGTTAGAGCAGAATTTGCACGGTGGTTTTGCCTAAAGAGGAACATTCTTTACCAATTTCCATGGTGGAAGTTTCCAAAGAATTTCCAATTCCTTTAGTGGTGACAAAGACAGACTCTTTGGAGGGACTTCATGTTTGGAGGCCTTTGTGTCTAAGAAATTGGGAGGCACAGTTGATTTTTGTCTGATTTTTATTACATATTTTGCAGGAGATTTAAAAGTCTTGGGAGATTTTGTTTTATTCCAGGATCAGTTTGAAACTGGAGGCTGGATCTGCCTGTACAGTGGTGGGGTCTTTAGTGTTAAGAACACTTAATATTTATTTTATTGTTTATTATTTATTTATTTAATATTTGAATGAGGTCACTGTCATATCCATGGGGACTGGGAGTCTGGGACTGTGATCAGTTGTGGCTAATGCTCAGAATGTGATCTGGAATGAGAATTTGGGCTTCTTAATCCTTTGTCTGTGTAACCATGATAATTTAAAAGTTGCCAGAGCCTTTGTAGTTGGGGAATACCTGTTAAGCAACAAAAATAGCAAAGGAGGAAAGGCTCTTGGAGCCTTCTTGGCCAAGCAAAGGCACAAGGTCTGGGAGACCTTTGAGCCTTTTACAGCACCCAGCTGCCAAATCGAGCACTTTCCTGGAAAGAGAGACACCTTGGGCTCCTGCATTCCTGTTGGACTGGGTTTTATCCAAGCCTGTTACCCAAGGTCTGACTTCTTGGGTGATTTTCCTCGCCTGTATTTTTTAAGAAGTAAAGTTAAGATGTTCCACAAGGTAGAAAATGCTGCACAGAGAAGTCTCTGTTGAAAAACAGAGTTTTTAACAGTCTGTTAAGGAGTGGTGGTTTTGGGGGGTTTGGCTATTTCTTCTCTCTGTTTATATAGAGGGGTTATGGGGTATTAATGGTTTTGCAGTGACTTATTTAGCTCTAAATTGGCCTCCTGGTGTGGGTTATTTATGGCTGTATATGGGAGAGATGGATCTTCCCATGCACATGCATTTTCCCACGTGTGTCCTTGAGGCTGTTGGAAGAGAAAGGAGCTGATTAGAAATTAGCCATAACTAGAGGTGGGAAATGTGAGAAAAATACTCCCAAAAGAGCAGTGGAGTGTTTGTCAGTGGGGACGTGACAGCCTGCTTGGCACTGGCATGGTGGGGTCCTAAGAGCCAAATCCAACTGCCCTCAAAGAGGGAGACAAGAAATCTGCCGGGCAGGGAAGAGGAGGAGGGAGCTGGATGGTGCTTGGAGAGGGGAGGTTGTGGGCAGAGCCTGGGAATGTTGTAGGGGAGCTCTGAGGAGAGCGGAAGGCACTGAGGTGTGTGGGATATTGTCCCTGTGTCTGTGCCTGAGGCCATTCCCTCTGCTCCTGTCCCTGTTCCTGGAGCACAGCCCGACCCCCCGGCTGTCCCCTCCTGGCAGGAGCTGTGCAGAGCCACAAGGGCCCCCTGAGCCTCCTTTGCTCCAGGCTGAGCCCCTTCCCAGCTCCCTCAGCCCCTCCTGGGGCTCCAGCCCCTTCCAGCTCCATTCCCTTCCCTGGATACATTCCTGCCCCTCAGTCCCAGTCCCAGAGTTTGGGGAAGCAGCTCAGAATCCTCTCAGGAGCTGCAGGGTCAGCAGATCCACCTGCCCTTGTGCCCAGATGCTGCTGCTTCCTCCCCTTCCTGTCCTTGGGAGCCATTCCCAGCTCCTCAGGGAAGTTGTTGTTGTGGTTGCCCCATCCCAGGGCCAGGTTGGACAGGGCTTGGAGCAGCCTGGGACAGAGGGAGGTGTCCCTGCCACGGCAGGGTGGGACAGGAGGGCCACTAGAAGCCCTCCTGTGGCAGCAGAGAATCAGATGAGGGTTGCCAGGACTCCTGTTTGTTGCAGCGTTTCTGTGAAATGCTCTTGTTTCAATGAATCAGCATTTCCTCATTTAGAAGAGGAAAATTTTGGCTTGTTCTGCTTGGAAATGTTTTTAAACTAGAAGGTTACATAGGACAAAATGGGTGTTTGAAATTTCATTTTTATTCTTTTTGTTATGTTAAAGAGAACTGTAGAAATGTCTAAATGGGCCAGGCAGTGGGGTGGAAACTGGGGGAATTGCAGCATTTCTCAGGGACTGACTGATCCTTTGCTAGGCAGCCTGTCCAGCTCAGGGTTGGGACCATCACTCTGCAATTTGAATATTTTTTTAGCAGAAGTAGCCAATTCCATGGGGTTTCAATTATTTAGGTTAGTACATTAAACTCCATTAAGAGCGTGCAAAACTCTTAATTTCTCCTGGAAATTCAATTTTAACTGGTTACCTCTTTTCTCTTGCTGGGGTAATTAGGTGTTCAGTTGTGACATCATGTTGTGATTTCCAAGGAATGTTTATGCCCTTTTGGATATTTTAGGGGTGTTTTGCTGATAATCCAATGTAGTAAATGAGAGAGATGTGGCCAAAAGCATCAATGCTGTGTTTATTCACTTTGTTGGTTGTAGAGTTTGGGAAACATGGCATTGGACAGGAGTGGTCATGGAATGGTGGGAGGGAAGCCTGGGGCAGGAAACTGCTCTGGGCTCACAGGGTCTCTGCTGGGATAGAAGCATGGATTTTCCAGGCTGATACCTGGAAATTGTCCTGGAATTCTGCTCATCCTGACTTTCTCCACAAACCGGGAATGGCCTTGAGTCAGACATCCATTCTTGCATTGTTCCTCCCCTGAGTTTCTTCAGGAGCCTTCATTCCCAACTTCCCAGCTGTTAGCCCGTGTTTCTGGAGCTGGGCAGTGTGTGCATGGCCTAACGTGCGGCGTCCCCGCCGCGCCCCTGCTGTGTCCCTGCTGTCCTGCAGGTAACTGAACACCTCAGCGTGGATCCTGGCATGCTTGGATGCACAGCAGCTCTTCCCACTGCTTCTCTTCGTCTGCCCCACTGCAAGAAGATGGCAAAAGCCAACATCACCAGAGACATCATCCACAGGCAGATCAAGGTAGGTGTGAGCCCGTGTTCAGTGGTGCTGGCTGGAGAGAGGGCAGTCAGTGCCAGAGTGGGGAAACTCCTGGAGCTGCCTCTGCCTGGGAACCAGATCTCTGTTACTTACATATTGATAAGCCCTGTAAGGAGCTTAGGAGAACAAACACACAGGACCTGTCACTGTCCTTAATGGAGAGCTGGGATGTAGTCTGGCATGACAGGAGCACAGTTCCTCTCCCTGGGTTGGTTTGCCATCATCAGCTCTGTTCCTTCTGAGTTGAAGAGAGAAATAGAGCTGCTTGTGTTTGGGCACCACAAAGGCCCTTAGCCAGCTTCCCTCTCTGCTTTCTGTGTTCTCCCCATGTGATCTTGCCATCAGAGGTATTTCTGACTGTAGTAAAGCTAATGATCTCTGTCACAGCCTCTCTGTCTCCTTTTCTTTAGAGTGTGCTGTGTTGCTTCCTTTGTGTAGGGGAAAAAAAACTTGTACAGTGGTGGGATCAGTCATCTGATGGCTGCTTTGGTGGAATATCAACGTGAAAGGACTGGCTGCAGCAGACACAATAGGCAATTATTGCTGGGACTCAGAGGCCTGAAATCATTTGCAGCTTTGCTGATAATCAGCATTCAGGAAAGGGATCTGTGAGTGGCCAGAATAAGGAACCGGGGGCTCGAGTGCTCACTTTGCAGTTCGGTACCAAACTCTGTTATAAGCTTGTAATTCAATCCATGTGCAGAGATTTGTTTTGCTGCCCTAACAAGGAAGGGCTGGTTCTGTGGTTTGAGCCCTAGCCTGGGACTGTCTCAGACTGTCTGCTCTGTCAGACTTTGATGTGTGACCTTGGGAAGATTGCTAAGTCAGGCAGTTCCTTGTAGGAAAAGCAGTATCCTACCCCACAGCCCTCACAAAGTCACTGGGGCTGCAGCAGCACA
>NW_005054436.1:314188-332355 GCF_000277835.1 Geospiza fortis | reverse complement strand
TCCACAAAAGTACATCAAGGGGTTTGAAGTCTGTCATAGAAGCTCCTACAAAAAGCCTGGTTTGTTTTGCCTCCAATCCTTTTATGTCTGTCTCCATTCTGTCTTCAAATAGCTTTTGGTGTGTGGAGTTCATTACTGAGCACTGGGCTGGGAAGGGAATTCAGCACTTCTGTGTGTGCTCTGGGACTGCAGATGTGCTCTGAGCACCACCAGGGTGGTGTTTTGGGCACCACCAGGGTGATTTTGACATTGGGGTTCCCATCTCTAAATGCTGGTGACAAAGGATTAAGTTGACAAGTGTGGCATGGAGTGAGACCACAGCTGGGTCAAGTCCTAGGGAAGAATCTCCATTTAGATGCTCTATCCAAAATCTGACTGGCATTCTCTCTCCTTCATTCCTGCCTCTGCAGTTGGCCTTCTTTCATCAGAGCCATCTGCTGATGCATCTGTGAGCCCTGTGAGATCACAGGGGAAACAACTGTCCTGCTTTCCTTCACCTTCATTTGTACTGACGCAGCTCTGTGGCAGCTGTTCCCATCCCTCTGGAACAGCCTGTGCACTGCAGCTCTGCTCCCTGCCCGAGGAACAGCCCATCCCTGGAGGCAGCTGGCCAGTTCCACTCCCCAGCTCCTCACCCCGTGCTGCTGCTGCCTTGGGACCGGCTCTGCAGTGGCACAGTTCTCCTGGGCAGCTCAGCATGGAGGTCCCGCTGAAATCCTTGCCAAGGGATAATAGCAGCCATTCCCAAGTTCTTCCCTATGTTCTGCTTCCGGCGCCAGGTCGGGTCAGCTCACTCTGCCCCAGTGTGGGCCTCCCAGAGCTGGTTCTGGCTCCTCAGCTGGAGCCTGGCACTGAGTTACACAGCATTTCAAATCAGTTCAGGGAAAAGATTAAGATTTGCCCACCTGGAGATGTTCAGAGGATGGGAAGACTGGAGAGGGAGTTGTCACAAGGATGTTTAGTGATGGGACAAGGGGGAATGGCCTTGAGCTGAAGGAGGACAGGGTTAGATGGGATATTGGGAAGAAATTCTTTCCTGGGAGGGTGGGCAGGCCCTGGCACAGGTGCCCAGAGCAGCTGGGGCTGCCCCTGGATCCCTGGCAGTGCCCAAAGCCAGGCTGGATGGAGCTTGGAGCAGCCTGGGACAGTGGAAGGTGTCCCTGCCATGGCAGAGGTGGCACTGGGTGGGCTTTGAGGTCCCTTCCTACCCAAACCATTCTGGGATTCTGTGGACCCCTACCACAGTACAGGACCTGTGGACCCCCCAATACCTGGTGTGGTTTTTAAAGCTGAAGAACGTTCTCTGAAAGGGCAGGAGGAGTGTTTGTGTGCCGTGCTCAGTGTGCTCATGCTCCCCTTTTGCCCCTGCAGGAGAGGGGAGCGCTGGGCTTCGAGCGCCACTACCACGTCACCGACCCCTTCATCCGCCGCCTGGGGCTGGAGGCTGAGCTGCAGGTGGGTGTGCAGAGGGAAACCAGCTGCTGGGGGGCACCTTGCTGCAGGAGTGTGTGAGCTGCTCTGGTTTATCAGGTCACTGCTGATTTCTTGGTCCCCCAAACTGCATCAGAGCCAGGAGCTCAGTGAGAGCTTGCATGAGCTTTCTGCGCTGCCTGGTGCACCTAGAGGAGAACCTGTAACAGGGTGGGCACCGCCTCACCTCAGCACTGCCTGGTGCACCTAGAGGAGAACCTTTAACAGGGTGGGCACCACCTCACCTCAGCACTGCCTGGTGCACCTAGAGGAGAACCTTTAACAGGGTGGGCACCGCCTCATCTCAGCACTGGTGCCTGAAGAAGACAATTGTCAGCTGTTCAACGTGCTCAGCTCTAATGGGATCCCTAAGGAACAGGTTGTAGTGCACTCTGACATACCTTAGAAAAGATCAAGATTATACAGAATATTCTGAGTTAGAAGGGACCCACAGGGATCATTGAACTCTTAAGTGAACAGCCCCATCTGGGGGTCAAACTCTCCACACCCTGCTCCACCCAACTGAGGTAACCTCTAACACATCCATTATCTTGGTTTGGGGGAGAAAAGGGTTATTTTGTCCCCCTTTTCAGTCACATCTCCCACATCAAATGGTGCTCAACGCTCCCCCATTTCCTGGTGCAGTCGTTGGTTAATGTGGATGAAGATGGATGGTGTAGTCACCCAGCAGCAAGGTGCTTCTAACAGAGCTATCAAAAGTGCATTTTCCCTGTGTTCCCAGAGTGCCTGTACATGTAATTTGTCAGCCTAGCCAAGGGCTTTGGAAGCAAAGTCACCTTTCTGTGTGTACAGCAGGATTTCAGCTGTAGCCTCTGAGGCTAAACTGCCATTTTATTCAACACTACCTTTTTCTATTTGTTTCATTTTGCCTTTTCTACCCCAACTGCTCTACCATGTCTGTCTTTTCTGGAGGTGCTTATCTACTAAGTGTGTGGAATTCTTTGCAGGGATGGAATAAAAAACCCTACTTTTATTGGAAGAAGTTATTTGTGAGGAGCTCAGTGTGTCCTTGTCTCAGGACAGCTCTGTTTGATACATCTGAAGTTTGACTAATGCCATCTTCCCTTGCCTCCTTCCCTCAGGGTCACTCTGGGTGTGTCAACTGTCTGGAATGGAATGAAAAAGGAGAGTAAGTATGTGGCTTCATTTGGGGAATCAGCAAAGCCATAACCCCAGGTTTTCCCAAGAGTAGGATGTAGGTCATGTTATCATAAGCAGCTGCTTCCCATTTCTAGTAAAGTGGAGCTCAAGCTCAAATTTTGAGCTGTAGTAGAGCTTCACGCTTCAAAAGAAGCTTTATTTTGTTAAATATATCTGGATATTATTAGAAATGCCCCTTTAGTGAGTTCAGAAGGGAAATGGTCAGACTAAGAAGTGGAGATTGCAGGCTGCTTCTCTTCTCTTAAGTGGTATTATGGATTATAATGGATCTTTAGGATTTGCCCAGCTGGTGGTGACACTTCCCCACCCCCTTCACCACACTGTTAAAAGCTGCTGCTGGGGGACAGATCTGCAAGGGAAGGAGGTGGAGAATTCACCCCTCTGCAATTTTAGAGGGACACTAAAGAGCAACTTCCAGTAACCAAGTGGAATGAAGAGTTTCTGTGTGAGCAATGAGTGGATTGGAGGAAGAGTGGGTATTTCTGCACATGCCTCTTACAGTGTCCAAAGTCTGCCCTCTGATACTTTTCAGAATTATTTACCAGTGAAAATTTCATGTGCTTGAAAGAGAATGGCTAAGCTTAAAAGAGCTGAGAGTTGCAGATGTCAGATTCCTTTGGTCCAGATGGATGGACAAGGCCAAGAGCCCCTTGCAATGACTTTAAAAGCAGTTTGTGGTTCACCCCACGAGCCCTGGGACAGCCTGGGCACCTCTGGAGCCTGGGAATGGATGCTAGAGATCAGAGATGGTGTGGAGCAGTTAACACAGCCAGGGTGGTGGGGAAGGTGGAGGCCCTGCATTTTGCTGTTGACCAAACATTCCTGTTTTCCCATTGCAATGGGGGTGAGATCCTTCAGTCAGCTGTGCTTTCTGTGGAATTGTTTTTTGTCTGCTTTAGCTCCTAGACCTGGCTGAAGGGATGGGTACATGGTGAGCAGCAAGAACAGAGAGCTGAGGGAAGAGAGGAAATGGGCTGGTTAGGGCTGAATTAACTTAATGGATGTCTGTGGTCAAACAGCTCCACAGACCCGGGCACGGTGTGGAGCAGAAGAATTCATGGTGCATGTTTGTCTCCTGTTCCTTCTAGCTTGTTGGCCTCTGGCTCTGATGACCAGCATACCATTGTGTGGGATCCTCTGCACCACAAGAAACTCCTTTCTATGCACACAGGACACACTGCAAACATCTTTTCTGTCAAGGTATGTGCTAGAAGGAATGAGCAGCTAACAGAAACAGCAACCTGAGCAGTAAAAGGATAAATCCTTGCTAGGAAACATTTTCCTGCAAACAGTTTCCCCCAAAAAAAGTTTAATTTTTCTAATTATGGGGAAAAGGATTAAATCTAACGTTGCACTTAGTTTATGCAGATCCCAGGCTTATTCTCTCAGTGAATTGGAAGGAAATGGTTGTAGCAAGCTGGGATGTGTGATGAAGCCAGTCTCGTGTCCTGCTGTAGCTGGTGACTCTTGAGTGTGCATGCTGACCTGTGTAATAGGGAATACCATGGGTTAGCCCACGTTCCTGGAGCAGAATTCCTGCTCTGTGAGTGCCAGGGTGTCCCTGTGAGCAGCCCCAGTGCTGCTCCAGGCTCAGTGTCCAATCCCTCTGCCGCAGTTCTTGCCGCACTCGGGGGATCGGATCCTCATCACGGGAGCTGCAGATTCCAAGGTGCACGTCCATGACTTGACTGTCAAGGAGACCGTGCACATGTTTGGAGATCACACTAACAGAGTGAAGCGGATTGCCACGGCGCCCATGTGGCCAAACACCTTCTGGAGTGCAGCAGAAGATGGCTTAATCAGGTACAGAATTCCAGTTGGTTTGGTTTTGGGAACCATCACAATGTGTGCTGTGCACAGACCTGAAGAGAGGCCGTCTCTGTACTAAACAGCTTAAGCCTCATCTCTCCCTTTCCTGAAACTGGAAAGGTTTATCTTGAAGAGTCATAAATACTCTCCTCAGCTCCTCCATTTTCCTCACTGCTGGAAAGGGAGGCCGGGAAAGGAACAGGTCATGACTTGGGAGTTTAATTTGGAACTTGAATAAATCTGTGCACATTGTAGATCTGCTTTTAATGATTATCCTGGTACTGAGGCCTAGTGAGTGCTGTCCCAGCTCAGGACACTGCACGAATCTCTTCTGCTGCTTCTGTTATCCCATGGTATGTCTGCCTCACTGCCACCCCTTTGCAGGCAGTACGACCTGCGGGAGAACAGCAAACGCTCCGAGGTCCTGATAGACCTGACTGAGTACTGTGGGCAGCTGGTGGAGGCCAAGTGCCTGACAGTGAACCCCCAGGACAACAATTACCTGGCCGTGGGGGCCAGCGGGCCCTTTGTGCGGCTCTACGACATCCGCATGATCCACAACCACAGGTAACAGCACCTGCCTCTGGGGCAGGCTCCTGGGGCTGGCATCTGGTGGGAACAGGGATCCAGCACTCTCCTCTTTCTGGGAAGTTTCACTCAATTTTTTCTGTGCACGGGATGGTGTGAGGCTGGTGACCCCATGGCTGTATGGGCAGTTGTGTCCTCGTGGGTGGGCAAGAAAAGCCGGTGCAGATGAGGCTTCCAGCAGCTGACTGCTGTGGTTATCCTGAGGCTGTTTGTCTCTCTGTAGGAAAAGCATGAAGCAGAGTCCCTCAGCTGGCGTGCACACGTTCTGTGACCGGCAGAAGCCCCTCCCGGACGGGGCAGCTCAGTACTACGTGGCAGGTACGGCCTTGCTCTGGGCGGCACTGGGGGCTTCACTGTGCAGAAACAGAGTTACCCATCACACGCAAACCCCTGCCCAGGGCAGCTCTTCCATGGGATGTCCCATGGAATTGCACGTTATTCCACTGGGGAGGTGAGCTAGCCTTGCTGCTTTTTGTCCAGTGTAAATGTGTTTTTGTCACTCCTGCTGGAAAGTGAAGGATTGGGTATAGCCTGGGCTCTATAGTCTTTCCTGGAACTGGTCCCAGTTCAAAATCTTCTTGGCACAGAAGTGACTTGTCCTCATCCTGCAGATAAAGAATCAGTGATGCAGTATCTGAGCAATCTAGATGACATTTTTCTCCAGTGCTCATTATTTACTATGTTTTACCCCAAAATGTTTGGGTTGTTTTTTTTTTTTAACAATATCTCAGACCAGCATGTTCAGCAGACCAGTTCTGACAGTCCTGCTCCTGATGATTCCCACTAGAGGATTCCTCAGGTCTCCTGAATTGGTCATGCAACACATCTGCTGTCTGAAGAACAGAACCTGTGTGTGAGCTGAATATTTAGGAGCTTTGGTTTCCTTGTGCTGAGGGCTTTATTGAGGAAACCTAATTAGGGGGTTGAGGATGGAGGTATTTGCAGATGGCCACAAATCACAAAAGCCAAATCCTAGAGAATCCCCAAAACTGAGATTTGCTGGGTTCTGGAGGCTCATTGTTAACAGGGCAGTTATGTGGGGTGGCTGTGCAAAGCTGGAGTAATGGAATCACAGAATGGTTTGGGTTGGAAGGGACCTTAAAGCACACCTTGCTGCATGGGCAAGGACACCTTCCACTAGACCAGGTTGCTCCAAGCCCCATCCAGCCAGGCCTTGGACACTTGCAGAGATGGGGCATTAATACCCAGAGCCTGTGAAAAGGCACCTGTGCATGTTTTGTTTCCTCGTGGAAGGATCCCGTAAACTGCGGGAAGTGGAAAATCCCGTAGGTGCTTGTGCTCCATGGCTTTGCTCTTTAAAAGGGAGGGCTGGGCTAGGACAGAGACAACAGTTGAGAGTTAAGCCAATAATTCTGGACTTGTCCTCTCCACAGGGCACCTCCCAGTGAAGCTCCCAGACTACAACAACCGGCTGAGGGTCCTGGTGGCCACGTACGTCACCTTCAGCCCCGATGGCACCGAGCTCCTGGTCAACATGGGAGGGGAGCAGGTAAGGAGGCAGAAAAGTTCACTTTGGGTCACTGGACATTGCTGTGTGCTGTTGGAAATAGGTACAGCAACTTCTCTGTGGGTAATGTGATGGATTTTAAACTGCTTTCCGATTAATTCTGACTAAATACTTGGGATTAGGGATATATTTGTTATGCTGTCACTGATCAAAGTTAAACCACGTTCTGTTGTGGTTTTCCAATTCACATTTCACTCTCAGGAAGAGGGGAAAGAAAATAAACAAAGGTCAGTTCTGAAACTGACCTTTGTTGACCTAGAAAGGATTTCATAACTCATTCTTGAAACATCAAACTGCTTCTGTAATAGAATATAGTGAATAAGGAACTTGGAGAAGCAAAGGCCTTCACCTGGAATATTGATTGCTTTAATTTTAAGCTCTGGGTATTATTCATGGATCTTTTGTAAAGCCTATCAATGGAATGAGAAAATCCTCCTGACAGCATTAATCAGCGTGGATTAAACAGGACCTTTGCTTGTGGGCAGGTTGCACTGTGCTTGTCCTCTCCAGCTCTTTCTCACACGTGCACTCGCTCCCTTTAGGAGAGGGGGAGCTGTGGGTCTGGCCTGGGCTGTCCATTCCTGTCCCAGTACAGCTGTAAATTAGGATTTCACAGAGCTGCCGTGTCAGTTTCTTGGAAAATACTGGTTTCATCTTAGAGAGACTTTTCCTTGGTGTCTCACCTCTTTTCTGTCAATAAGTGTTTGGTTTCTTCATTATCATTGTGTTAATTGAAATATTTCAGTTACTTAATTGAAATATGAAGCTTTCTGAGCAGGTTGGTCAGTGGTCAGGGCATCTTTTAAACTCTGCAGGTGTGGAGTAAGACCAGGTTCCTGTTTCTCAGTGTTGTTGTCTCTGAACTGGGCTGGACTGGGACACACCCCAGTTACTGCTGCCATCCCTTGTGTGTCCATCTATAAAAATGATTCTTAGTGAGAAAATTGGAAATAGCAAACACAAACATGGAACTGTGTACCTACTGAGCCCTCTTTTATTTCTGACTTGAGCATCTCTGTTTTGCAGGCTTGTCTCATGCTCTTTTTTCCCTTCCTCAGGTCTATTTGTTTGATCTGACGTACAAACAGCGACCATACACTTTTCTCCTCCCAAAGAAGTGCCACACTTCAGGGGGTAAGTGTGATGCTGTCACAAAGGGAGTGAGCAGCAGAGTGGAGTTCTGCACTGCACAAATTCATTTTCAGCGTGCAGGAGGAGAATGAAGCAGGGTGTGGGTGCTGCTGGGCTGCTTCTGCAGTGCAGTTCATACCCTGGTGCCAAATTCCTTCTGCGGTGGGACAAAACATGAGGGCAGAAGTGACCTGTGGAGAGGGGGGTGTGTGAGTTGAGAGTGCCTAAAGCTGTGCTTGAGGATTAAGCACACTGTTGAGTGGTTGAGGTCCTGGTATCCTCCCAGACCATTCCAAGGTTCCACGATACTCTAACCATGGCCTGAAATCAGTCTAAGGTAATTCCCTTAGCACTTAGTTTTGTGTGTGCCTGGTTTTCTGATCTAGGATTGTATTGCAAAGGACACTGCAGAGATTTGTAAATATAAGAGGACAAATCTAACCCAGGTGGAATCATGGAAGTTTTGTTTCTGCTCTGAATGGGGCTGTTGTGTTGGGTTGGCCCTGCTGTAAAATAAACCCTGAGTTTGTATAATCTACACTGATGCTTAGCATGGTTGTGTATATCTTTTTCTAACCCTCAGAAGTGCAGAATGGCAAAACCTCAACCAATGGAGTGTCCAATGGGATCCATCTCCACAGCAACGGCTTCCGCCTGGCCGAGGGAAGGGCACACGTGAGGTGAGGGCACAGCTGCCCCTCCTGGGGCTTCTGGGGCTTTGTCCCTTGCCTCTCACAGGGTGAGGATTGCCACAGAGGTGTGAACTGCAAACCCCTTGCCCTGTTGCTGGATTGCCAGGTGGCCTCTGTCCTTGGGGCTGTGTTGGCCTCTCGTGCCTGGGCTGTGAACAGGAGTCACACCAGGCAAGAGCATCCTGGGAGAAATTGTCTGTGAGGATTTTTCCTCTTGTGATGAATTAAGGTGGACAAACCTAAGAAATGATTTTTCAGGCCTGGAAGCAAAGTGTCCTGAGTGGTGGTTGCTTCCTGGCCTGCAGGAATTGTGTGTTGATAGTGGCAGAGGCTGGCAGGTGAAGGAACCTTGCTTCCCTCTGCCATTTTTTGGGCACTTGCCTGCTGCAAACTGAGCTGAAGCAGCCAGAATTGTTCTGTGACAACACTGGAATGCTACTGCCATTCCTAGCATGGGAGCTGGGACTGGATGGAGCCTCTTCTATTGCTCCTGCTGATTTCTTTCTTTAAAACAAAATGCATTTGGGGTGAAGGAGCAGCAGCACATCTTGGTGGCTGTTTTTCTTCCAGCTGATGAGACTTGGTTCAAAGTCAAGTCACTTATTTAATACCATATATGGATAGTCTGGGTTCTTCCAGAGTCACTTTGGGGACTGTTTCAGCTCCTCTCCTCTAGATGGCCCCTCCACCGCGGCAGCAGGAACGGGGCTGGAATTTTGGGCTGTGGAGCATGGGCCTGGTGAGCTCAGATGCTTCTGCATGTGCATTGTTGTGCATTGCTAAAAGAGCACTGGAAATGTTGTTTATGCAGTCGAAACAAAGACCTGTTGGTGAAGTCTGATGCTTAAAATATCCACTGCTCAGTTTGGAGTGTGTCTCTGTAGATGAAGAAAAATTGGAAACAGTCAAATGATGGTCACACTGATGTAGTGAGACTGCCAGAGGGTGGAGGGGCCTGGCACAGGGTGCCCAGAGAAGCTCTGGCTGCCCTGGCAGTGCCCAAGGCCAGGTTGGACAGGGCTTGGAGCACCCTGGGGTAGTGGAAGGTGTCCCTGCCCATGATAGGGGGTGGAACTGGATGGGCTTTCAATTCTCTTGCAACCCAGACTATTCTGGGATTCTGTGGTCAAAACCAAACTTTCCTCTTAAGAAAAGAGGTCCAGAGGGCCTTCTGCCTTTTTTTGAATCTTTTATTAGGAAGTCTAGCAAACGTTAGCTAAGCTGGAGCTAAGCACTGCAGAGTCTGACCTGGAGTGAAGGACGTACAACTCACCTGTGCTGCTCCCTTGTTCCCCTGCAGCCCCCAGGTGGAGTTGCCCCCGTACCTGGAGAGGATCAAGCAGCAAGCCAACGAGGCCTTTGCCTGCCAGCTGTGGACACAGGCCATCCAGCTGTACAGCAAGGCTGTGCAGAAGGCCCCCAACAATGCCATGCTCTATGGGAACAGAGCTGCTGCCTACATGAAGCGCAAGTGGTAAGGGGCAGTGCCACTGCGGGGGACTCCAGGGACACCTGGGTCAGGGGCCTGGTGTCCCTCTGGCAGGGGGGATTGGGGTCATCAGGCTGAAACACAGCTGGGCACCTCTGGCACAAAGGGGTGGTGCAGCAGTCTGTGCTGGACAAATTCTGGGGAGGCACAGCTGGGAAGCAGCCCAATGTGTCACCTACTGATGTGCTGTGTGAAATCCTGCTCCTTTCCTGTTGAAAAAGCACCCCAAAATCCACATCTGATTCACAGCACTCTGGATGTCTCCAAGGGTGTCTGTGTTTCTTTGGGTGGTTCTGATTTGCATTAAAGAAGGGCTCTTAAATCTGCTGTCAACACATGACGTAATGGTGACTGTGCTTTGTAACATCCCATGACAGGAGGTTGTTTTAGGGCTGCTGGGGTGGCTTTGCTGCTGCTGTCTCCAAGTACCTCACACTGCAGACACCCAGACCTGGTGGTTCCTGTGTTACCCCAGTTAACTCACACACTCTGACTGGAAACAAACCTCTGGGAGGGGTCTGGGGAGGTGGCAGATCCTTGCAGCGTGCAGAAGATTCTGCCCTGCTGGTTGCAAAACACCCTGTCAGCCTCTGCAGTAGGTAATGTCTGCTCTGACCAGTGGCCAGAGCTGCATCTGTGAGATACAGCTGAGTTATTTTAGTGCCTGTCCCCTTGAGCAGAGTACGACTGAGTACCATGACTTGCCATTAACATATTTAAAATAGCTGTGGTCCTTCATCTCCATTTGCTTTGTGAGGATATCCTTCTCCTCTCCCTGCTGAAATCCCCAGTATGAATTCTCCTCTCTTCTTGCCAAGATAAAGAGCAGCCAGCAGTTGTTGTGACTGTTGGTAACTGGCCTACTGGCTGTTTTGCAATAGCAGAGATTTGGGAGCTGCCTCAAAAAGACCTCAGTGTTCAGAAGGAGAAGAACAATAGGTTGGGATTAAGGGATGGAACACAGAAGCTGAGTGCTGATCTCATGAATGACATTTTTCTTATAGGAATCGTTTTTCCCGAAGGGTGTTGGCACATCTGAACCTTTCAGTGTGTCAGCTACTGCTTTGCCACAGTTTTGGGTAGCAGGAAGATGTGGAAAACACACACAGTGGGTTTGTGTGGCATGCAGGGGGTAGGATTTAAATAGCACCGAGGTGATACCTTGCAGGTGCAGAAAAGGGGCACTTTTCTGCTAGGAACACTTTGTGGAGTGTGGGGAAGGTGGCTGGGATGTCACTGAGCAGGGGGAGAGGCAGACAGTGACCCAGGCTGAACCACCACGTGTCTCTGAGGTGTTCTTGATGTCTGGAGCAGGAACAGGTACAGGCCACCCTCAGAACCCTGCAGGTTCTGCTTTGGCCTCATTCTCTGAAAAACAGAGCAAGAGAAAAGGAAGGTCTGTAATTTCCTAACCTCCCCTTGTTCATCTCCCTTAAGATGCTGCTCATATTTTCCAGCACTTCTAAGGCTGTCCTTTGAAATTTTGCTCCTAAAAGCCAACTGCATCCCCCTCTGGATTGCTTTCAGCAGTCCACGTTGGCAGTTCTGAGCTGATTTCTAGTTTTGCACAAGCTGAGTCAATCCTGTAACAAAGGGAGAAGGCAGAGCCTGCTTTACATCCCACCATGTCCATTTTCACACCAGTCTGTTGGGCTGCCAGCGCTGGTAGTTGAGCTTGAAGGATGTTTGAGGGTGGCAAAGCAGTTGAAAAGCCCAGTCAGGTGTGCAAGTGTGTGACACCTGTCTGTCATCCTAACAGGTAGCTTGCATTCCCTCTTTCTCTGAGTAAAAATGGCCCATTGCTGCGTGTCCTGAGTTAACCCTGGCAGCCCTGCAGAGCCATGTTCCTGCTGCACATCTCATGGGCAGGGCTGGGCTGTGCCCACCTGGACAGGAGGGAGCTGCAGGGTGGATGGTTTGCAAAACATTCTCCTGCAGGATTTGGAGCTGCCCTTAATAAGGCCAGACACTGAGACACCTCTTCCCTGTTCACCTGTGCATGAGGAGGAGATCCTTACTGTGAGGGTCACAGAGCACAGGCTGCCCACACAGGGTGTGGAGGCTCCTTTACTGGAGATATTCAAAAACTGGACACAATCCTGAGGAATGTAGGGAGCCCTGATGGTGCAGGGAACGTGTCCTGCATGACCTCTGGTTGTCCCTTCCAACCTGAGCCTTCCAGTGGTTCCCTGACAGAGGTTTCACGTGATCTGGAATTGTTGCTCTGTGAATTCATCCTCTCCTTGGGAGTGTTTTGGACCTTGGTAGGTGCAGTGCACAGAATCCTGGAATGGTTTGGGTTGGAAGGGGCCTCAAAGCCCATCTCATTGCATTCCCTGCCATGGGCAGGGGCACCTTCCACTATCCCAGGCTGCTCCAGGCACTGTCCAGCCCGGCCTTGGGCACTGCCAGTCACAGTGGGGCATGTAGGTTACAGATATGAAACATTATCATTACTATTGCTATTATTAGCTATCAAATGGAGCCTTGGCACTCTGTTCAGGCAGCTTTAGGCAGGTGTCAGAGCAGTTGAGGCTCAGTGCTGGCACCCCAGGTGTGTCTGCCCTGCCAGCCTGAGCTGGGCACCACACAGGGCTCAACAAGTCCCTCCTGCTTGCAGAGCACAGGCAGGCAGCCTCATTGCCAGCCTCCTTGCCCCAGCCCTGAGCTCAGGCTGTAAACAGGACACAAAAACCCACACCAGTCCATCTGCTCTAACGCTCACTTCTAAAACTCCACCGATTTTCCCTGTAAAGGTAGAAAAGGCTCCTGCTTGAGACGTTTGTCCCTTTGTGTGGGAGGTCCTGCAGGGGCTGGGGCCGAGCTGTGCCGTGTGTCCACACAGGGGCACGATTGAGCTGTGACAGGGAGCCCGCCTGGCACGGGAGGGCTCTGCTGCCTGGCCAGAGGGCTGCTGCATCCTCCATCTTCAAAGGACTTCCCGAAATGTGCTGCAGCAGGGAGCTCTGCTCTCTCGGATTTAAAATGGCAGGTCAGGGCTGGCGGGGCAGCCTGGTGTGGTCACATCCCAGAGCTGCCTGTGGGCGTCTGCTGAGCCCTTGGGGAGGCTGGGCTGGGTCAGGTGGTGCCCCCGAGTCACAGCAAATGCTGTTAGCGAGCTCCTGGGGTGTGGGATTGTGTGGAGAGCTGGAAACAACAAGCTGTGGAGTGAAATGAGGGCTGGGAAACAGCAGTGGAAAATGTTTGCTGTTGCTGCCTGGGCTGGCTAATGCAGCGCTCTGCTTTCCTCAGGGATGGGGACCATTACGATGCTCTGAGGGACTGCTTGAAGGCCATATCCCTAAATCCTTGCCACCTGAAGGCCCATTTCCGCCTGGCTCGCTGCCTCTTTGAGCTCAAGTACGTGGCAGAAGCACTGGAGTGTCTGGATGACTTTAAAGGGAAGTTTCCAGAACAAGCACACAGCAGTGCCTGCGATGCACTAGACAGGGACATCAATGCTGCCCTCTTCTCCAAGAGTGATAACGGTGAGTGCTGCTGCTCCTGGGCTTCTCCAAGGTTACACTGCAATCTAATGAGCACACAAGGACCTTCCTCCTTAAACTGCCCCTCTGAAGTCAAGCTCCAACTTCTGAGAGAGATTGATTGTTGCTGTGCACAAAAACTGGCCTGAGCTTGTTCTTTCCTTGTGCCTGGTCCTGGCTTGCTCTTGAGTGAGAGTGTGATAAAAGGAGTCTGATGTAGCCAGGAGATAATCTGAAAGGAAGGAAGCTGATGCTCTGAGCCCTGCTTCCTGCTGGAATCATCCTTAACTCTTCTCTGAGGCTGCTGGGGTCTCCTGGCGTGTGTTTTGCTTAGAAGTGCCCCAGTGGTGCTGAGGGAAATGTGTTGTCCTTGCAGCTGAAGACAAGAAGGGGGGTGGCCCCATCCGGCTGCGCGCCACGGGCCGCAAGGACTCCATCTCTGAGGACGAGATGGTGCTGAGGGAGCGCAGCTACGACTACAAATTCCGGTACTGCGGCCACTGCAACACCACCACTGACATCAAAGAGGCCAATTTCTTTGGCAGGTATGCAGGGGTGCAGGACAGGAGGGAGCAGCAGCAGGATGATCTGTTCCGTGGAAGTAGTCCGATGTTTCTGTTCATAAAATGGCACGGGCACTGGTTTGGAGGGTTGGGATGAGCTGACAGGAACCCTCCTCCCACGCTGCTGCATGAGCAGCTGATGAGGAGCAGATCCACGGAGGACCTGGTTGGGCTAGCAATTCAGAAATCCATTTGGGATTGAAAACTGGGCTCCTGGGGATGCAGGGAGCCAGCATGGGGAGCTTTATCTGGATGTGCAAGCATGAGGGGTGTCAGCCTGCTGATGATAGATGCCATGTGAAATTCTCAGCCTGCTAGAGCCTGGCTCTGGAGTGTGACCCCAGCTCTGCTCCTCTGCCCTAGCAACGCCCAGTACATCGTCAGCGGCTCGGACGACGGCTCCTTCTTCATCTGGGAGAAGGAAACCACCAACCTGGTGCGTGTGCTGCAGGGGGACGAGTCCATTGTGAACTGTCTCCAGCCTCATCCCAGCTACTGCTTCCTGGCCACCAGCGGCATCGACCCGGTCGTGCGGCTCTGGAACCCCAGGCCGGAGGTGAGAGCTGCCCTTGTTGTTGGATGCTCTTTCCTGCTGTGTCTCCCACTGGGATCTCCCTTGCAGCAGCCCCTCTTGGTGCTGAGTGCTGGCCCCTGTGTCTTGCAGAGTGAGACGCTCAATGGCCGCGTGGTGGTGGACATGGAAGGTGCTTCCCAGGCCAACCAGCGGCGCATGAACGCGGACCCGCTGGAGGTGATGCTGCTCAACATGGGCTACAGGATCACGGGACTGACCAGCGCTGGGGCTGCAGGCTCAGACGATGAAGACAGCTCAGAGGGGCAGGTCCAGTGCCGGCCCAGCTAAAACAGAACTGCCTCTCCTTCCTCTAAATGTTTGGCTGAAAGGGAACCGAGTTTCCTTGGTCCTGAACTTTCTCTGGTGAATGACTGCACTGTTTCGCACTATGCACAGGGTAGGACAAGCTGGCGGGGGCAGGAGCGGCCGTCTCTAAACCATCACCTCCTCCTCCTCCTCCTCTTCCATGGCAGTGCAGTTCGGGGTTTGCCTTTAGTGGAATTTAGTCCCAACAGGGGTCTTTGAGTTGTCTGTGAGCAGTGTAACTGGTGATTATTTTTCCAGAGCTGCTGTATGATCTGGTACAGGGGCTGTTGCCTGCATTGCAGGGGGGGATGTTAAATTCCTGAATAAAATACAAACCTAGGGCAGGGGTTATGGAATGAATTTACTGCAGTGATTTTGAAAGCTTGACTGTGCTACCAGCCTGTCTAGAGGCCCCTGGTTTATGGCTGTTGGCCATGAAACACCTGTTTTGTCCCATAACATCTTTCTTCTGGCTTCCATCTCAGACACGTCAGCAGATGTAGCTGTGCTGTATTGAGGACTGGAGGTTGCCTGGTTTGTGCCCCTGTCGTAGCTGAGTGATCAGTGAAGGCACTGGGTGTGTGCAGCTCCACGGGGCAGAATGAGCTTGCCCAGTTCTGACTCCCTCCTGTGGTCCCTGAGCCCGTGCAGGGAGGTGACAGCAATGGGCACAGGCTGGATCAGAGGCCCAGGATTTGTGTAGCTAAAGCTGCTGAGGAAAAGGGCAGGTGACAGCACCTCTCCATTGCCCAAGGTGTGTAGCTGTGTTCACTTTCTCCTCTCCATGTCACCTGTGCAGGAGCTGAGGCTGTTGTCGCCGTGTGAATGATACAGCTACAGTCTGGAGTTGTCAGAAGCAGCATTTTGACAGAGCCAGCTGCTCTGTCTTGGCCGTGGTGGGCCTTCCCTGCCTCTTTGTTGGTGTAACATCAGATGGACTCGTGGTCCTCTCAGGAACCCTCCTTCCTCTCCCCACTCCCCACGCCCTGGCTGGCTGCACAGCCAGGAGCACACCTGGAAACACAGCACTGTACTTCCATTCCTCCCCCTCCTGTAACACACAGCCCTGTTTTCCCCTCTTGCAGTTGCCAAACACTAAATACCCCACAGATCTTACACAGCTGTGCTACAACCACCTCTGGAGGTTGTTTTTTCTAGGACTATCAACTAAGACCAAAGAGCCCCTGGAGATCTGACCCGCTCTGCGCTGTCTCGCGTCTCTTCCTGCCGAAGGTCTGAACATGTTAGCCTTGGTCCCAGGGGTGTGAGGTGTGTGTCTGGGAGCGTGTGCGCATGTGTGTGTGCTGTTCTTCCATGTGCTGCAATCCCTGGTCTTCCTGTTGCTGCCGTGGAAAGATGAGAGGCCTCCCTTTCCTGCCCTGGCTGCCTCTGGCTGCCAGGCACCGCTGAGCGCAGCTGCGCGGGCTGCCTGAGCCAGGGCTCTGCCTTCCAGAACAGTCCTGGAGCTGAGGAGCCAGAGAGGGCAGCTGGCAGCATCTCTCCGGGGACACTGCTCCTGCAGAGGGAGGGCTGGGGGTGCCCTCGGACACTCTCCTGCTCTGGCCCGGGGTGAAGCTCCCCGGTGCTGGGGAGCCCCTCAGGGGACCAGCTCCCCTGCTCTGCCCGGCCCTGGGGGCAGGACGAGCTGAGCTCACCTGGCCAGGTGTCCCTCAGCCCCGGGCCAGGTGTCCCTCAGCCCCTGGGCAGGTTTGTTGGTTTGTTTTCACGCAGTACCTGTGACTGTTGCGTTCACCTGGCTGGGGGCGTGGCCAGGTGCACCCCCGGCATTTGCTGCTCTTCCAAACCCAGAGGCAGCAGAAAATTCTCCTCACTTGGGTGGCTTTCTGACATGGTCTGCCCTTTCCTTTTTTTGCTTAAGGCTTCCTACTAGACGTATCCTCTTTTTTTTTTTCCTTTCCCTCTTCTCCTCCCACTCAAACTTTTTTTCAGCTTTCAGTAGACAACGTCTGTAGACTTTGATTTTTAAACTGAGAGACTGAGATGGAAAGCTCTGAAGAGAACAGACCTCTCCCTCCCCATTCACCTTTTGCTGTGGCAGCTATTTTTTGGTTTTTTTTTACCCTTGTGAGACAGTGCAGCTCTTTTACCTGCCAGTTGCAGTGTGAAAGCAACCAGATTCCCTGCCTCTGCAGTGGGTTGCTGTTTTTGATGGCTGCTGTGGTTAAAAAAAAAAAAAGAAGATTAATAATAATAGGAGAGAAGGGGAGAGAAAAATCTCTCTGCCTCTAGCCTCTTTTCCCCTTGCTGTGGGCAGATTACCTGCTTGTCGCTTGTTAACGAGGAATTTGTATTTATTGGTGAAGGAAAAAAAAACATGCTGGGGAAGTCAGGAGAAGATGTTGCTTTATTGACCTCTGCTGTTTACTTCAACCCCCTCTTTGGGAAAGCTTCCTCCTGCTCTTTCTGGTTAACTCTTTCTAGCCTGGGATATGCAGGGATGCCTCCTTTATTTTTGTATTCTAGCAATGGGCTCTCCGTTAGGAGACTCTAGGATTCTCTTAGTGTTGCGGTGACCATTGCTTCTCGCTTTTTTGAGTACTAAAGATGATCATCTCGTAAACTTTGCCCCTGCAGTTGTAGAGGTAACACACGAGCCTTACTGCCCTCATTAGAAGGAGCAGAAAACTTGTTTCTCTGGTCCCTGGAAGAGAAAGGGTTAAGCGATTAAACAATTCTTTGTTCTAGTTCTTTCTTGGTGTGGTTTTGTTCGGGGGATCCTTGTGGTTTTGTTGTACCTTTCTGCTCCATGAGGGTGGGCGGAGGGTGGCCTGGTTGGGCCAGGTGCTGTCAGTTCCTCAGAGAGCAGAGGCTCCAAAGCGTGCATGGGAAGGGGAGCCCAAAACGTGGCCCATGAGCTGAGCTGGCCACGGAGTCAGTGCTGAGTTAATTTATCCAGGTTTGGGAACTCGGAGCTGTCAGAGGAGTGAGGGTTTGGGGCTGCCAGCACTGGGGTGGGGACGGGAGCAGCTGCCTGGGGGAGGGAGGGAGCTCAGCCTGCAGAGCTGCTGCAGCAGTCCCTGGTCTGAGGGGCCTTCCCAGAGACAGCAGAACTCTGAAATCCTGGAGAGGCCCCTGCTGGCCCCAGGAGCCTGAGGAGGCTCAGAGCTGCATCCATCAGAGCCCACCCTGCCCTGGAGCTGCTCCCTTGGGCTGAGCTGGGAGCGCTGGGGGCTCGGGCACAGCCAGGTACCTGCCCAAGTCACCCTTCCCGAGGTGTTCTGTGCCAGCAGCAGCACATTCCCTGCCTTACGTGGTGCACCCATCACCAGCCTTTGCACCAGAGATGTTCCTTTGCTCAAGGATTTCATAAACTCACTTCTTCCTCTGGA
>NW_005054436.1:312624-314178 GCF_000277835.1 Geospiza fortis | reverse complement strand
TCCCAAATATTTCCTTGCTCTCCAATCTGCAGGCCTTAAGGGAGAGCTAGAAAACCAGGCTGTTATTCTCAGAATCCATTTGAACTCTTCTCTTAAAAATTCCTGTTGGACACCTTTCAGCTGAAGGTCTTTTGAGGCCTCTTCATTTCAAATCCTGTCTGATATAAATTATTGCTTCCAAAGGCAGCTCTGCTGTAACAAAGCAATGAGCATCCATAGCTGGAATTGGCAATCAGCTAATTGGGTCAGCTCTTGGAGTGAGTGGTTGGAAGCTCAGTGTTTGAATTGTGGGTGGAAATGGGTAGAAGGACCCAGAAAATTAGTTTTATTTGTCATTTGGATGAGAGGATTGGGTTGAGGAGGCAGAGGAGGGATATGCTCTGGGATGTGGGGGGAGGAACATTTTTGCAGCCTGACAAATTCACTTTTCTCTGATGGAACCATTGGCAGTGCAGCGACAAAACTGCAGAGGGCTCAAGATGGGTCCTGTGTGTGAGCAAAACGGGAGCAGGGAGTGGGACTGTGCCTGCTGAGGGTGCTGGAGGAGCTCAGCCCTCCTGGCTGTCCAGGCCTTGGCCTGCAGGACCGGAGCCTGATGGGGGTTTAGGGCTGGCCTGGCGGGGAGCTGGGTTTTGTCCTGGATTTCATGGCTGAGCAATCGCCACAACCAGCACTGGGCTCTGGGAGCGCTTCCAGTGTGCCCCTGGTCCTGGGAAACGGGCTGTGCCTCGAGCCAGGGAAGCTGCCCTGTGCATTGGGAGGGAGAAAGGGAGGAGGAAATGCAGCTTCCAGTGTGCCCCTGGGAAACTGGGGCTGTTCCTTCAGCCAGAGAAGCTGCCCTGTGCATTGGAGAGGGAGAGAGAGAGGAGGAAATGCAGTGACAGGAGAGAGAAAAGCCACGAAGGCTGGAGCTGAGGGCTGGGGTGGCTCAGGGCCACTTTTGGGAGGGTGGCTGAGGCTGGGGTGTCCCCTGGGGGTGTGAGTGGCACCAGCAGAGCCCCAAGGGACCTTTGGGCTCACACTGAGCCAGGAGAGGCTCTGGGGCTGCACAGAGCAGAGCAGGGAGCAGCAAAACCAGAGCAGGGGAACAATCCAACCCAGCCCCGCGCAGGCTCCCTGCGGCCGGGGAGGACGAGGGGCCGGTGACATTTCCAGGCAGCTCCTGCTGCCGCCTGGGCTGGCAGTGTCAGCAGAGGGAGGGGATCCCTCCTGAGGGTCTCTCCAGCCCAGCGCTGGAGCTCTCACCGCAGGGAGGGTGCCCAGGGCAGGGGCCCGCTGCTCTGGCTCTGCCCCGGGCCAGCCTGGAACGGGACAGCCCCGGGACCCCCCCGGGCTGGGCTCCAGGCTGGGCTGGGACAGACCCAGGGACAGACCCAGAGCGCCCCATCACCCCAGGCTGGGCTGGCACAGACCCACAGTTTGTCCATCTCCCCATGGCTCCCCTCAGGAAGGCTCCGGCCCCCTGTCCCTGCTGTCCTGAGCGTGTCTGGCTGAGGGCAGGCACAGGAGCCATCCCCTGGCAAAGCCTTTTGTTCCTCCTCAGATGAGAGCTTG
>NW_005054436.1:310499-312606 GCF_000277835.1 Geospiza fortis | reverse complement strand
TGCTCTGCACATCGATCCAGGGCTGCAGGCAGGCAGGAGAGCTGCAATAAAACCCCGGCCTTTAATTTTATGCATGGAGAACTTCTTACCTGCTCTCCCCTCCCTGTGCTCCCCCCCACAGCTCCTTTTCCAACTGCAGCTATTTTTCCCTGCTGACTTCAGGTGTTTTGTATTCTGCTTAGATCAATAGCAGCACAACAGCAGCAGCTTCCCAGTTGTCACTAAGAAGACCCTGCTGTCAGCTCCAGCTCAGCCGAGCTCTGCCGGGGCTGGAGAGCCCTTGTGCTTCCCTGACAGACACAAAGGGCTGCGCAGCCAACCCATGCTCTATTGATTCGGGCTTTAATTATTTTTTTTTTTAATCCAGCCTGGGGAAAGCTGTGTTCTTCCCGAGCTCCGGCAGCGGGGTTTGCCTTCCTGCACTCGGTTCGGGAGGGAGAGAGGAGAGTGAGCTGCGCCAGGAGGGAGGTGGCACTGCGGGGACAGTCCTGTCACAGCTGCCCCTTGCCAGGGGATGTGGCACTGCGGGGACGCTCCTATCAGAGGTGGCACTGCGGGGACGCTCCTATCAGAGGTGGCACTGCGGGGACGCTCCTGCCAGCGCTGTCCCCGCCGTGTGGCTCTGCCAAGGAGCTGCTCCCTGGTGATATCCTGCTTAGCAGCCTCCCAGCCATGAGCAGGAAGAGCAAATCCATTGCCTAATCCAAGCGACGTGCCAGCACCACATTAGCTGATGTGAACATTGGCCCTCGTTTGTGGCTTTTTCACAATCTCTGATATTTGTGTTGGCCTGCAGCAAATCAACGCCAGGAGATTTTTTCTTTGATGAACAAAAAGCGTTCAGTGAAACACAACCTTTGTATGCATCTGCCATCCCACGTGCCAGGATGGAATCAGAGAATGTTCAGGGTTGGAAGGGACCTTAAAGGGCATCTCACTGCACCCCTGCCCTGGCAAGGACACCTTCCCTTGGCTGCTCCCAGCCCTGCCCAGCCTGGCCCTGGGCACTGCCAGGGACCCGGGGCAGCCCCAGCTGTGCCAGGGCCTGCCCACCCTCCCACCCGGGATTCCTTCCTCCTGTCCAAGCTGATTTCCCCCATTCCAGTTTGTGCCCATTGCTCTTTGGCCTGGAAGAGGAAAGCAGAAACCAAAGCGCCAGCCATGGCTTGGCTCTCCAGGGTTTGATCTGCTCAGCTTCCTCTCTGTTGGAGACAGACGATTTTGTGGATTCCTTTCCATCAGACAGCTGAGTGCTCGAGGGGAGCTGCTGTGGCCTCAGGGGGAGAGGCCACCCTGAGAGGACACTGCAGTGACATGTTCTGCTGCCCAGGGGTCCCTGCAGAGGGCAGGACCCCTCGGGGGGGCCCCTCAGGTGGGCAGAGCTCAGCCCTGGAGCCCTCGGGGTCCGAAGCTCTTTGTGCCAGTGCTGCTCTGTCCTGGAACACAGAACACCCACGGCCAGGCCCAGCCTAACAGGAGGGGAGGAGGGCACAAAGCAGGGAGAAGCCTTTGGGGAAGGAATGCTGGTAAGAAGTGGGAGCTGTGAGTTTGTGATGAGTGTTGGGAACGGGGTTTGTCAGTCCCCAAACCCCCTCGGCTCCGCGCTGCCTCTGTGCCACATGCAGGAAGGGATTCTTGCTTTTATTTATATTTATTTTTAATTTATGTATTAATAAGGAGTGTTTGTTTTTACTGCCAGGCCCTGGCAGAGCAGGGACAGCAGAGCTCTCGTGGAGAGCCCTGGCTGTGCCGTGAGGGGAAATGAGCAGCTGCGAGGAGAGCGGGGAGGGAGGCAGGGCTGGAAGGGGGCACGGCCGCCCCAAAGTGGGCTGGGCTGGGGCAGCCCTGACCCCGCTGTGCTGCCCCAGCCCCGCGGGTCTCACTGCGCTCCCAGTGCGCTGTGCTGGGTGGGAATCTGGAATAAACACACTTCTCCAGCTTCCTCCTGGAGTTTAACTTCCTAATAAAGCCATTGTTATTTTCCTAACCCGGTGCGGTCCCGTTCCCGGCCCTGTCCCGTTCCCGTTCCCATTCCCATTCCCGTTCCCACTCCCGGCCCTGTCCCGTTCCCATTCCCGTTCCCAGTCCCGGCCCTCTCCCCCTCCCT
>NW_005054436.1:304586-309947 GCF_000277835.1 Geospiza fortis | reverse complement strand
CGCCGGGGAGTCTCGGTGCGTTCCTGTGCATCCCCGGGACCGGCTGTGCCTTCCCGGGCAGGCGTGGGCAGGCTCCAGGGAGAGCTCGGAGCTCTGCTCCGCGCGTGAGAACGCGGAGAGCTGTGGCTGTGGGGGTTGGCTGGGCGCAGCGAGGCTTGTTTTTCCACCTGCTCTTCCCCCGGGCTCCCGTCAGGTGATGTTTGCCCAGCCGGGCTCCCAGTCGGGTACAAGATGTGGGGTGGGGTGTGCCGGGATCGGGAACGGCCCGGGGAGAGCCAGCCCTTCCCTCCTGCCGTCTCTTTTATCCTTTTTATCTCTTTTCTTTTTTGATTGCTTAAGATTTTCACCTCAGCCTTTCCCTGGAGGATTTTCCAGAGCTTTTTTAACATTCCTAACCGCAGCTGAAGGGAGTGCTGAAGGGAGCTGCCAGAGCCACTGAGGCCCTCAGGGAGGGAGGAGAGGGGAGTCGGGGAGATCAGCAAAGCTGAGGGTGCTGGAGCAGGTGGGAGAGGGGTGGAATGGGACCTGGAGTACAGTGGTGGAGGAGGCTGGCATGTAGGTGTGATGAGGGAACGGGTTTGGGATGTGGATCTGGTGGTGGAAGGGGCTTGGGATATTGGTGTGCTGCTCCCTGGGGCTGTAAGGTCCCATCAGGGAGAAGGTCTGTGAAACAGTGGGATCTTTTAGAGGAGGGAGTGCCCTTCCTAGAGCCAGGAGCTCTGTTCTCTGTCTGGAGAGCTTGGCTCTGGCTTGCTGTGGAAAGCTGCAGCTTGATGGCAAGGTGGGCAGGGCGACCTGGTTTTTGGTTGCTGGAGTGGAAAGTCCGGTTTTGTGCCCAGGCAGTCCCTGCAGGATCTGATCTTTGTGCTTGGCTGCACAGAGGGGTTTGTGTGGCTCTGGGGCTCGCCCTGCCCTGCCTGCCCTGCCCTGCTGTGCTGGGTGCTTTGGGGTGGGGTGCTTTGGGGTGGGCTTTTCCCTCCCAGCCTCCTGCCTCCTTGGTGTTCTCGCTGTGCTCTGCTCCCTGCCAGCCCTTGCCTGGCCCCGCTGCCGTGGTGGGAGCAGGGCCAGGTGTCCCCTGACGTGTCCCTGTCCCTCGCAGGTGGCTGTTCCCCATCATTGGCCACATGGGCATCTGCACCTCGGCCGGCGTCATCCGCGACTTCGCGGGGCCCTACTTTGTGTCCGTGAGTACCCCTGCGTGCCCTGCCCTCCCCTGCCTGCTCCTGCTCAAATCACACCCCCAGGGCCCTCCCAGGGTCTGGGCTCCTTGCTGCTGCTCATCTGGAGCTCATCTGGGGGCCTGATAAATAATGGCTGCTTTGGTGAGGAGAAGGGGAAAAAAAAATCTCATGTTCCTGTCTCTAAATTGGGAGTTCAGGAGTTAAATTCTCTTAATTCTGAGCAGCAGAAGTGCCTTCAGCTGCCTCAGTGTGGCTGTTTGTGTCGTGCTGCTCAGCATCAGGTGTGTGCCAGGCCTCTGAAGCTGCTGAGGGTCCAGGGGATTCTGAAAGTAAAGAGGGTTTTAATTTGGGATAATTAATGCTCCTAATAGACTGGGACTTTTGCACCCAAGAGTTAACAATGTATTAGCACTTAAAAAAAAACAAAAAGGGGAGGGGAACAAGGCTCTTGTAGGTGGGTGATGTCACTGAGTGTGCAGTGTAAATGTGCCCGGAGCAGGAGTACGGGAACCACGGGAATCCTAACCCAGGCACCCCCAGGATTGGTGTGGGGGCAGTTGGATCACTCAGCCAGCCCCCTGTGGGACCTGCAGCACCAGCCATGCCCTGAATATTGCCTTCAGCCTCCTGAGACAGCTCTCCTTTTGTTTTTGCAGGAGGACAACATGGCATTTGGGAAACCTGTGAAGTAAGTGCTGTGTTTGTATTAACCTGAGCAGCTGCCCTGCAGCTCCTGGGGACAGACGAGCTGTGACATTGCTTTTCCTGGTGCTCAGCTGCCCTCGTTCACCTTGGTGGCCGCTGTGTCTCTGCTTTTCAGGAAACCACATTAAATTAAATCGTTTTAGCAGCATGACAGCAACGTGGTGGTGTTAATAACCAGAGCTGTGTGGAGCCTTTGTTAGAAAAAAGGAAAAGAAAAGGCTAAACTGTTCTAGGATGATGTTAACAAGTGTTCTGAGTAAACACTGCCTGGCTGTGCTGGTGAGCTGAGGTCTCTCCATCCTGTCAGTGCTGGGGTTGTGTCTCCCAGGTCAGCTTTGTGTTCACAATGGCTGGGGGGTTCCTTTGGGCTGTAGGAGCAGCTCAGGGCTGTCCCCTGAGCTCTGTGATTCCTGTCTGGGGTGCTGGGGGTGCTGAGCAGCCTTTCTGCTGCCCCTGCTTGTACCAGAGCTTGTAGGGGGATAGAATATAAGCAAATAAAGATAGTGTAGAAAGTAATCTTACCCCTAAGGAGTTGCAGCTGGGCCAATTATCAAAGATTAGGAGCAGGCCTGACTTTAACAGGCCACAGCTGTAAGCAGTGAGAAGAAGATGCTGTAAAAGAGTGGGGTGGTGGTGAGAAGGGAACTGGAGTCACTTGGCTGCTTTGTGAAGAAGAAAGAGGCTGAGGAGCTGCCCACCAGAAACACCAAGAAGGTGTGAAACTTTTGTGATAAGGAGACCACAGTATAGAGCCCCTGTGATAAGATAACAGCAAGAGCTGGGCTCTGTGTGTTTCAGAGGCCCTGGGTTTGTCCAAGTCCTTTACGGGTGTGCAGGGCCAGGAGTGGGACTCGCTGACCCTCGTGGCTCCTTTGAGGCTGTGATTCCACCAAGGAGCAAGCACTGGGGCACGTGCAGCAGTGGAACCGTGCCAAGGAAGCTGTTCTCACCCTCCCAGGTACTGGAAGCTGGATCCCAGCAAGGTTTATGCCACTGGTCCCAACGCGTGGGACACGGCCGTGCACGACGCCTCCGAGGAGTACAAGCACCGCATGGTACAGCTCCTGTCCTGCCTGGGAGGAGGGAGGGAGGGTCCCCCGGGGGCTCCAGGCATTCCCAGAGACACTCTGGACACCCATCCCTGGGAGTGTTCAAGGCCAGGTTGGAGCAAGGACCTTCCAAGCCCATCCAACCCCAACCATCCCATATCTCTGCAGGGGCTGGAAGGGATCCCTCCCCTCCCCACTGTTTGGCTCCTTGCCACAGGGGTGAGACCTGGGGCTCTCCACCAGGGCTGGGAAACCTCAGGGACAGGAGCTCTAATCCCTTTTTGTGTTCCAGCACAACCTTTGCTGTGACAACTGCCATTCCCACGTGGCTCTGGCCTTAAACTTGATGAGATATGATAACAGCACCTCCTGGAACATGGTGAAACTGTGCTTCTTCACACTCCTCTATGGGAGATACGTCAGGTGAGCTGAGGGACAGCCTGCATTCGGCAGCAGAAGGGGCCCTTTCCTTCTCCTGAGCCCTCTGAAGCATCACCTGGCCCGTGGAGAAGGGAGAAACATCCCCCCAAGCCGTGGGTGGTTCTGCCACTGCCTGTGCTCAGCAGGAGAAGCAGGAGTACTTGCTGGGTTGCACTAGATGCTGCTCCCAAAACCCTGTTTCTGGCTGCTGGTCTGGAGTGCCTGGAATTTGGGAAATGCTGGCTAAAGCAAATCTCACTCTGTGTTGTCTTCTGGCTGGGGTAGGTCAGAACATAAGGTCACAGGATGGCTTCTCTCCAAGGATTACTGGTTTCCCTCCCCTCTCTTGAGTCTTGTTTACATAAAAACTGGTCTGATTTCCAGCTGCTGGGGAGCTTCCCACTGCACTGGGGAGGGAAACCCCGAGCTTTCCTTAAGGAAAGGCTCATGAAGCTCCACTTCTGTGGAGTCTTCCCTGTCCTGGGAGAGCTGCTTTACCTGGGCAAGGATAGCTCCAGCTGTCTTGGTTAAATCCACCAGCAGTTGGGATAACAAGCCCTGTGGTAATGGGGTTTCATTTTTTGTGGCCTCCTGTCACCATTCCTGTCTGTGCAGGGATGAAATGGCCTTGTCTTTCACTTAATTTAAGCTGGAAGGAGACTCCAGCCCTGTTGTTTGTGATATATTTATTGTGGTCCTGACTGAGCCTCAGTTTTTAACACCAAATTTCCAGGATGGGGTGTGTGGCAGTGCCAGCAGCAGGTAACAGTCAGGCATCTGTCTCCCTCTGATTTCTCCAGTTCTCCCATCCTTTTGTCTCTGCTGGTTTCTCACATTTAAACCTTGCCCCCTTTCCCTCCTGCAGCATAGGGGGGTTTGTGAAGACCTGGCTGCCCTTTGTCCTGTTCCTGGGGGTGATTGTGACCGTGGTTCTCACCCTGCACCTGCGGTGATGGCAGCCCTGACCCCCCAATGCCTGAGCACACAAAGGAAGAAACTGTGACTGATCCAGCAGGATGGAGGCCTGGGGCTCTGGGAGCCTTTTCCAGGGAAGGTGGCAGCCCCACTCCATCGTGACAGCTCATCTTCGTCTCCTGGAGCTGGCTTCTTTTCCTCCTGTTTCTGTTCTGTCGATGGTGTCTCCCCGTGTCAGGGGTCTGGAAGCTTCTGCCCTCTCCCTTTCTGCAGCTGGGGAGGTGGGAATGGGATCAGGAAGGAGAGGAATGGGCACCTTTGCTTTCAGTGCCAAGAAAAGCCTCAAGGCAGACTGTGCCTCCTGCAGTGGCACGAGCAGATCCACCTTGGGAGGGTCTCTCTGATCCCCTGCTCTCCTCCTCCTCACCGATGCTTCCTCAGATTCCCTGGGTCTGCAGGTAGGAGTTGCTGTTTTCCCTGTGGCACACCTCTCCAGTAGCACACATTCCAGAGGGGAGGTGTGGGCTGCCCCAGCACTCAGGGATGGCCCCAGCAGTGGCAGGAGGTGAGGTGGGACGCTGCTGAGGGACGCTCGTGGCAGGGCCAGCTCCCCTGGTCCTGCTGGTGAGCCTGGCCAGGCAGGAAGGCTGAAGGGCTGGCTGGGGAACAGCTCATGGCAGGGGGCACCCTCCAGGAGCCTGCTGCAGCTTGGGGAGGCAGCCCTTGGTTCCTTTCAGCTTGTGCCAGAGAAAACATCACTCCCCTGCTTCTCCTTGGGCTCTCTGTTGCTAAATGTGGCGCTGCAGTGCTCACAAGCCACTCGTTTCCCTTTGATCCCCGAGCTCCCAGCAGGCAGCAGCTGGGGCAGAGAGCTGAGCCTGGGGCTGGAGAAGCTCTGGGAGCAGCACTGAGCCTGGAGCTGGAGAGGGGGCTGGAGGCACTGGGAGCTGCCTGGCTGGCTGGGCTTTGCTGCAGCAAACTGGGGCACAGGCTTCTCCTGGCTGGTGGCTGAGGAATGGTTTGGGGGGCACAGCTGGGCACAGGGGCTGTGCAGGGATTGGTGTGGGGGGCACAGCTGGGCACAGGGGCTG
>NW_005054436.1:301025-304277 GCF_000277835.1 Geospiza fortis | reverse complement strand
GTGTGGGGGGCACAGGGGCTGTGCAGGGGTTGGTGTGGGGAGCACAGGGGCTGTGCAGGGGTTGGTGTGGGGAGCGCAGCTCGGGCAGGATGGGCCATGGGGGGTTGTCCCTGAGTGCCAGGCAGGAAGGGAGTTGGATGTGAGCTGGAACCCCTTCTGCAGTGTGGTCTGCTCTGCAGGTGCAGGTTTTGGAGGGCTCTGAGCCAGGGGAGTTTTAACCCCAGCCTGGCTGAAGGGTCAGGTCCCTGCTGACTCCCTGCAGAGGGGGAGAAGGGCTTTTCCATGCACACCTTTACCCCAGTACCTGAGAGTTCCAAGGAATCCATGTCAGGGAGTGCTTGTGGCCAGCAGGAAAGCTTTCCTGGGGTCCCTGCCATGTCTGCAGCTTCCTCTGACTGCAGAGCCCACTCGCTGTCAGCCCTCTGGTTTTCAGACCCCTCCCCATGTGCCATTCCCCTACTCCTCCAACCATGTGGGAGGGTTGGACCCTCGTCTTGAGCTCGTTTCTGTGCTTTCCCCTTTTCCTCAGTCACTTTTAAACCAGCCCTTTCACCTCCTGCTCATTATTGTCCCTCTGTCACCCCGTCGTGGCCTTCCCCCTCAGCCTGGAGCTGCTCTGTGCAGTCCCTCCCTTCCCTTCCCGTGTGCAGAGCATGGATGGAGGCTGCTGGGGCACTGGAATCCTGATCAGAGAGAGCCGGGCTGAAGGCACGGAGCGTTCCGAGCTCTGGTCCCGCCCCGGAGCGCTGCCCGGCGTGCCCAGGGCTGGGAGAGGGGAGAGCTTTCCCTTGTGCCGATTGCAGGGCGATTCCTCGGAGTGCCGGCCCCGGGGCTGGAGCCACCCTCAGCAATAACCTCGAGCCCCTCCCGTCCGCGTTTTATCCACGAGCTCTGCGAGAATTGCCAAAGCTGAGGCTTGGGGGTGTCAGGGGCCCCTGGACTTCCAAAACCCCACTGTGAAATTCCCTCTCGTTTGCTCCTGATGCTTTTTACCAGAGCGGAGTTTGGAATGGCGAGGGCGAGCCCCCATCCCTCATCCTTTGTTCCCTTCATCTCTGCGGGGCGCTGGATTTCTTTGTAAATATTTAAACTCTGCTTCTGTGGTTTCATAATCCCGACGGCAGGGAAATAAACTGATTTCTGTGGATATCTCCGGGTGCTGTCTCTCCTCCCAGCCCTCAGCCGAGAGCGGGGTTGGGATTGGGATCTCCCTGCCCCACTGAGCCCTGGCCCCTCTCCTGCCCAAAGCTCCCCCACCTTTGGCTTCACGAACTCGCCCTGTTCCCTGCTCCAGGGAAAACTGCCAGCCCTGCTGCTGGGAGGGAGCTTTGGGGCACGAGAATTCCCCACCCCTGCAGAGCAGGAAGAGTTCCTGGGGTTTAATGCCGGGGCAGGGGCAGCCAAGTGTTCTGGGGTGGGAGATGCCTTTTTCCAAGGCTGATTCCCTTCAGCTGTGAACAGCTTCCCTTTTGTCTGTGGCCTTTTTTCTGGAGGCTCTGCTTTCCCAGCGCCTTTCCCCTCCCAGCCCTGAGCCCCCATCGTTCCCAGGCGAGGGGATGCCTGGCCTGGCCCTGGGGCTGCCAGAAGCAAAGAGCCAGACTCATTTTCCCCTCTCCCAGCAGGGTCTGCTGCCTGAGCTGGGAGCAGGGGAAGCTATGCCTGCTGACTGCAGATGCAGCCGCTGATTTTCTGTTCCATCTGATATCCAGGGGCTGGAGCTGTGGGCAGGGAGCACATGAGCCTTAAAATTAGGTTGTGTCCGAGGCCAGGGGATTTCATGGTGCAGCCATTTCATGGAAAACCACCTGGATGCTCCTGCTGAGCCCCTCCAGGCAGCAAGCCCAGCTCCTGCGGGCTGGCAGGCGGCTCCCAGGGCTTTATCCCCACACATCTGGCGCTGCGAGGTGAGGTGAGGATGCAAAGCCCCTCCTGGGACCGCCTCCCAAGCCTGGCAGGATTTTCCAAACAATCTCCTGCTGCTGCCGGGAGCTCAGGGGCTCTGTGGGATGTGTGGGATGAGCTGTGGGGTCCAGGTCACAGGAGGGAAGCGGCCGGACCGAGTGTGCCCCTCGCAGGGGCAGGAGGCTGCTGTGCCAGCCCTGCTCCCCTCTGCTCCCTGCGCGGCCCCGGGAGCCAGGAATGCTGCAGGATGCAATGTCAGGATCCATCCCGCCGCCGCATGGCCTGAGCGGGGTCACTGCATCCGTCCATCCATCCGTCCATCCATCCGTCCATCCATCCATCCATCCATCCATCCATCCATCCTGGAGAGCGGGGTTAGAGCGGGGCTGGGGGGGCCCGACCTCCGTCCCGCGGGGAGCCGGGAATGTCCCCGCCTTTGGAGTGGGGTCACTTTTGGGTAGCTGGCCCGAGGGGAGGGGTCGCAGGGCTCGCCCCCTTTGCGGGTGCATCAAAGGCTCCCCCAGGAGCGATATCCGTGCGATATCCGTGCCGCCGGGAGCTCTGGGAGCTGCGGGGGCTGCGGTGCCTCCCCGGCTGCGGGTCCCTCCTTGTTTCCCAGGCAGGGGAGGGGAAGGGGGCCAGACCCAGCGCTGGCCTCCCAGGCAGGCCTTGAGTGTCATTCCCAGCCAGAGCCGCAGCTGGAAACGCCTCGGGGTCCCTGCTCTGGTGAGGGGATTTGGAATGAAAAGTGAAAAGGAGGAGAAGCAAAGGGCCCCCAGCCCCAGGGAGCTGGGCTCTGTCACCGTGAGAGCTGGGGACCATTCCTGTGGGAGCTGGGCTCTGTCCTGGGGGCTGTGGCACCATTCCCGTGTGTGGCACCATTCCAGGGAACACTGCGTGCCACATCACCGGGCCTGGGAGGGCAGAGGGCAGGGAAGGCTGAGACCCCGGCAGAGGAAGGGGCCAGGGAGCCCCATCCCTCTGGGGGACGTGTGGCAGTGTCCAAGCCGGGGGCTGTGCTGCAAGGGCTTCCCCACCGCCCAAAAATCCACTGCTGGGGCTCCACCCATGCTCCAGCCCCTGCTCCTGCCTCAGTTTCCCCCAGGAGAACCAGACTTGCCTGAACCTCCCAGACCTGAGGAGCAGGTCCTGGAGGGGGAGGAGGGCTGGGAGCAGGCTGGGACTCGCCCCTGGCCAGGCTCAGGGCTGCCCATGCAGCACCCAGGTGAGACAGAACCTTGCCCCATGCCTGTGTCCCACGAGCTGCCTGCAAGGAAAACTATCCCCGAGGGCTGGCCTGGCACCTGGCTCGGGTGTGCCAGGGTGTCACCGGGCATGCCAGGGTGTCAC
>NW_005054436.1:300231-300976 GCF_000277835.1 Geospiza fortis | reverse complement strand
CCAGCCCCCGAGGCTGTGGCTGAGACCCAGCACCCTCTCTGCACCCCTGGGTCACCAGGGATGGGGTGGGACACACTGCAGGACGTGTCCTGCTTCTCCTCACGCCCTTCTCCATCCCACAAGGGTTCCTCACTGTGGGTGTTGCAGAGCAAAGGGCCCAGGGTGCCCAGGAAGGGCTTGGTGCCCACCTGGGGTGACCCAGAGCTGAGCCCTGAGGGGACTCAGGTGTCCCCACATCCCTGTCCCTCTGCAGAGGCCTGGCTGCATTCCCAGGACACCCCTGGACTGGGGGGATCCCCCTCCTCTGGGACCCCCCCGGGGCTGAGCAGGGAGTGCCTGCACAGGGACAGGGAGGGGAGCGGCCCAGGGACAGACGCACGAAGCCACTGCTGAAGTCTCATTTCCTGAGACACCAGGCTAAAAATAATCCCCTTTTCTTGCGGTCCTGTGCTCGTTAAGTGCTGCCATCTCACATTAGAGCTGGGGGGGAGCCTGTCCCCCACCCCCAGCTAGCTGCTCTCCCTCTGGCATCGAGGGAAACTGAGGCACAGGTCCTGCTGTGGTGCTCCTGCCGGGGGTTTTTCCCTGCTGGGCTCATCCTGCATGAGGCTGAGCGTCCAGGGTGGGCCTGGCTGCTCAGGACACCCGGCATTGAGAGCAGGATGGGGGTGGTGGGGCTGGATGTACCCGTGGGACAGGGAATGTGGGGCTGGGGGGGGGTGGGGGGGGGAGGGGGGGAACCACA
>NW_005054436.1:297230-297376 GCF_000277835.1 Geospiza fortis | reverse complement strand
CTGGTGCGAGCCTCCATCCGCCGCAGGAGGCGGCCCCGGGGTACGCGAGGGGCGCTGGGGGGCACCGGGAGCGGGGGCACCGGGCTCGGCCCGCTGAGCTCCCCGGTGTCCCCAGGACCGGGGGCGTTGGAGCGCGGCCTCAGCCT
>NW_005054436.1:296662-297147 GCF_000277835.1 Geospiza fortis | reverse complement strand
GCACAGTCAGGGCCGGTGTCTGCCGCTGTCCACCACTGTCCACCGCTGTCCACCGCTGTCCACCACTTCCTCCCACTCTCCCAGCATCTGTCTGTCCACCATACCACTGTCCATCTGTCCCTTGTCCCAGTGTCTCCCACAGTCCTGGTGTCTGTCTGCCATCTAGGCCAAACTAACGGGGCTCTCTTCCCGCAGTTCCCCCGCCGAGGAGGTGCAGGAGGCCACTGAGCCCCAGGTGGGTCCCTGCTGGGGGGCTGAGCAGTGGGGTTCACCCTGCAGCACCCCCAGCGCCATCCCAGGGTTGTGCTGCCCTTGGAGCGATGGGAAATGTCCCACAAAGCGTCCCGTGGTGTCCCTTGGGTCATCCCTCATCCTGGAACGCAGAGGGGAGGGCTGGGCTGGGGGGGCAGCCGGGGAGGACGGGGTGCCTGGGGTTCCCTCTGACCCTTTCCCTCACAGCCCAGCCCCCCCGGCCCGGCTGCGGA
>NW_005054436.1:295296-295809 GCF_000277835.1 Geospiza fortis | reverse complement strand
TGCCGCCAGCTGGCCGAGGCCAAGAAGCAGCGCTCGGACCCGTGAGTGCCCCCGACCCGCGGCGCTGCCCAGGGGACGCCCCCCGGCCCCAGCGCCCCCAGCTCGTTTCTCGGCCCCAGGTACATCAAGACCTACCTGCTGCCCGACAAGTCCAACCGCAGCAAGCGCAAGACCGCGGTGAGGAAGAGGAGCTTGGACCCCGTCTTCAACGAGACCCTCAAGGTTCCTGACCCTCTTTTGGGGTGGGTTTGGGGGTCCCCGTGGTTCAGACGGGGTGGGTGGGATGGGCAGCCTCTCCCTGTGTCCCCCCCCACCAGTACAAGCTGGAGAAGAGGGACCTGCAGGGCCGGACCCTGAACCTGTCCGTGTGGCACCACGACAGCCTGGGCAGGAACCTCTTCCTGGGCGAGGTGGAGGTGGCCCTGGGCACCTGGGACTGGGCCAACACGCGGCCCGAGTGGTTCAGTCTGCAGCCACGGGTGAGCTCCCCGCCTCCCGAGCCCCCCGTGGGTG
>NW_005054436.1:293518-294175 GCF_000277835.1 Geospiza fortis | reverse complement strand
GGGTAGCGCCAGCCCCGCGGAGCAGCTGCTGCCAGCGGGACTGTGGGCTCTGTGCGGGCTGGGCTCTGCGCCCTCCCCTCCAGCAGCAATGAAGGGGCACCAGAGGGCACAGCTGGCAGCTTTGTATTGCTGGGGGCACGTCTGGCAGCTTTGTATTGCTGTGGGCACGTCTGGTGGCTGTTCATTGCACTGGCCAGCTCCCCCTGCCTCCTCCCTCCGCTGTGGGGCTGGAGCTGCTGCGTCCTGCTGCTCCCAGTGTGGGGCTGTGCCCTCCATCCCCGTCCTTCAGCCCCTGGCGTGGGGGCCCTGCTCTGCCAGGGTGCCCCTTCCCTTACTGGGGTACCCCACGCTGGGCTGCCCCATCCCCTGTGGCACCCTCACTGGTTCCCAGGCACTGGGAGGGCTGGAGTCACTTGTGGCCACCCACCAATCCCACCCTGTGGCAGAACAGCCAAATCCACAGAGGTGTTTTTGCTGTCCCAGGACTGCTGGGGCTGGGGGTGACAATGACACGGACACCAGAAATTACAGGAAATTCCTTTATTGGTTTCTGTCCCCCTGTTCCAGCTGGGGCTCTGCCCGGTGCGGGGCTGGGGCCACCAAGGGTCCCCCAGTGCCACCCATGGCCGTGTCCCCCGGTCCCTGTGTGCCCGGGGC
>NW_005054436.1:289957-292952 GCF_000277835.1 Geospiza fortis | reverse complement strand
GGGTCCCCTGCACCCCCCCAGCCACAGCAACCCTGGACACAACGCAGACACCGCCTGGCAGAGTTTAATGGGCAGCCCGAGTACAAGTGTCACCCCACAGCACACGGCACGCACGCAGCCCCCTCCCCAAAACAGCACACAGAGAGAGGGTGGGGGAGAGGGACCCCCGAGCCCCCCAGAGCACACAGAGGCACAGCAAAAGCACACAGCAAGGCCCTGGCTCCGCTCCTCCGGCGGGCACGGGGGATGGATCAGGGCATGGTTGGGTGCTCCGGCCAAAATCCTGCAGGGAAAAGCACCTGGGAGCCCACGAGGGGACGAGGGAACCCCCGGCCCCACGAGCCCCAAGGCTGTGGGGAGGCAGTGGGGCAGGGGGTGCTGAGAGTGGGAAGGGGCTGCTGGGGCCAAACTGGGAGCAAACTGGGAGCCCTGCAGTTCCTGTGCTGTCAGGGAGGCTCAGGGTGGGGCTGGGGGCACTGGGGACCCCTCACCCGGCTGGCAGAAGGGGCTGTATGGGGCTGCCTCCCGAGGGGCTCCATGCCAGAAAGGGGCCGGGGGGGACCCCCTTCCCTTCCCTCCCTAACAACTGACAGGAAACAGCAGAACCAGTTGGGAAACACCGTCATGCAAACCAGCAGGGAGGGCCCACGTCCCCCTGTGCCCGGGGAGGGGCGAGGCAGGGGTGAAGCTCTGGGGGTGGGGGGACACCCCCTCCCCTCTGCCCAGCACCTACTGGTTGTCCTCTCTGGCAGCGTGCAAGGAAAGAGAGAGGGGGCACGGCCCCACATCAGCCACAGCGACCCCGGGACGAGGGGACAGCACCGAGCCCCCCTGGCAGCTCCCAGGGACACATCTGGGACCCTCCCACACCCGGGGGGGCTCAGAGCCAGGACCCAGACAGACAGACAGACAGAGGGGGCAGGACAGCCGGACAAGGGGACAGGCACGTGAACCCCTCCATCTCCCAAATCATCCCCTGCAACGCGGGGCCAGACTGGCACAAAGAGCCACGGGACACAGGACTGGGGACACAGGACTGGGGACACAGCACAGTGGGACACAGGACTGGGGACACAGGACACTCCCCAGGTGACCCAGTCCTGGCTCTAGGGGGGCTTGGCCCGGGTCCCCCTCCCTCCCTCCCAGATCCCGGGGGAGCATGGGGGGCCCTTACAGCGTTTGGTAGGTGCTGTCCTTGGACTTGATGAACTTGAAGAGGAAGAAGGCCACGGCCTGCAGGCACAGCACCAGCACCATGCCCCCGATGAAGCTGGCCGTGTCGAAGCCGGGCGCGTGGAACTCGGGGCTGCCCGTCAGCGGGGCGCTGGTGGTGGTGGTCCCTGGGGCCGGGGAAAACGGGGGGTTCGGGGAGCTGTGGGTGCTGCGGGCACCCATGAGTACAGATGGGAACACCAAAGAGAGGGGATCTGCGTCCTGAGGAAGCCAGCGGCTGCCCAGGGAGGGATGGCAGCTCCCAGCTTGGGGCTGGGATGTCCCCACCAGTCCCTGGCTGCTGGGATGGGCTCAGCCCTTCGCCAGAGCAGCTGGAGCTGCAGGAAAGGAGCCAGCAGCAAGAAGATCCCAGTGGATCAATAATTCAGCAGGCTCCAGGCTCTGGTTTCCTGCTGCGCTCTCCAGTTCCCCCTTACTGGAAGAGGCTCCTGCTCCACTCCCAGCCAGGCTGGAGCTGGCAATTCCCAGCAAGGCTGGGATCAGGGCTTGTTCCTGGAGGGCTGGCGGCCCTGAGCCACTGCACTGCCCAGTGCAGAGAGAGGGGACAGGGACAGGGCTGTGGCTGGGGACACTGGGGACATCCATTGGCCCAACACTGAGATCAGCTCCGCTCATCCCTCCCAAAGGGGTGTGAGCTCGAGAGGGAAGAGCCTTGCTGGGACAAAACCCTGGGGCACCCAGGACCCCCATCCCACTGCCTCCCACCCCTGCCCAGAGCCACTCACTTGTGGAGTGTGTCACTGGCTCCTTGCTGTGGGACCGTGGAGGCTCCTCCGTGTGGGACTTCAGTGCTGGAGAAGGCAGGGACAGAGGGAAGGGGGTAAAAGGGGTGGCAGGGGGCATTGCCACACACCCCTGCAGCCTGCCCCTGTCCCAGTGGTGCCATTTCACCCCCATGGCCCTGGCACCCCCAGCAGCAGCTCTGTCCCCAAGGCCAGAGGGTCGGGGGGTTTGGGCTCCGGGGTTACCTCGGCACAGGGCGCTGCTGTTGTAGAGAGCACAGGTCCCCTGCGCTGCTGAGCCTCTCCGCACGCAGCTCCCTGCTCCTGCGGGAGAGGAGCAGAGGTTCCCAGGGATCCCACGCCAGGGCAGCCAGTCCTGCTCAGGCCCGGGGCTGCCCGGGCACCTGAGGGGTTGGGAGGAGGAGGTTTGGCTCCCAGGGAGGGCATCCCCCTGAGGGCCTGGCAGTGGGGGCTCAGAGCTGCGCCCCGCAGGGCAGAGCCCCAGGCAGGGCTTTGGGAGCAGCTGAGATGGGGAAAGCAGCTGGCACTGGGCACCCAAGGGTGCTGAGAGCCACCCCCCCCGGGCACTGGGGAGCTGCTGAGAGCCCCTCTCTGTGCCCACCCAGCCGGGCCCCTCACCTGGCTCCTCGGGGGTCCCGCAGCCCACCCAGACGCAGCCGGTGCCGTTGTGGGAGTGCACAGCTGTGCACAGCTCGCAGGAGCTCAGCTGGCCACACTCTCCTGCCAAAGCCGGGGAAAGGCCGTGAGGGCAGGGCCGGCACCCACCCCTGCGGCCCCCCAGCCCCACGGAGGGGCAATTCTGATGGGGCAGCAGGAGGGATGAGGGCACATCCCATAGCACCAAACCCGTCCCCATGGGGTGCTGGTGGCATCCAGCGAGGGGCGGCCTCAGCTGCCAGCACCCACCCAGCTCACACAGGGCTCCCCCATGACCCACCACGCAGGAACATCCCCGGCATGGCGGTCTGGGGTCCTTGGTGGAGGCTGGAATGAGATCAGCAGCAGCTCCAGCCTGGTCG
>NW_005054436.1:287572-288026 GCF_000277835.1 Geospiza fortis | reverse complement strand
GCGCCGGGCGTCTGCAGCCGGCCCGTGCCCAGCGCCCCGCACGCCCCGCACTCCCTGCCCGCTCCAGGGCCGTGCCCGGGCTCCGAGGGGTCCCAGCAGAGCCTCAGCCCGGCCCGGGCTCTCCGGGACCCCCTCTCTCCTCGGCGGGGACAGATCGCCGGCGAAACGCGTGGGCTTCGAGGAAGCGGCGCGAGGGAAGAGTCCGGAGGAGCGCAGCCCTGTCCTTCCTCCTCTCGTCCTCCTCCTCTCCGGGGGCAGAGCTCCCCGCAGCCCTTCCCGCAGCCCCCCCGGCCGGGCATTCCCGCTCCTCCGGGCCCTGAATTATTCAGCCCGGCTGTGGGAACGTCCCGCGGGGACGCACCGGGAGGGGAGGGCGCAGCGCAGCCCCGGCCGTGCGGGGGCGGGACGGGACCCAACCTCGACCACCCGCACCCCCAGCTCCGGGCCGGCCCCC
>NW_005054436.1:286163-286781 GCF_000277835.1 Geospiza fortis | reverse complement strand
CCCGGGGAGGGGTAGGGCCCCGGGGTAAGGAGGGATGCCATGGTGGGCAGAGAGGGTGTCTGCTCCCGCGGGGGGATGATCGGGGAGCAGGGGCACCCCCTTTACCTGCTGCTGGGGATCCCCTCACTTTGGTGTTTTCCACTGCCAGTCCTGCTCCCTTGGATTTACCCATCAAAATCATGCAGTGCCCAACCCCCAGCAGCTAAGGCAGGCAGGAGCAGGGGTGGTGTGTGTGTGTGCATGTGTGTGTGTGTGTGTGTTCCCTTCCCTTTATTCACCTATTTATTTTAAAACTAAACCATCTCATCCAGAAAAATCCCCTCGGAGCAAGCAGCGAGCACACCCTCAACCTCCACTGCTCTGCCCACCGTCCTGAGGACAACTTTTGGGGGCAAGCAGTGCTGTCCCGTCCGGGTGGCACAGGGGCAGCTCGTGGACAGCTGGTGCTGAGGGGCTGCTCTTGCAGGCCACCCTCTGCCACCATGATGGAGAAAGGGCCCCCCAACTCCAGCGAAGGCCAGCAGGGCTGGTTCTCAGCCAGGAATGGCAGCGGCAGCTCCTTGGATCTGGAGTCTGTGGTGCAGCCCCTCGCCTTGAACCCGTGGGACGTTGTCCTCT
>NW_005054436.1:285533-286153 GCF_000277835.1 Geospiza fortis | reverse complement strand
GCTTGGCCCCCGCCGCCCTGCTGGCGGGCGTGGGGCTGATCCTGCACTTTGCCTTCGTGTACTTCATCCCATCAGAGGCCGCCAGCCTGCTCACCGTGGGGCTCCTGGTCAGCTCCTTCACGGCCAGCGTCTGCAGCCTGCTGGCCATCACCATCGACCGCTACCTGTCCCTCTACAACGCCCTGACCTACTACTCGGAGAGGACGGTCACCAGGACGTACTTCATGCTGATCCTCACCTGGGGAGCCGCCATCTGCCACGGGCTGCTGCCCGTGCTGGGCTGGAACTGCCTGGAGGAGCCGTCGGCCTGCAGCGTGGTCAGGCCGCTGACCAAGAGCCACCTGGTGCTGCTCTCGGCCTCCCTGCTGGCGGTGCTGGCCGCGATGCTGCAGCTGTACGTGCAGATCTGCCGGATCGTGTGCCGGCACGCGCACCAGATCGCCGTGCAGAGGCACTTCTTGGCCAGCTCCCACTACGGCACCGCCGCGCGCAAGGGCATCGCCACGCCGGCCGTGATCCTGGGCACGCTGGCATCCTGCTGGCTGCCCTTTGCCATCTACGGGCTGCTGGGGGACTGCAGCTCCCCGGCGCTCTACACCTACGCCACGCTGCTCCCCGCC
>NW_005054436.1:283993-285453 GCF_000277835.1 Geospiza fortis | reverse complement strand
TGCGTCTCCCCCTCGCTGCCCTTCCGCTCCCGCTCCCCCAGCGACGTCTGATCCCCCCATCCCTCACTCACCATCGCAGCTGGGGGGTTTGCTTTCATTCCCCCTTTTCATGCAGGAGCTCTTGGAAACAAGCAGCTCTTCCCAGCCTCGTCCTTTTTGGGCACAACCCCTTCTTTTCCTCTATTTTTCCACTTTTTGAATAGAGAGCAAGATGTATTTTTTATCCATAATATAATCTATATTTATGCGTGAGAGAGAGGGGGCTGATCCTCATATTTTCTTTAAAACTGTTTATGATGCTTTATTTTTTTAAGGGTGGGGAAACGCCAGGAACGTTCACCCCCCTCTTGTTGTTTTTACAACCTTGTTATTTACCTCAGATAGTCAAAATATATTTTATACATTTGGGGAAGGGGAGGAGAGACTCGTTGCCAGAGGAGGAGGGACTCAACCCCCTCCCCCCCTTCTCCCAGCCGTCCATTTATTTATTTATTGGTATTTGAATTATTATTTAATTTGATTTCCATGCCTCCCTCCCGCGCCCAGCGCTGGGCCCTGCTGCCCTCTAGTGCTCGCTGCCTTCAGGAGGGGGGGCTGCCCCAGCCTCTGCACCCCCAAACCCACAAGTTCTGGGGACCTCTGTGTGCCGCCACCCCCCTCACGGCACCCAGGGCTCCCCCGCCAAAGCCTTTCTTTGCACATCTGGGGTTGGATTTGCACATTTCTGGGGAGATGGATGTGAAGGGCCCCTCGTGAAGCGGACCCCTGGGATGGGGACCCCTCGGTGGGTCAGGGTAGGGGGGCTGCTTCTTGTTTACAACTCTGGTAGGGGAATAAATTAATTTGTGGTATGAGGTGCGGCTATTTGATGCTGGGGAGGGGGTGGGACGGTGTTTCCCGAGGGGGCAGAGCAGGGGGAGGTTCCCGAGTGCCAGCAGGGCCATCCCCTGCTCCGTTTCCCTGCTCCCGGATGAGAGATGCCGAGTGACAGCGCTTCCCGCACCCATCACATCCTGTTAGCAGGAGCTGGCCCGGGGGAGCAGCACGGAGGCCCCTGACCATCCTCATCCTCACAGCCCCAGCAGGCACAGGGGCTGCATCCAGCTCTGCTGGTGACATCTGACATGTCCCCCACCCGGGGATGGCAGGGACTCATTCCCACCGTGGGCATCCATCCGAGGGCTGCAGCCCGGGCCCTCCACTGCAGGAACTGCAGCTCTGCCCCCTCCTCTGCCCCCAGTCCCTCTCCTGGTGAAGGGGGCACAGGGGCAGTGCCCAGCACCCCCTCACCGAGATTCCCAGAGTCACAGGATCTGAACACCCACCCTGCTGCCCCAGCTGCCTGCCGGTGGCAGGGAAGGCGGGTTAATGATGGCGGAGCTAATTAGGGCAGCTCAGCCCCTCGGGTACCGCCTGTGCGCCCCCCGAGCCCCCCGAGCCCGCCCCGGCCGGGGCAGCAA
>NW_005054436.1:275357-283964 GCF_000277835.1 Geospiza fortis | reverse complement strand
CCCGAGTCTCTGCTTCTCCTCGGCTGGGGAGCTGGTGGCAGCCCCGAGGCTGGGGCTGTTTATTGCACACGAAATGCAGATTTCCCTGGGCTGAGCGCTGGCAGGGGCTGTGCCAGCAAGTGATGAGGGGAGACGGGGCTAAATGGTGGGGCTGAGGGACCCACAGATGGTCCCCTGCTCTCCCAGGGCTGGGCTCAGCGCTGGGGATGGGGAATTTCAGGCTCCCCCTGTCCCCAGCGAGGTTCAGCCAGAGGATGGAGCTGTTCATTCTACCCCAGGGCTCAGCTGAGATCCCTCAGGAGATAAATCCCAAGCCTGCCTCCCCCAGCAGTGAAAAATCCCGCAATTCCCAGCTCTGCTGTGCTCAGGGGCAGTTTTTACCTGGTGATTCTTTTATCAACATCACGTGGCAGCTGAAACTGCTTTTCTCTCCCTCGTGCCTCCCCTGCTGATGTCTTCAGAGGGAGCTTCTCCACGGTGTGCGAGCCCATCCAGTTTCTCCCACTCCCTGGGGTCCCTGTCACCCACACCCCGAGGATGTCACCCCCACCAGCTCAGAGCCATTCCCAGCTGCTCCAGGCCTCTGGGGGATGATGGAGCAGGCAGGGAGATCCAGCAGGGCCCAGCCTGCTCCTTTTTTGGGTGGAGAAAGATGCAGAAAGTGAAGCTATAAAAAAGAGTCAAACCCGCCCAAGAAGGTGCCAGAGTGCTGAGCAGCCACCCCCACGCCAGGGATGTGCAGGAGAGGCTCGGGGGGAACCAACAGCCCAACTTGGGGGTTAAAATATGAGCTAAGAGAGATAGGCACGGCCTCACCCCAGCTGTGCTCGCACATCTGGCAGGGCCAGCCCTCCCCAGGCTCCCAGCAGATGCTGCAGGCACAGGCAGCTCCTGTCTCCAAGGCCTGACTGTGCTGCAGGGGGGCGGGTTGGGGTTCACTCCGCTCTCTGCTCTGAGCAGCCCTGTCCTGCTGGCAGCAGTGGGGCCCACATCTGGCTCCGAGCACTTGCCCTTGGCCACCGCGCAGGTGAGAGAGCTGGCAGCACCCACAACAGAGCCAGGGCTGGTCCCAAACCACCCTGCTCCAGCCCTGGTGCCAAAACCTCCGGGGTTTGCCAGATGGGAGGAGGGAAGGAGGCTGCTGCTGCAAAACCTCCCCCTGGCACCCTGAACCCCAGGTGCCCTGCCTGGGGTGCAGCTGAGAGCTGCCCTTCCCACACCCCACCCCGGGGCTGGCTCTGTGCTCTCAGTGCCTTACTGGAGTGCCCATGATGGCACCTCGAGTCCTGAGGTGCCTCCTCCTGCACCGCCCTGGGACCGCCGGGCCATGGGGAGGGCTGGCAGCTCCACTTATGGGCCTGGGTTACATTTAAATGAGAAACCTCAGCCCTAGCTTGGGGGATTTTGTTTCCTTGGAAGCAGCAGCAGGCAGGAAATGAAGAAAACACGGCCCTGCTGTAAGTGTTTTACCAAATGCCGGAGGCAGCGGGAGGCACGTCCCAGCACAGCCCGGCCTCGAGCATCATCCCCGGCCACCACCACAGCCATCCATGGCTCTGGGGGCATCCTTGGCGCTTCCCAGGGAGGGAGGCCTGTCTGGAAGGGCTGTGCTTGGTGGGGAACGGCAGAGCTCAAGGAGAGGGGCTCAGCAGCCTCCCATTTTATCCCTGTCCCCCCAAGGCAGCCTCGTGCCGCGAGCCCACAGCTGTGCAGGGACCCGGGGCCAGCAGGACCCTCTGCTCCCCACAGGGAGCTCCCAGAGGACTAGGCTTCCATGCTGGCTCAGGGCTGGGGCTTTGTCTAACTGGATGGGCAGAGTAATTCAGCCCTGGCCACCTCCCCAGTCCTGCCTTAAGCCCTGGCCATGGCGGCGCTGGCCTTTGCAGAGCGGCTGAGCCCGGCGCGGAGCTGCTGCCCTGCCAGACTGCAGAAACTTGAGCTCCAAATAACATAATTCCTCTGGCACCCCGTGGTTATTTGTGAGCTGCTGTGAGCAGATGGAAGAGTTACAGATAAAGCCATCCGCAGCACGGGAGCCGATTGCCTTCCCCACACACCCGCGTAGGCAACGGCAAAGGCAGGGAGGAGGAGAGAAAAACCCACCCGGCAGCAGGAGCGCCAGAGAGGAGTCAGCCATTTCTGAGGGGCTGAGCTGCCATCTCAGCACACCTACGTGCGAGGAACGGGGACTTTCTGCTGGCACCGGGCCCTCCCAGGATGCTGGGAGAGGGGAGCGCTCTCCCACCACCCGGGCTGCCTGGGCAGGGACAGCAGCGCCAGTCGGGGGTGACATTGGCACGGCGGAGCTGCCACACGCGGGGAGAGCAGGCTGCTAACGCTGATCCGAGCTGGCAGCGCCTGCACTCTCCTCGGTCCCAGAGGGGGAATTAAGGGAGAGAAGCTGACGTCAGTGGTGGAAAGGACACACAGCCCACTCGTCCAAGGCAGCCGGCAGCATCTTCTGGGTGTTGCTAACACCACCTTGAAGGAGAAAATTAAATAGGTCTTTGGAGACGGGGGCTCCTGTGAAGGCGCAGCCCGGCCAGCTGTGATCCTGGGCCGAGTCATGTGGAAGAGACAGACGGGCACGGAGAGGGATCAAAGGCCGGGGCAAGGCGGGTGTGCCAGGGCTGCGGAGCTGTGGAGACGCTGCCCCAGCTGCGGCAGCAAAGTGCGGCTCGTGGACAGGGCTGGGGTCACACAATCAATCACTGCCAGCCCTCTCCTCCCCGCACCCCACTGAACCTCAGCCTCCGGGAGCTTCCCCGCTCCGTGGACGGTGGAAGCATAGGGCTCTGTGGTTGCCCAGGAAGGCAGATGTTGTTTAGGGGGTTAAACCAGCACGAAACTCACCAACACCCGACTTCCAAGGGCTGTCACTCCAAAAGCACAAAGCTGCGTCGTCCTGAACCCCAGAAAAGCAAAGGCACCACCTGGCCACAGCCACGCCCAGCCTAAGGCAGCCAGGAGCTCCAGTTGCTCCTCCCTGGCTCCAGCTGGAGCCAAGGGCTGGGACAGGCAGCTCGAGGGAGTGTGGAAGCCCCAGAGCTCCCTCCTTCCCCTGCCCTCTGCGCCCCTGCACGACTAAAGGCCTTGCTTGTTCAGGAGCTGGCAAGGCCAATTAATCTAATGAGGTTTTGCAGCCAGGGACCATTGTCAGCCAAGAAAGGCACAGCGCTGCGGAGCGAGGCACCGGTGTCTCCTAAAGCCAAGGGAATTTGGCAGAGCAGAGCCCGCAGTAAAAGCAGGGATGAGGAGCAGCAGGGACAGAGCCTTTTGTTGCTTTTCACCAAGCAGCAAGAAAACAGAGCCCCACGGAGCGAGGCCAGACGAGGCACCTGAGCTCGGGGCCAGCAGCCACCACTGCCAGGCACATTCACTGCAGGAGGGAGCTGGAGCTGTGAAATGGAGGCAAAACGCTGCTGCAGCCCCTTCCCAGCCCAGCTGCAGCCACTCTGCTCTGCAAAATGGAGCCCGGGTTTGTTTCCCATGGCAGGGAGGGCTGGAGGGAGGCTGGAGGCTGCTCCTGGTGGGGCTTCCTTGGCGCTGTGACCTCAAATTCCCACTGGCAATAGCCCTCAGCCCACCTCGGCACGGAAAAGGTGTCTGTGCCGATGGTGTCTGCCTGGGCAGGGGGCATTTGGCACCTCCATGGACTCTGGGCTTCCCAAGGGACGCCCTGGTGGCTGCAGGGAGGGCACAAGGACAGGCACGACTGGCTCAGGTGGCCCTGCACCTCCCACGCTCCCAGCAATGAGCTGGGTTTGCCCAAAGCAGCTGTGGCTGCCCCATCCCTGGAGTGTCCAAGGCCAGGCTGGACAGGGCTTGGAGCAACCAGGGGTAGTGGAAGGTGTCCCTGCCCATGGAATGAGAGGAGCTTTCAGGTCCCTTCCCGTGACTCCAAGTCACACACAAAGCCACAGCAGCCCCTGTGCCAGGCCCAGCTCACACCCGCCACAGTAACACACACAGGCACCAAGTGGATAGAAAGATTTTATCAAGTTTTAAAAAAGAATCAAAAAAATTATTACTTTTTTTTATACACGTACATTACAAAATATTTGCAGTTGGGATCTTCATCCAGGGGTTACTGAGTTGATTATTAAAAACAACAAAACAAAGCAGCAGGAAATCTGGCTTATACAGCAACTGACAGGGAAAAGCACAGACATTACATGGGAATACAGAAGGCAGAGTCTGCACTGGGATGTGCAAGGATGGATCAGGGGCAGGCTCTGATCCCCCACACCCACTGCCTCCCTGCAGAGTCCGGCCATCAGTGTTTGTTTTGCAGGGGTGAAAAAAAAACCTGACAAGTCTACAGTATTTTGCTCACATGTTTGGGGTTTTTCGTCCTTTTTTCTTCTTTCTAAGCAGAGTTTCACTGCTGAAACTCCTTTGGTCTGAAGTGAGGAACCCCCTGCACCCTGAGAGTATCCATCAAACGTCGCCCTTCCACCCCCAGCCTGGCTGGGTCCATGCAGGGCACTTCCCATCCCTCCTCTCCCACCTTATCTCCTGCTCAGCAATAAACCCCTAAGATATAAGTGGAATAATTACTCTTATAAATATATTTATATCATGTAGGAAAATAAGGCACTTCAGGAGGGGTTACAGCTTGTCTAATTCTATGACATTCTAATCAGGAAGAAAAATGGGTTAGTTTCTGAAGTGAATTAAAATGAATGTTAATACAGTAATAAAAACATTGGATCCACTTCCACTTCAAGGCTTTGTTTAAAAAGGAAGAGAAGAAAGCACCCCCGAAATCCAACAGCAGTGAAACCTGACCCGGGGCAGCTGCATCTGCCCTGCCAGGCAGCTCCGTCCCAGAGCCCCTCCAGGGCAGGGAAGTCCAAAAGAAACACGTTAAATAAGTTCACGTTCTAAAAAAAAAAAAATATAAAATCCAATCTCCCCTTTCCCTGAAATGAGAGTCTGCAGGATTCCTCAGCCCCTGGGAGCCCCGGGAGCCTCTTGCCCGGCGCTGTGGCTAGCACTGCGGGCGAGGACACCGCGAGAATGTTTAACCAGGCAAGGCAGGGCAAGGCAAGGCAAGGCAAGGCAAGGGAGGGCGGCCGTGCCTGCCCGGACTCGCGGGATGGGCGAAATGGCTGCGAGGGGGAGCAGGAGCTCAGATCGTGCTTTGGGAAATGCCTGAGCGTCGCCCCAGCCCCACGAAAGGGGAGGGAGGAGTAAGAGCCCCCAAGAGGAGGGCAAAGGCGGCAGGGCAGCCCTGCGCTTCCAGCACAGCTGCTCTGTCTTGCAAAGGTTGGTTTTGGCACCTCTCCTCCTCCCCTGCTGCTTTCAAAAACACTGAGCTCACTTGGTGGCCCAGAGCTCTGCGATTTTGCAAGGATACTCAGAGATGGTCCCTCTCTGGAGCAGCTGTTCCTCAGGGATACCCACATAAGCTAAGGCAATCAAAGATTTAGGAAAAAAAAAGGCAGTAATCAAAGGAGATTTAAAAAACACTCCAACAACCAACCTCCCCGACCTGTCCACAACCCTTCTGTGTAGGATCCTGCAGCTTTGATGCCTGCCCTGGGATGGGATTTGGGAGCAGAGGGTGTTTCCAGCAGGCTTGCAGGGACAAGGCTGTGTCCCTCCCGCTGCCTGGGGGCCAGAGGAGCCACCTCCAGCCGTGCCCACACAGAAGCATCCTTGTGCAATAGGCAGAGTGAGGGACGTGTCCCAGGCCCCAGGCACGGCCCTGCCTGACACACCATCATGGGGCTCAGGGAATATGGCACTTCTGCTATTTCAGGCGACAGAAAGACTCGCTCCCCTTTCCCAACGAGGGCTAAGTCTAGTTAATGCAATCTCAAATTGAGCCAGGTTTGGCATTTGCGGGCCCCTCGCCTCCCTGTGTGATCCTGCTGTCAGCCCAGCTTAGCTCAGGGCCCGTTTTCCCCGGGAACTTGTCTCTCAGAGCAGCCAGAGGAGGATGCTCACAGAAAGAGCAGCAGAACAAGGCAGTGCCTCTCTCCTCCCCTCACCCAGCTTGCAGCAACCATCCCTTTGCATTTCCAACTCTCTCCACTGCGCTGCACCCCAGGGGTTTGTTCCCTCTTCCAGAACCTGGCACTAGTGCTGCTCAGGTGTTCCCTGGCTGCCCACGTTCCTGCATCCTGCCTGCAGACAAACCCAATGGTGCTGCCATCCGGGGAACCTCTGGGGCCTCACTGGCTCCCAGCTGGGTCTGCACCCCTGAGCACATCCTCCAGCCATCTCAACACTCACACACACACAGGGAATCAGTAAGGACTCGATGGCACAAGCTGAAGTCATCAATCAACTCCCAAGCAGGATTTCCAGCCAGCCTCGGGCAGGGCCCAGTGTTCCAGGTATCAGCAACATCATTAAAGGAGGCGAGGCAGGGAAGAGAGACAGGCACAGGCTGGTGAAATACTTTAGGAAAGGCAAAAAGATGGGAGAGTTGGTCTTAGTGGGATGCACATCCCACAACAGCTGGACCCATAACCTCAAAAAGGCTTTGGAATTGCTTTTTGCATGACCCTTACTGAGTCATGTCCAAATTGAAATACACATCAGGGGTATCTGGGTTAGATTCCCAAGATATGCTCATATGCTATGTAAGGTAACATAAAACAGCAATAAAACCGAGGTCAGCTAGTTCAAATTCCCCATTTTCCCCTGCCAGTACTGGATCTATAGTCAGCAGCCTGGGAATTAATTCACAGGGTTAGTGAGGAGAAAAAAAATGTTCTCTTAAAATTAACTAATGAATTGTAATAACAAAATTAGGGTAGGTTAGGTCTGATGTAACTGATGGGCAACTCAGTTCACACACACGATGTTTTTAGGCACACAAACTCCCCTCCCTAGCGGGAAGGGAGAAGAAGCAAAGGCAATACCAGCATTGAAGTCCCTGTGTTGCAAGTACGGTCACCCTGCTAAAAAAAGCACCTCTCAAACTGCCCTGGCAGGCCAAGGACCACCACAGTGCCTGGTGCTCAGAGAACCCCTCCCCACACCATCTCCCTGTCTTAGGCACTGGATTTGGAATTTTAAAACACAATCTCAGCATGAATTGGAGAAAATCAGCCCGGCGACGTCTGGCCACTGCTCAGAGCTGACCACAGATGTGTCTCAGTGGGGCAGTGGCTCTGCTTTCCCAAGAGTGGGAAGCTGAACAAGCATCCTGCCCTGGTTTTACATCCCTCTGTGCAAGTCTCCTCTTGGCAAAGCAGTCCAGGAGATCTGAGGAAGGTAAAGGCAGCTTCTAAAATAAAAAAAGTCTCTCCTTACACTGCACCCAACCCAAGGCACTCAGCACCCTCGGAGCTGGGAAATGCACCCCATGCAGGGTGATCTGGAATTAATACTCAGGGGTCAGGGGGGAAAGAATTGTGCACTATTGCCAAAAACCTGATTATGTGACAGTGGGATGCAGCAGAGAACTGACATTTAAAGCCCATTTTCTTGCAGCACTACCAGTATTCACTGGCAAGGAAGAGCCATCAGATCAACTGTCTGCTGTTGCACTGAGAAAACCAGCTGAAAATGTCCTTCATCCAAAAGGCCACATGGCCACAACAGGATCATCCATCTTTACTTTAAAAATCCCTCAGGATGGAGGGTTTATATGTGCTCTGCCTGGTGGCATCAAAAATCTGGAGGTTTAGCTCTCTTTTAAATAAGCAACCGTTACACCCCCTCCAGCTAAATCCCAGTGCCGCATCCTCAGTGTCCGTGAGGAGACCTTTTGGAAAGGCAGAGCACGGAGCCCTGCCAGAGCTGCAGGGGAGGGAGAGGGGAGACATGCTGCTGGTTGTCTGAAAACCCTTGGCACATCTTTGGTTACGGGATGAGCAGGATGTGGTGCGAGGTTTGGCCACCTGATCCGGGAAGAAGCGAGCCCAGGAGAGGAGGGAAGGAGGGCTGGGAGCGCGGCTAATCCGACCACTCGTCCTCGTCGAACTCGGAGGAGTCGTCCTCGGAGTCGCTGTACTCCACCGCGATGCGGCGCGACAGGATGGTGGCCACGTCGTTGCCCACCACGTCCCGCTTCTCCTGCTCCCGCTGCTCCTCCACCTTGCGCAGCTGGAAGCCTGGTGGGCACAAGGGAACAGAGGGGATCACGCCAAGCTCTTGGTTCACACTGTCTCCCTTGTCACAGGGCTCTGAGCGAGGCAGGCTGGGGGTGTTGGGGTAATGCTGATGGTGACAGCCAGGATGGGCTGGGTGGGGAGGCGCAATGGGAAGCAAATCCCTCCTGTGCCCCTCCCCAGGGTAACCCCAGTGCTGCACCTTCCCCAGCAAACCTGCATCACTCCAATTCCGGCACTGCCATCTCCAGAAGTGCTGGGGGAAGCATAAGACCCAGCAAGGCGCTCATGAGGGTGGCAGACAAGGAGGGACCACAAGGGACAAGCCTTGAGCAGCAAGGCAGTCACGCTGCTCCCAGGAGACAGCTCCCAAGGGCTTTCCAGAGGCAGAGGAGAGCGCTGGCATGGAAACACAGCCTTACCTTGCCGAATAGCCGACAGCAGATCACTCCTGGCATCGCTCACCGCGGGCAAGGATGACTTGGGCTTGGCTGCGGAGGTGTCGGAGGGCGGAGGGGGGGGCGGGGGCCCATCC
>NW_005054436.1:274848-275209 GCF_000277835.1 Geospiza fortis | reverse complement strand
AGGGGGGGTGCTCTCCATCAGGGGTGGTGGAGGAGGAGGAGCCGGAGGGGGAGCAAAGCCCCGCCGGGCTGCGGAGGGAGAGCCGATCGGAGGAGCTGGTGGTGGGTGGCTCGGGCTAACCAGGCTGGATCGTTTGGGCCCTCCAGAACCAGAACCTCTCTGGTTGTCTACAGGATAGCTGTGGCAACAGAACGAGAGACAGGGAATCAGCCCTGAGGCCAGATCAGACTGTACAGTCTCTGTGCTAATGCAAATCATGTGTGTTTGCTGCAGTCCAGACAAAAAAACCCAAGTTCCAGCTTTAACTGATGTTTCCAGGAGACCTCACTCCTTGGTTTTAGTTCCCTCACACTGTTTCTTT
>NW_005054436.1:248893-274787 GCF_000277835.1 Geospiza fortis | reverse complement strand
CAGGCTGACCAGAACATGAGCCACCTCACCTCAGAGGTCAGAGGCCAGGCGGGCACATCCGAGCTCGGAGCAGCTCCTGGCTCCAGAGCTCCTGCCATCACCCCTCCTCGAGGTCAGGCCCGTGACACACCAGGCAGGGATCAGGGAAGTCTGCTGGGATAAACTGCACGAGGAGGGCGGGGGTGCCAGGAAAGCATATGCTCTGAACACCTGCTGGAAGGGATCTCCTCCCTGGATTCAGCAGCCATGTCTCAGAGCTCACTGTGGGGAGTGAAGGGGAGGACATGGGAACCCAACACGCTCTTATGGAAAACAGCAAGGCAAGAGGGACTGAATCTCCCATTATGGAGGCTCTGCTCATCCCACAGGACTCCACTGCCCATGTGACAATGTGACATCCTGTGCAAGGGAAGCCCCAAACTGACACCTCCTTCCATGGCAAGACAGAAAAATAAGGTCCATTTGCCACAAAGACATCACCATTTTTAATAGTGTTGATCCAAAACAGACTCCTGGAGATCAAATCTACCTCCCAGGGTTCCTTAAAAACAACTATCAAAACAAAACCAGAAGAGGGGAGATCTGTGCGGTTGGGCAGAGATCTAAGCAACTGCATAAGGCAGTGAGAGCTTCCTCTGAGAGCTCATGTCTGCTCTGCCCGAGAGGCACAGGCTGCAGAGTGCAGTGCTGGGTCTCTCTGACACATCAGAAAAGCCTTTGCTGCAGCATTGCTGCCTTTGGATAAGATGGAGAGAAGCCAAGCAGCCCTGTCTATCAGACAGACTTTCTCTTGTTCCTCTTGACTCTGTTTTAATGTCTTTAAAAAAAGGAAAGTCTACTCTTGTTTCGCCCTTTGCGTCTTGAGCCACTGCTGGACTGTAACTCTCATCTCTGGAGGTGCCTGGGAGTCACCATTTCATTCAATCCGAAGTAAATGACCTGAACTTGCACCCAAGTCTCTGGGAAGGAGGCAGCTGCTGTGCTCAAGTCCTTGAAACTTAAATACATCTCCATCTCCAGTGCCCATGTTGTGCATTTCTCACAGATCAGAGCAAAAGAGGTTAAAGAAGCTGTTCTTTGCAAAGCTCTGTCATGGAATATCCTGAGTAGGAAGGGACTCACAAGGATCATCATGTTCAACCCCTGGGCCTGCACAGGACACCCCCAAGAATTCCACGATGTGCCTGAGAGTGTTGTGCAAATGGAACATAAGGAACAGAAGTCCATGCTATGGAACACCTGCACTGGAAAACCACAGCAAAGGGGCCAAGCCATTCACTGGGACACTGATGTGGAGTAAATCTGCTCCAGTTCTCCCCTTCTGCCTGGAATGGTGACAGTGGCTGGGATTCATGGAGAGCTGTGCTGCCTGCACCTGCAGTTGCACCTCCCTTCCAGACAGGAGCATTCTGGTTCCCATGCACCACCCATTAGGAAGTTCTGCTGAACTATCTCAGCCTGTCTCATGTCATCCTTTTACACCACCTACTACTCCTTGGTGACAGAAGGGATCCCGTAGGCTTACCTAAATTCCAGCGGGGGCGGAGGCAGGCTGTCATCTGGGAACGAGGGAGGTGGTGGCACAATGGAGTCAGTCTGCGGCGGTGGCGGGTAGCAGCTCCCATCCATGCTCTCGCTGGAGCCGATGCTGCCGTTCTGATACACCATGTTGGAGGGGTACCTGCGAAAAGCAACACCAACTGTTTGTTTCAAGAGCTCAAGGCAATGTCTAAAGCTCATTTTTTACCCAGAGAGTTGTCCAGAGAGGTTGGCTGCTCCTGGATCCCTGGAAGTGTCCAAGGCCAGGCTGGATGCGGCTTTGAGCTACCTGGTCTAGTGTAAGGCATAAGGGGGTGGAACTGGATGGACTTTAAGGCCCTCTCCAATCCAAATCAATCCATGATTTTACATCATTAAAAAAACCCTTTACTTCTCAAAGACTCCTATATGGAGAATCACATACACCTGTATGGGTTTACTCTACATAATTCTTTGGCTGAAATTTGCTCAGGTGCTGCCCTGTTTATGGCTGTTTATTCTGCACACCAGAACAGCAGGAGTATATATTTTAATAAACAAGCAAACACCTGAATACGTGCATTTTTCTTGACACTTGATTTTGTAAAAGCACTTAAGAATCTTTTAACCAACTTGAACTTAAAGAACTTGCAGTTACACTGAGTATCATCAGCGGCAAAACCAGAAGATACTCAAAGATGCCAAAAAATAAACTCGATAATAGAATATCAAAATGGAAACCACAATGCCATTAAAACAAGTATTCAAAGATGGAATAGTACTGAAAAGAGACTCTCATGCTTTCAGTCGACTCATTTCACTGTGGGGAGGGGGAACCACCCTATTTTTGGGGGCTCTGCACCCCAAGTGAATCCAAATGCAAGAACACACTCACATGAGAAAAGAGGAGAAGAAAATGGTGCTGTTGTGCTGCTCGATTCCCCTGCTAGAAACCAAACCTGTTCTCTTATTAAACTAAAAGCAAGTTTTATTTTTAGCTGGAGAGTGTGATTTAAAGAGAGATTTTTTTCTTATATGAAAGGAAGCTGCAAGAAAGAAGAGCATTGTGGGGAATTCGGTCTGCTTCCAGCCTTGCTGGTGTCAAAAGTTAAATGAATTCCCAAGCCAGAAGTGCTAAAGAGAGATCTGTAGCTTGAAATACTTGGATGGGGACAGCCCCCGCTTCAACTTTAGGGTGTGAAGAGCCATTTGTGAAATGTAACAAAGCCATCACACAATGGCACCGAGATGCCACCCTCGGCTGGGTGTGAGGGAAGGGCATCGCCGTGGGGCAGAGCCAAAGCTCCCAACACCTCTGTGCCCACAGGCAGCGAGAGCAGCCAGAGCCACTCCTGCCACCTCGTTCCAGCTCCCTGATTTATTTGGCAAATTTCAAATCAGCAGGCAGATTTACTTGGGAGAATCTGATTAGTGGCAGTATCGATCTGGATCTGGGGGAGCTGCAGCGCAGGGTGAACTGCATCCCAATCACCCAGCCCCAGACCTGCTTACCCAGCAGGACCATGCTTGTCCTTTGACTCCACAAATTCCTGTCCCATTTTCAGCTTCTCCCACTCCTCTTTCCGGGTTTTGATTTTCCGTGGATTCACATTTCCTCGGTTCGGATTCTCCTTTTTCTCTTTCTAAGAGAGGAATCAAACACAAGCTTTATTTTGCTTTAAATTCACTGGGAATAGAGAGGGACAGGACAGACCTGGAGCAGTTACAACAAGACACATTCTCAAAGAGGATTTTTAGTTTACTTTCCTGATTGCTGCACTCTCCAAAGGTCTTCCATATAAAAAAGCTGGAGCACAGACAACATAAAAAATGCCAGACAACATCAGGTTGCCCAGGGCAGCCCAGACACGATGCCCTCATCACCCCCTGGCACAAGCAGCTCGAGGGCAGAGTAAAAGCTCGGTTTCCCAAATCAATTTAGGTTTTGGCCTCTGTGTCGAGATGCCCAAATTCCACCTACACCCTCATGGTGTTCAGTGTTCTGGGGTGCAATATGGACACTTGCCCACAGAGAACTGGGCTTTAGATGTGCTCACTCAGAATTCTAACATGCCCTACATCTCTCCTTTGTTATTTTTCATTGAAGAATCACAATCTGTTTTCATGCTTAATACTCCAGTTGCTCAAAAGATAAATAAGGTATGTTAAGACTACATCTCTTATGCTATAATATAATTTAACATTAAGGCTCAAAGACAGTGGCATTTGGAAAAACCAATTAGAGATATCTTTGTTCTCTTTTTTTAATTAACAAGGCAGATAAAACTTGACTGAATTGATCCCACAGGAGTCCAAAAGTGCAAACCTGAATTTTGGATAGTAAATTTGGAGTCCAAAATTTATTAACACTTCCCACTTCCTCCTCCTCCCTTCCTCACCCTATGTTTCCGCTTTTCCTTCATGATATCCTTGGTGTCCTGAAGCATTTTCTCCTTCCAAAGGTCGAAGAAATATGAAGGATCTGTGTAGAATTTAAGTGCCTCTTTGCCATCATCCCTGGAACAGGGGGAGTAGAAAAGCACACAGACAAGGATCAGGTCACACATTTTTTGGAAGGAAACACAAGGCACTATCTCAGACGACAGTTCACAAGTGCAGTGAGATGGTCACAAGTGCTGTTCTTGCCTCTGCCCCCATTTCAGAACAGGAAGAGCCCCCCACCCCAGTCACCCCAGCTCTCCCACTCCTTCTGCCCTCACCTAAACCCTCCATTACTCAGCACCTCAAGAGCTTAATAGCTCTGAACAATCACCAGGAGAGCAGCAGGTCTCTGGCTTCAACTCCCTTTTGTTTGTGCTGTATTTTGGTGTGAAAAAACCTCCTCCTGCAGCTCAGGAACCCTAAATCAGAGCAGCAGCGTCCTTGAAGCTCCTGAGTGAGTGCACACAGACTCCCTCTCCTCCCACTTTGCAGTGCAGCCGCGTCTGGCAGGAGACAGCTGCCTCCAGCTATCTGTAATTACTTTTTACCTACTCAGAAGATATTTATGGATGTGGGATAAGTCTCTGCATTCTGACCCCCTTTACTTCTACTACCTACAAGATGGAATCAGAGTGGGACTGCTCAGAACTGGTTACACAGCCAGGGTAGGTCCCACCAGATGTCTCAGACCAGGCACTGGAGGCCACAGGAAGCATCACCATGCCTGCTGCAGCCGCCTGGGTGAGAGCCACCTCCAGGTGAATGCTCTGCATCTCTCACTGCAGCTCTTTGGAAAGGAGCCATTGGGCTACGGAGGAGCACAAGGAAAATGCCTCATCTGCAGCACACCCAGCATGGTTCTGCAGAGCCAGCCACGCCTGGCCCCAAGGCACTCACAGAAGTGACAGCAGAAAACCAAAGAGATCATTTTCTAGCTATGTTCATTTCTATGACCTCAAAAGCAAAGTTTCACATAATCCAAAGGACAGAGATTTCCTGGTGGATTTGTTTAGCAACTCAATTTCCCAGTGGAAACAGCTACTTCAGTCCAGCACAGCATGGGGAAGGACCTCCCTAGCAGGTTGGGAGGAAGAGGTTCTTCTCTGCAAGGAGATATTGCAACCCTACCTGTAAGGTGAGAGGATGTTGAGGGGTGGAGGGGTATTGCAGGTCCTGTAGGTTTCAAGGACAGGCACAGGGAGAGAATCTCTGTCAAAGAGCTTCTGGTCCTGAGTGGTGGAGCTTTTGAAGGCCTTCCTGCTGTTAATGCCTTGCAAGGAGACTGTAAGGAAGAGGAGAGAACAAGTGAAGAACAGCTTGACCCAGGCCAATGACCCTGAAGCCCAAGCAGTGAACATCTGACTTCAGTTGGAGTTCTTGGCATGCTTCGCAGTTCTTAAGGTCATGTTCCTTTTCCCACAGATCCCTTGGGAAATCCACCAAATCTCCAGCGTGCTGCCAAGATCTGCTGCTCCATCAACACAGCTCTCCCTTGAGTGGCCCACGGGCTTTGGAACCCCTGTGACCAAGCTCAAGCAGCTCATCCACTGCCACCCAACTGCTGGAGAGTGAGTTCCCACGTGGAGAGTCACTGAAGAGCAAAGCCCAAGCAGCTGTCCAAGTGCTCTGCTGGGAGGCAGGGAAACAGTCCCTCTCAGCCCCAGAGAACACATTCCAACACCCATGGCAGTGTCATGCTTATGGGTTTATGGTGCTGAACCAACCAGGCTGACTCAACGAGAACCTTCACCACGCTCAGCCTGTGCTCCACTCCATTACCTTCCTCCTCTTTGGGATCCAGCTGAGTGACTTTGACTTGCAGGCGGTCAACTCTCTCCACGAGAATGCTCACCCGAGAGGCAAAGGTGTTGGCTTGAGTAAACAACTCTCCAAATATGTCTTCTGCAGATTTACCTGCAATATTAAAGTGTCCACATTACCCTTATGAACCACATCAGACCATACTCAGTCTCCCAGCTTGCTTTCATGATGAAAGAAAGAAAGAAAGAACCAACCACTCTTCTTTTCAAGTTTGTCAGGGCTGAGTTTAACATCCAGGAAGAAAGTGCTTTGTTCCACCAAAGCCTGACATTTCCAAGGGATCTTCAAGCAATAAGGAAACAATTGAGACACACTTTAAAGTCGATTAGAGTAACAAACTAAAGAGGGCTGACAACACTACACCGGTCTGAATGCGGATGCATCTGAAGGTCCTTTAAGATTCTCTGCTGTTCTGTTTATTAGACAAGGAAATACAGTTAGATTTTTATTGCTCTGGAGAATCTCAAAGGCTCCCAGTCTCCAGCAGGCCTGCCTCCAGGGGAGCTGGCACACATTTACAAGCTCAAAGTACTCTGGAAGTAGAGAGCAGACCCAGTCCTGCATCCTGAAGCTGGAGTTGAAACCACAGCTGACAGCACTGACCCTGCTGTTCCTTCAGGTGGCAGTGTCTGAAAAATTCTCACATTGATTCTATATCAAAACCAAAAGGGAACTTCTCAATCAGGGACATTCTCTCTGGAACAGCTTGGACTGCCCAATGGGCTGCTATGTCAAGCACCATCCATGGTTTGGGCCATGAGTGCTGAGCCTGGTGCTCAGATCAGGAGCTGCACCACTTACAGGAGTAACAAGAACATGGCCCCATCCTTAGGAGTTTAAAACCTACATGCCACAAGAGATGGCCACAGGTAGACAGAGGTGGGAGACCTGGAAGAAACCCAAGAACTCCCACTGAGTCCTGCTCTTTTGTTCTGCTCCCAGGCACAACCCAAGACAGGGAGCCCCCACCAAGAGGACAGTGAGAGCAGAGCAGACTTGGCACCGAGCGCAGACATGGGCCCGTGGTGTTCCACTGATGGGAAACATTTCCAGCCAAGGCTGCTGAGTACAAGGCTGCTCCCAATAAGCAGTCTGGTTTTGAAGTGCATCATCATATGGTCAACAGTTTGCTCTGGAATCTGTTACTCCTAAAGATCCTCTCCGACATTCAGGAAAAAAAACCAGTTGGAAGTCTAATTTCAACAGCAATTTTGGAAAACATGGTTTTCTACAGAGTCAGAGAGACAAAGCACCCTTGCACGAGGCAAGGCGAGGGCATCCCCCAAAGCCCAGCTGCACAAACACTCCCAGCTATCTAAGCTGACATATCAACTCCTTGTTCCTGCTCCCAGGAGATCTCCTTACACTGCCAAGCACGGGGAACAAGCCAGGTTAAAATTCAACCTTCTCCACCCCTTTTGGTGGCAATGCCAGGTCCAAGTGTTTGTAGAAGGCAAATGCTGAAGGTTAACTTCCACTGACCTCTTCCTTCCACCCTCCTAGACAATGCAGACTCCACATATGCTCAGTTAACAAACCCAAACTCATGAGAAGGATTTTATGTTTGGAGATCTAACGGCCAGATAGCTCTTGTGTAGCCATGTTTCATGAAGCAATCTCCATTTTCAACATCAGCACAGACCAGCTCTCCTATTTGACCCAAAGAGAGTAAAAATTTATCTGTGGGAAAATGTGAAACCTTCCAGCAACAGCTCAAAAAAAGAAAAGTTGCAATTTCGTTTCTACTTTCACAAGAAGTGAAAAACATTTCTGCATTTCACAAGGAACTGCAACAAGCACTAGGGGAAAATTAAGTCTTTGGCTTGCAAAGTATATTTGAAGTATAAAATAATATATATATACTGGTTTTGACCCTGAAGAGAGAAGAGATGGTCTGTGTACACTTGCCTGTGTAAGTGCACCTGGAGTTATCACCCAGCATCTCACACATCGCCTGAGCTTCACAAACACTTTTAGATGGGGTGAGACAGAGATTAAGTTTTTAGTTTAGTTACTTTGACTGCAAAAGTGCAGCTTACAATCAGAATTATCCTTGTCATGCACTGGCAGGAAGACAGACGGCATGATTTAATAGGTCCTTCCATCTTTAGCCTGTGGATTCTGTAAAATCACACAAAACCGCGCAGTCGACTTATACAAAGTGCTCCCAGCTGCGATAGTAACGAAGGGTAAACTCACTGGAATATGAAAGTTTGACAAGATTTATGTTTGCATCTTTGTAAAGAGACTGTGGTGCACCAGGCATGGCTGATTATTCACTTGACAGGGCTGTCACAGCCTACTGAACCTGCTCTACATTCCTGTAATAGTCAAGGTACAAGGAGAGAGAGAATTTGTTTTTTGGAGAGAGGAAAGGGTGGGGAGCAGGAGTTTGGTCATTTGGGTGCAAGCGTAGTCTAAACATTGCTTTATTTAAAATACTGCTGACCCTGAGGAAGTGGACGGTGCTCAGCATTTCCCTCCCGCCTGCCCTGCTCTCCTCTCACACCAAGTGTCCGCAGGAAGCACCTCTCCTCTCCTCTGTGTCCCCCCAGGTACCTGTGATTGGTCCAGCATCCCCCCATCCCAGCTCCCAGAGTACCTCCCCAAAGAAGAAACCAGGCTGTGATTTGGCTCCCAGTGCCTCAAAAGCAGAGCAGCATGAATATCGGTGCAAAGAAGGTCTAAACCTGTGGGATCTGGCCAGGGCTGTCACACTAACCCACAGTGTCTCGGAACAGGGATGAGCCTTCCCTGCAGCTGGGCTTTGCACAGCTTTACTGCCTCCTTCCTCACCATTTCACATGCACGAGATGGATTTCACTCACACTCCACAACCATCTTGGCTACCAGACCTAACAAATGAGCAACGAGGGCCAGTTGAACGCGAGCAGAGAGCCTGGTCTCGCCTGTGCAGTGACATTTCTCCAACCCAACAGAATGTGACACCGACTGGCAGCAAACACGGGCCCAGATTTCAGTGACAGCCACGGTTTGCACTGCTGGAAAGAGGCTGCACCCAAACTTTGCCTGCCACATGGCGGAAGACAAGGGCTTGCTTTGCAGAGCAAGCAGAAGGGCTTGCAAACACCCCAGAGAAGCTAAACAATAGATTAATTTGATTATCAAAGTCTCACTGCTTCAAGGACAAAGGTGGTTAATCAGAACCCAGAGCATTTCAACAGAGAATGGAGTCATCCCGGAGAGACCACAATTAACTCTTCATTTCTCCTATGGCATGTAGGCCTGTGCTTTCCCTCCAGCTTTTCCAAGGCTATGGGTCAGCCCACTGGAGAGCTGAGCCAGGCATTGCTCCAGCTCATGCTGCCATTTGAGTGAGCAGCCCCAAACCACCGACGCTCTGGAGGCACCACTTGGCTCACACAGGTCTTTGGGTCTCACAACGCAACAAACAGCAGCAGGGGCAAACTGGAGCTTCTGCGTGGGGGCTTTAATTATCTTTCATTAAAAATAAGACTACTGACATGGTGTAGATTCAACAGAGTCAAGCTCCATTTAGTAGCACATGCAATTACAGGCACGTTCTCTGACACAAGATCCTGCCTGCTCCAAGAGCCTCCCATTTTACAAGCCTGAGTTGTGCTCCATCCTTCCATCTGCAGTTTCACTGCAGCCTCTCACATGCACACACACATACACACACCCCCCTCCCCATTTTCTCTTAGATAGGAAGGCAGTGGGACCAGGGATATGAAATTAGCATCAGATTTCTTTAGGAAAACATTTTAGCATTACCCAGGGAAGGCAGATGGGGGAGAAATAGGAACACGAGAGTAGAAAGGAAGCTAAATAAAGAGCAGTAGCGACTCCTGAGGGCAACGCGCAGGCTCGCCATGGTACTCACTCAGGCTGCCCAGCTGTCGAATGACATTTGCCAGGGTGATGTTGGTCACGCATTCCAGCTCGCTCGGAACGCTAGGCAACGTCTGACGGCACAGGTGCCTTGGCTCAATGTTCCTCGTTACTAACGGCATGGTGGACCTGCTTCAGGCACTGTTCTGAAAGATGAAAAACAACCCAAAAAAGAAACAGGAAAGGATTACTCAACCGCAAATTCCAGGCACACCAGAGCCATGGTGTTCGTTTTTCCTGCTCTCAAACGGCTTTACTTATAAGCCTTCTTCCCCCAGCTCCCCACCCTGAGAAAACTGGTTCATCAGACATAAAGATCCTCCTGTTCTCTGACTTGCAGTGGCAGCAGAGCCCCACCAGCCCAGGTACAGAGGCAGAGATGGAGCACTCCACACCTTCGCCCACGCTGCCAGTGCTGCCGCAGCCGCTGCTGCCCCTGCACCCAGCCCGAGCCCGGACAGGGCTCCTGCCTCCCGCGCTCACACAGCGCTGGCACGCCTCTTACGAGCTCCTCTTCAGAAACATTCCCCACTTGCAATCAATAGTTGCTTAAACCGTGGAGATGAAGACAGGAGATGTTATTACACAAAAAAAGAAAGAACAAAACAGGCTTCTCCCAGCACACCAAAGCACACGTGGTGCCTTCCCTCCTGGAGCAACACACGGGGCTCTCCTGGAACAACAGGAAGTGCTTGCAGCTGACCAGGAAACTTTCTGGTGACTGTTCCTTATCCTGCAGGCTGCACCCCTCTTCCCTTGGGAAATCCCCCGGGGAGGAGGTTTACACTGGACCATTGTTTTCGTGCTAGAGCAGTTTAAAGTTGAGGGAGCTCTAATCAGGATGCAGGACTGGAGTGTGCTCAGAGGCAAGTCAGGATTGACTGTACAACAGGCAGGACAAACTTCCAGTTCTTTAAAAAACTAATAAAATAAAAAACCTGGAGAAAACCTAAGTGTCTGGAAGTTATGCTTTGGATAGAAAAGAAAATGTTTTTATGTGCAGGTCAATGTCTTGAACTAACAAAAATCTCCTTTGCTCACAGGCCCAAACATTTAAGCCTCAAACAGCTCCCTCCCTGATTGTCCAGCTCCAGGAGGGAGAAGGAAACCTGTGTGACCAGCTCACTAGAAGGAGCATCATACATGCCTGAAATCTTTAGGACTAAGTGAAAGCAAATACATCCCAAGTTCTTGATTAATTTAGAAGGGGAAAGAATCACTTTTCTAGGTCAGCTGAGGAACAACCCAAGAGAAGCAGGCAGCTCCCATGTGATAGGCATGCGGATCTGCTCGGGCTGGGTGTAAAAATAAAACAGGAAGCTAACAGCTTGGGGAACATGGCTTCCTGTCACCACCAGCAAAAACCCAAGAACCATAAAAAATCAGCTGTTTGCTCTTGACTTTGAGCCACCCTTTGATAGTCTCTGTGGCAGCTGGCAGCTTATCTTTGAGGTCCAGGAGTCCTTCCTGGATGCTTTTCTATCAGGGTGTTAAGAGGAAGAAGTGGGCATTATCCCTCCTAATTACCTCAGAAGCCAGATTTTGAATTGCTAAATTTGACCCATTAAGGCAGAGGAGTTCAAGAGCCGCAGCACCGGGCGCTGGGATATCTCCCAGACAAGCAGATGTAGGTTGCTACCATTTTGCAACGCCTCTACACGAGGGATTTCACAGCATCTCAGAATGCCAGGATGGTTTGGGTTGGAAGGGACCTTAAAGCTCATCCTGTTCCAACCTCCTGCCATGAGACCAGGCTGCACAGAAAGGGTCCCCAAAACCGAATGCCTTATGGAACAGGGGAGCCAGATCTGCACCCAAATAAATAAAAGCAAGATCCTCTGAGGATTGAGTCCGTGTTGTTTTTCCCCGTGTCCACTGCAGCCATCAGTAACTGCTGGGATATTTAAAGAACAGGGTGAACTAAGGAAGGGCTCTGACCTTCCCTTCCCAACACCCCGTGTTTTATCGATTCCAGCCCAAGCCCTACAATCTTTTGTCAGCCTTAGTGCTTCATGCCAGACAAACTTTCCCAGCTCCCCCCAGACTGCAGTCTGCACCAACAAGCAGCTCTCATAAACAAGGCAGCATTTGCAGGCTGCCTGCATCCAGCTTCTCCCCTGTGCTTCCCCAGGGCTTGGCCAGGGAGCACACACGGTGGGATCTGCAGAGCTGGACTGGACAGCCGGGCTGGAAACCTTCCAAGGTGGAGGACAGACAGAAGGAAAACAGCAACAGGAAAAATAAGCCTGGAAGTAGGGAATGAGATGTGAGCATTCTGTATAAAAGGAGACAAAAAAAACCCCAAGATGATGGGTAGCATGGTTGGATAAATGCAGGTAACTGCAAAGATGGGAAAGACAGGGCAGAAAATGGGAGCAGTGCCACAAATACCAACAAAAAAAGGCTCTAAATATGCTGCCTGTATACAGACACCCCAAAAGTGCTTGCCTTCAAAGCATGTTTTGAAAGTAAAAGAAAGGAGTAGCAGTGAGAACTGCTTTTCTTAAAAGAAAAACTAACGTAGAGCACACGTACAGCACAAATTTGCACTGGCACAAGACAGCAGAGATAAAGGCTAAGAAAAAGGCTCCCTTTATAGCCCAGCTCATCCTGCCAGCCACCCCCACCCTGCCAGCCACACTCCACTGCAGAAGGAGAGTTTTGCCCTCATGATCCCAGCAGCAGTGCTTCCCAAGGCCACGGGGACAGCTCTGGTGCCCCTAAGCTCAGCCAGGATCCAGCAAACTCAGGGATTAAATTAACCCTGGGGAGCATCAGAGATGATCAAGGCAGGAAGGGCAGGACGGGCTGTGGACAACCACCCTGCTCTCCCAGCAGCTTTTGGATACGAGGCATTTTAAAGCAAAAATTCCTCTCTTCCGAGCTGAAGGATGAGGAGCTTCAAGATTTTAGGAAGGAAATCTGGGACCTGCAAAAAGAGCAGGTGATGTCCCTACAAGAAGACTGTAAGACCTTGCTTTTTCCTGGAATGTTTGGAGGGTAGGATAGAGATAACAGCTAATGAGCTCCTGTAAAACCTTCATGCCTGGTGAGTAGGTGGGACAAAGATTAATAGCGTGGATTGTAAAATAAGTGGTGTATTTCAAAAGCAGGAGTCAGGTAGGGCAGAAAACCAGGTGTGGAGAAGGGGCAAGGTATGAGAGCAAAGGGGGAATGGGGAAGAGGAAGCAAAACACTGGAGGCAGCACAAGGCAAGCTGGGGGCAGGGAGGAGACACAGTAAATAAAAGAAGGAACAGAGCTAAAAAAGCTTTCTGGGAGGCTCATGATGTTATTCTTTAAGAGAGTCATTAAGGAGGCGACTGACAGTGCAGTGCCAAGCACGGGCCATCCAGAACTGCTTCACTTTCCGTGCTCAGGGCATGACAGCACAGCAGAATTCCACCCTGGCTGGCCAGCCTGGTCATCAAGCATTAGTCACTGTCACACAATGACCACAGACCATATATTATAACTAAATCCTACCATTCAGATGCAACTTAAATGAATTGCAAGGCCGAAAATCCTTATCTTTGGGGCAAAGATAAGCGTTTCTATTTGCTTATGAATGCTGGAGACTAGATTTCTTTCGGGAGTGTAGAGTTTTGGGGTGCAGACATCGTTTTTAAAGAAGCTGCAAGAATGACATGGACACAGAGGAGCTGCCCTGATCCCAGTGTAACAGGAGAGATCAAGTATGTTAGAAGTAAAAGGAAACTGCCTCTAGAAACAAAAAACTCTGCAACAGATTTCTAATGAATATGGAAAACAAAGAAAGGCATCACATTGAAACACAGTGAGAGGAAAAGAAGTTCAGTGATCTCTGCTGGCTGGAAGAGCCCTAAGGAAAATCCACAAACCCTGCTGCATCAATCCATGTTCAGAAGACTCATCTGTGCTTCACACCTTCTTAAAAACAAGGAAACAAATTATTTTCCTCTCCCACTTGAACCAAACCCTTCCTACCTGCTCCCAAACACTTCCTCTGAAGCCTCCAAGTCATGACTTGAATCACAGAAGGCTCCAAGAGCCTTGATGATGTTGTGAGGGCAGTGACTAAAAGCCAAACCATCTGAAAGGCCCAGCTTTGCCCCGCAGCTCCTTTCCCCTTGCTGCCCCACCTACAGCCGGGCATTGCCAGGATGCCTCATAATTTCCCCTCTCCCAAAATGCTTACACAGGCTCTGCCGAGCCCTGGCCTGCTCCAGCCCAGAAAAAAGTTTGCTGAGCACAAAAAAGCCCTGGAAGCTGAATTCACTGCTCCTACATTCCTACTGATCTTCCAGCCTCAACTGGCACCTTGTTTCCAGGATTCATAGGGTTTTTGCTCCCCATCATCCTTCCCAACAACTCCTGTCCTTTCTCACTGCACACATCGTGGTCTTGGACGCCTCGTGCTTTTCCAAGAAAGCAGGATCCATGAGTGGAGCTTCTTCCCACGGCTGCTGATCTGACACCCTGCTCCTGCCACAATAAGCTCTCACCTTGAACGTCCTGCTCACCAGCTTTTAAGAGGATTCTGACTTTGGCAATTAGTTCTGTAAATACTCTTGGGCACTGGGGAACAAGCGTGGCCCAACACAGGCTCGAAAAGGGGGGAAAATGTGTGACTTGCAATTCTTGCCTTTCAGAATCCAGCACTTTAAGCAAAGCTGAGGTAAATCCAAGATAAGCGTGCTGCTCCAAGATTTCTTATCAGTAAGGCATCGACCGCTCTCCCCGTGAGCTCTGCTGCAGCAGATCACTCAGGAATCCCAGTTCTGGATTAGAATCAAGTACAATTGGTTTGTTTCAAACAAGAACTGCCAGTCCATAAGCCCCTCTCACAAAGCTGTGTCTTATTGACTATTTTTAATAAATAGGGCTGGCACAGTAAAATTGAACAATTGCTAGGAACGATAAAGGAGACAGACTTTGATTACAACTATTGAGAAGCAATACAGGGATGTTTTAGCATTGAGTATTTGCTTTCCAAGGCAAGCTCTGTCAACTGAAAACAGCAACTCAGAGCAAACGCTCCTAAAAAAGTGTTTTGGAGCAGAGCAGAAAACAGCACTGCACAGTAAGAGAGGAACCAGACCTGTTTTTTGGGGTTTTTTTGTAGAGCAGGCAGATAGCACAGTCACTGTGGTGGTGCAGAGGAGAAGGCAGGCAGGACTCCAAGGCGAGCCCTGCGGATGCAACGCACACAAAGAGCTGTAAATAACAGGTGAGGTGGAGGGAGAGATCTGGCAAGGTTCTCCTCACTGGTATTTGACCAGTTAGCATAGTGTTACTGGGAGTCACCTGGGTAATTCCCCGCTCAATGTGACACACAACCTCTTAGATCAGGGACCATCTGCAAATAAATCTGGACCCCAGCAGTGAGATCATCTGTCATAGTGTCTGGTGTAGCACAAAGCACCTAAGGAGGGCAGAGCGCTTTTTTTGGGGAAGGGAAGGGAATTTAGGCTTGATTTCCAAGTACGTCAGGGTGACCAACCACCCTGCCCTCGGCAGGGCTTACAAAATCCTCTGCCTGGACACAAACAGGCAGCACAGCCAAGGAGACCAAGCCTTGAGCTGAGCGCTTTGGAGAGCTGACTCTAGGAGTGCCCATCGGGGGACTGGGCACACCAGCAGGTCTGGGAATGAGGGGGAAAGGAGATAATCAGATCTGAAATTCCCATCAGTATGAAATAAGATTTAACTCAGTAGCTTGCCAACGCAGACCGACTGTTCTTTCTAATGTCTGTGACAACTCTGCTTCAAATTTCAAGCTTCTCTCAGCAGTAACTACTCCCCCATGTAGTTGTAATGGCCAGAAAGAGACTGGCTTTTATGTAACCCCAAAAGACTTGCAGAAAGGGAAGCAGCAGCCACACACACACACACAGGGAGAACTGAGGGGGAAAAAAAAAATCAGCAGAAGGCTCTGCTGAGTGCTCAGGGCTATATCCAAGCTCACAATGCAGCCACAGAGAAGAGGGATGCGGCAATCAGAAATGCTCCAGTTCCACGCTCCGAGAGAGACCCAGCAATCAGTGCTGCATCCGAGCAATAGGGAGCGAAATTATAGAGCAAACTGCCATGTGATGCCACAAACTACTCCATCCCGCCAGCTGTAACAAGTATTCATTCCCAAAAATGCATCACAGGCTCATCTGTCATTACCAGCCCAGCCTGCCAGCAGCTGAGCAGGAGTCAGCAGTGAAGGGCAGCTGCAGGGCTGCTTCCTTTCACAGTGGTCTATTCTCCCAAAAAACCACGGGGGAGAAGGACGGGTAAAACCCCCCCAGGCACAGCAGAAAACACTGCCCACCATCTCTCAGCAGCCGGTGGGATGGGAAGCACACGCTGTGTTTTCACCCACCATCACACAAAAGCTCTCCTGAAGCGGGATCTACTGAAAATCCAGGACCTTTGGGAGAACACACTTAGCTGATCACAAAAACCCACATCCACGAGCCCTCCGTGTACCAATAACGCACTTCAATCACCAAGTGGAGAACTCTGCAGGCCCGAGCTGCCGGTGTTATGAAAGAGATGTTTGGGCAATAACGTGGGGCAGGAGCAGCGCTGCCCTTTTCCACAGCCACGTTCCCACAGCGGGAACGCCAGCCCTGATCCCGCAGCATAGCCAGGATTGTACAGCATGCAGTCCTTGACACAACCAACATCCAGCCCGCTCCAATCCCAGAGTAAAAATAAACCTTTTTTTTCCTCCCCTGCCTTCCCCCCCCCCCCTCCAGTCTGCTGGCTCTGAAAAATGCAAAAGAGGCTCAGAAAGCCATTTTCTGCGGGTTTTTTTGTCTGGCTCATGCATTATCATCATCATTTACTGCCCTCAAGGGGATTGCACAGGTGTGACTGAAAATTTGGCTCTTCCTTTTAAACTTTTTGTTATCAGCTTTGCTGAAGATGATCTTGCTGGAATAAATACCAGGCTGCTCTCCTGGAGAGGGACTCGCTCAGAGCTGTTGTCAGAAATCTGTCTGGGGGTGGAAGGATGGGGGTGTCACTAATGGGGAACATACAGATCCTCCTGGCTTCTGCTGGAGTGCTAATAGAGCCAGCAGTTTGACCTAGACTTTTATTTTTTTAATTCCTAAGAAACAAACCATTGCACTAATTAATGTTTCCATTCATTTAGCTGAAAAACAAGTTAAACAAAGAGGGTCACCTGGTGTTCCTATCAATACCTGACTAGGATACAGGCAGAACAAATGCATTTAAATAAAACTCTAGAAGAGACGTGACAAGAGAAAGGCAGTTTAGCTCAATTAAAGAGAGCTGTCACAGGGATTTGATTCTCAGAATATAGAACTATTGATTAAACAGGAATTAAAGCTCCAGAACAGAAAGGTTTCAAGGTCTTTGCTGTGAGGGTATACATCAGGAGAGAGAGGCAGGACTCCTTCAGCGCCACAAGAGCTCTGGCTTTGTTGCTTCCTAGGAAACAGGAGCAGCAAAGGGAGCAGAATGCTCTCTACTAAACCTGTGAATAATTTGGGCAAGGATACAAGGTCAGTGACAACACAGAGCGGCATCACGAGCGTCAATCAACAGGTAGCTTTAGTGTATTTGGGTTTTGAAAGCACACAATAGGCTCTAAAACATTTCAGGAGTATGTAGGGAGAGGTCTGGGCACGTTTCAGTCCTAGAATCCCACAATCCTAGAATGGTACGGGTTGGAAAGGGCCTTAAAGCTCATCTTGTTCCATCCCCTGCCATGGCAGGCGCACCTCCCACTGTCCCAGGCTGCTCCAAGCTTTGTCTAGGGATCCAGGGGCAGCCCCAGCTGCTCTGGGCACCCTGTGCCAGAGCCTGCCCACCCTCACAGGGAAGGATTCCTTCCCAATTTCCCACCTAGCCCTGCCCTCTGGCAGTGGGAAGCCATTCCCCCTTGCCCAATGTCCCCCTTCAGCTCTCCTTTAAGCACTGGAAGGGGCTTTAAGGACTCCCTGGGGTTTCTCCAGGCTGGACATTCCCAGCTGTCCGAGCCTGTCCCCAGGGCATCTCTGGACTCCCTCCAAGGGGTCCATGTGTTTCTGTGCTGAGCACCCCAGAGCTGGAGGCAGCACTGGAGGGCACCAGGGTACAACAGGATGGCAGAATTTTCCAAGCCTCACCGTCAGTAACAGTGCTGAACTCACTTCAAAGGGTCTGGCAGAAGAGACACCATGCAGGAGGGAAGGCAAGCAGTGCCCCTGGCCAGAGGTGCCCTGGAGGTGCAGCAGGAGCCCCTGGCTGTGGGGATGGCTGTGCAGAGCCCCAGAACCACAGGGCTGCTGCCTGCCTCCTGCATCCTGGCCTGAACTGCGCTAATGAGCACAGCTCTGCTGCCTCCCCTCCCAGCAGCCTCCCCAGGCACAGGAAAGGCTTGTGTCTGCCGCACTAACAAAGCCCAGCTCACAATACAGCAGCGCATTCTCATTCCTGGGCAGCGCTCGGTAATTAATATGGAAAGAGAGGGTGTGCTTTCTTCCCCCTAAATGACTTATTCGTTAAGTTCGAGCATATTTTAACCTTCCTTTTCAGCAGATAAACTCTGTCTCATTTGCAGCTAAGCTCAGCCTTCCCTTCTTTGCCACACACTAAACTATTTTGATTAATGAAAGAGTAGGAACAAACCAGTTCCAAGTGTTTTCTATAGAGCTCAACTGCTCTTTCAGTTTCAACTCACGCCTAGATAATTATATCACAGCTCTGAGTGCCCCCACCCTTCTGCTGCACTTGGGGAATACTGGAAAGATAAGTCTTTTCTTAATTATTAAATGTAAATAGCTCATTAAATATAATCCAATTACTTTAATTGTAAGAAAAAGGAAGTAATTACAATATGTACATGTATTCTTGCCTGAACAGTTTTAATATCTTAAATGAATCTTTGCAGCATTAATATTTTAAGTCAACCTTTGACATGAGGGGAGAGGGAAAAAAAAGGACATTGACTCCCTGATATTTTCCAGAAGTGTTGTATCTGCTGGGATTTTGGTCACAAAAAAACAAGAGAACAGCCTCGAGCATCTAAGTCAAAATGGTTTATAAACAGCATCTTAAGAAAGTCAAAATAATACACAGGCTTTCCATTGTGGAGGGAAAAAATAAATAATATAAACACGATGCCATGTGAAGAGCCATAATATGCTTTTGGGATCTCAGGAGCCCAGCAAGATGGGCAGCACTGTGAACGTGGGAGAACAGGCAGGATCCCATCACACCAAAAGCCATCATGTGCCTGGGATCTTCCAGGCAGTTTTCCCCCACACCTATGGTTTGTCCTGTTCAAGGGTGGGGAGAGGAAGCAGGGCTGGGGGAGAAGGGCCTGCTCCACATCTGGGATTACCCTGCTCTTCCATGGCAGTGTCCAGTGAGGTGATCCCACAGAAATGCTGAATGCAGGGTTTGTGTGTGCACAGCCATCTGTGCAAGGCACAGGCACAGCCCAGGATCCCAGGCTGCCGTTTGGGATTTGCAGGCAGAGCTGCAGGAAGCTGTGAGGAGCAGTCCTCTGGTTTTGCTCAACAGCATGACAATCCCTGGACTCACTTTCTCCATCCCTGCAGCCAGCGGGACTGAACAACCTTCCAGCAGACTCCAGCAAGGCCCCACAGTTTCGATCAGCCCCCCTGGTCTGACAGAGAGGGGTCAGGTTTCAGCTTGGCTGTGGTGACAGATGCCTGTGAAATCTCCTTGGGACAGGCAGAAAAATATTCAGTTTAAGCTGTAGTTGTTTCCATTTTGCATGTTCTGAGCCCAGCAGTGATCTCACCTTACGTAATCTCCAGTGCAAACTCCAGGCTCTGGACCATCCAAACCTATTCAAGGGTGTTTGAAACCATAAAATCCCAGAATGGTTTGGCTTGGAAAGGGTCTAAAAGCTCATCTTGTTCCACCCCCTGCTGTGGGCAGGGACACCTTCCACTGTCCCAGGTTGCTCCAAGCCCTGTCCAGCCCGGCCTTGGAGATTTCACAGATGGGGGCTGCTCTGGGCAGCCTGTGCCACAGCATCACCACGCTCACAGGGAAGGATTTCTTCCCAAAATCTAACATAAACCTGCTCTTTCAGTTGAAGCCATTCCCCCTTGTACCATCCTCCTGGCCCTTGTCCCCAGTCCCTCTCCAGCTCTCCTGGAGCCCCTTTGGGCACTGGAAGGGGCTCTGAGGTCCCTGTGGGAACCTTCTCTTCTCCAGGTGAGCACCCCCAGCTCTCCCAGCCTGGCTCCAGAGCATGTCCATGGCCTCCTCTGGACTCTCTCTGGCAGCTCCACATCCTTCTTGTGTTGGGGGCCCAGAGCTAGATGCAATACACCAGGTACTGGAGTACAGGGAGAATCATCACTTTATTGAACTGATCTTTTTGGGAAAAGAGAGATTAGACCGTTATTAGGGATGCTAAGGACACAGGCCTTTCTAGCCAAGCTTACCACAAGGTCTATAATAAGCTGCTTTATGGAAACCTCTCATGTGAAGCCAGCCCCTAGATGTAACCTCCTTGATACAATATTGAATTCTCAATAGCAACCAAAAGGCTATTTTGTATAAGTTAATTACAGCCGTTTTTAATTTAGCTTGCAGAAGGGAAGCGGCCAGTGATTTCATGCTGCCCTAGACAGAAGGTAAAGGTTTTCCACAAGCTGTGTTTATAGCTCTATGCTTTCCTCCAGCAAAGCACCGGCTCCGCAGCTGCTGGTATTGAAAGAACAGGATCTGGGTGTGTGCATGGTTCTCTCTCGCCTGGTTGGGTTTTTTTGCAGCTGCAAGGCCAAACCCATGCGAGTGCGTGTGTGCTTTTTCTTATGGTGACAAAGGCAGGGTGCCTGAAAGGGAACTCGCTTCCGCTCTGGCAGGCACTCAACCATTTGCTGGGCTAAGGGGTGGTCGGGGAACTTTCACCCATCCATTCAGCCAAGGCCGCTATTCCCCCTCCCTCCCAATTAAATCCCATTTTTTGCACTCCATGCATGAACTGCAGCCACACCAATACATCAGATATTGTGGCTGATAGCCTCCTCTGAATGCCACTTAAAGCCCTCCAGTGCAGAGAGCTCTGAAAGCAAAGCATCGCTCATTCTTTGAGTGACAGAAAGAGACTTTTGCTATAGAGAGACCTGAAGTAAGACTCTAAGTAGTAGGAAAAGGGCATCCAGAGAAAGAGGAAATGAGAAATTAAAACCACATTCAATCTTATTAGTGGTAATACAATAGGTCAACAAGAGGACTTTGCACAACTCCACAGCATGGGAACGATTTATGCAGAACTTGGAGCACTGACACCAGCAAGTCTGGAGTTTACCAAAACCAGCAAATTTTGTCAGCACGATTTAAAGTGCCCAGCTGGGAGGGGGCTGGAGGGGGATAGTGCCTCCATGCCTTGCAGGGAAGTGTGCTTAGGAAATGAAAATGTGAGGAATACTCCCGCTCCTCTTTCTCCATCTGAAACATTTTCTCTCTCAAGGGATTTCCAGCATCTTATGAGCAGAGCCTCTTTGAAGTGCTGCAAAGTGGCATTGCTCATCATTTCAGTAATGATAGTAAATAAGCTCCAGTATTTTGTTGATTCTTTTCCTTTTGCTTTACAAACAAAAGGTCAGAGTCATTAGCCCAGTTTGATGAGCGGGGAGAAATGGAGGCTTGGAAGAGGCAGGTTGCTCTGGAACATCACTGGGAACACCAGTGAATGAAGAAGACAAGCCACAGGACTTTGGAACAGCCACGCTGGATCACCCAGCCTCCAGATACCCCACGTACTCTCATGGCCAGGCATCAGATGCAGAAGAAAAGAGCATGGAAACAAAAGCAGCACAGAGTTAGAGTTCTCCCTGCTTTTCCATGCTGCAGCACCCCAGTGCACCTTAAAACCCTGTGGAAACAAACACTATTATTTAACTGTCCTTCACGGATTTCACTTCCCTAAACTGTCTGATCAGTTCCTTAACTGATGTATCCATGAGATCATGGGGCAGCAAATCCCATATTTATTATGTTAGGACACTTCCTTTTATGCCCTTCACTTCACAATTAGGGGATTTCAATCTCAAATCTATGTGTGGCTTTGCTTCACAAAGGAGCTGTTCAAATAAATTTGTCACCACTCACATAAAACAAGCCCCTTCTGAGTAGAGGGTTTGCAGGCTGCATCTTCCAGGCCAGGGTGGACAGGCCTTGGAGCAACCTGGCCTGTGGAAGCTGTCCCTGCCCATGGCACAGATGAGCTTTAAGGTCCCTTCCAACCCAGACTGTTCTGGGTTCTATGATCAAACACAAGAGAAGTGCTCAGTTCTTAGGGAGCACTTTCAGTATGAACCAAAGGAATAACTCGTGGTTTAGGTTTGATTTACAGCAGCAGTGAGAACAAACCATGTTTAGCAGCTGGCTCTGTGTCTGACCCATTCTGGACTCTGCACTGCTTCCAACAGCAATGCAGGAGAACCCAAACCCCACCAACAAGTCAGCAGGGACCTGGGAACAGCTCACCTGAAGCAGTGACACAGCAACAGCCTCCCAGGCAGAACTTCCAGCCCTCAAGAACCAATGCCAACTGCTGCTGCCTCACAGGCATCCCCTGCCTTCCTCTCTTGGCACCACAGCATCCCTTAAAGCACCACTTCTCCCCAAAAAGGGTCTGGGGTACTGCAGGGGAAGAGGGGCTGACAGAGAAGGCACTGAGGGAACAGAGCAGGTCACCACTGACCCATCTGTGAGAGATCCATCGAGCTTCCTGCTGCTTTGAATTCCTTCATCAAAGCCCCTGGCAGAAGCATACTTGAGATATCTGAGCTCCACCACTTCTCCAGCAGCAAACTAACACCAGAGAGCTTTCCTGCAATTTCAGGAATTAGGGTAGGATCTAGATGAACTATTTCCCAGGCCCATTACTGTGGGGAAAGAGCTGGGATGGAGAATGTGATTAGCAGCTCACGCTGCTTGCTCAAGAAAATAATGTGGAAGTTCACATTTAAGTTCTTCTGGGAAGGGACCTCCCCTCCTACTGCCTCCCAGGCAGGGAAAAAAATATCCTGCAAACCTTCAGATGGAAAAAGAAATGTCATATAAATGAGAATTAGGCCTGAATCTGATCACCTTCTACCAAGCATTCCCTCCACAGTGAAGCCTGATCTGCCCCCCATCCTCAAAAAAGAACCAACATGTCTTTTTATTACACAGAGTTGCAAAAATACAAAAGGAAGTAAATGTCACCAGGGTGGTTCTGTTCTGAGCAGTCATTTGCTTATTACCCAGAAGCCATTGCTACATGCCTTTTTTAATCCCGTGTTTATAAATACCTAAAGTATTTAAATAAATGTTAATCTGCAGTAACTAAGGCCCTGATCTCACAAATATTTATCCTTGCACAGTGAGAATAAACACTCAAATACACAAATTTCTTACTACAGATCCCATTTCAGCCAGAGTGTTGTTGAAAAAAGTAACACACCAGAAGACAGGCTGGGAAAATAGCTGCATTTTGCCTCCCTGGGTTTTCACAGTGTGTCACTTTTGGGTTGTTTCCTGTGCATTTGTTGTAGAAACGGTACAAAGGAGCGAGGGCAGAGCTGAGCCACCGGACAGGGCCGGCTGTGGCCGCTGGAACCCTCAGAAGGAGCTCTTGGCAGTGTTTTTTCCTGGTGTCCCATTCTGCATGAGGACAGCAGGAACTTTATCCACAGCACATGCAAACACAATTGCTATTCAGTCCCTTTCCTGGTTTGTGACTGACTCATGAGCAACGTATTTTGCTCAACTGAATGACCAAGGGCTCAGTATTATCATCAAACCAAACAGGCAAACCCAAAACCTTGCATCTAAAGTTATTAAACATTTTGAGTCCAGAAAACCCACTGAGAGAAAATATCTAGAAGGATTAAAGCCAAGACTTAACACTTGCTGAAATCTTCTTTATTACAATCTGTCAAAGAAAACCTGAATTTTTGAAAAACATTAATCCTACCAACCTTTGTTCTTCTATCACCACAAAAATATAAAAAAATAAACCCAGGAAAGGGATTTGTAGCTGTAACTTTATGCACATGAGGCAATCACTGAAGTTTTAACCCCTCCACCCACACACCGTGATTATCTAACATTGGTGAATGAAATCAACTTTTCCTAGACCAGCCCTGAAGAATGAGATATATTCAAAGCACGCTGAGAAACTGGGTGGGGACTGATCAGAAGGGTTGTATTCCTTGTCATGAATCACTGTCTGCAAATACCTTCTGAGTTGTAACTCACAAAAATATACCATTTCTGTGTGGTGTGTCACATTAGTCATAGGGGAACCAATTTTATACTGGCATGAGCCATCAGAAAGGTTTTATTTCTTTAAATTAATGGAATCTGGGACATTTACTTTTTGATCTCATTACCAGATGAGACAAAAAAATATCACAGTTCTTTTTAAAACCAGTGGAAAATATAGAGTTTAGGGAAAAGCTTACACTGAGTTCACCCCTAGAAGTTTATCCTCTTACAACCCACACTTAGAAGGCACAGCAGGGCTTCACCTCATGTCAGGTGGGCTACAAGGGAGCTGCTATACCCACTCCTCCAGGCTTTAAATGGTGCAGAAATCAAGGCTTTGGGAGGTAAATCCCAGAAAGTCTGTCCCACCATCACCAACACACCCAGGGATAACAACAGTGACAACTGCAGCTTGAGCCAAGATCAGTGTCAGGCAGCTCCTGCAAGCTCAGGTCACGCTCTGTCACTCAAACTTCACGTTTTGAGCACATTCCTTAAAAAGAAATAAAACCCCCGAAGTGCCCAGGACTCTGCGTGTGGTGAGCTCTACCCCAGCGCTGGGATAACGCTCCTGCTTGGCTCTGGACACGAGGGGCATTCAAAGTCACTCCTGCACTGGCTGCGCTCTCGTGGGGAGATGGCAACTCTGGTTTGCTTTTAACTCAGCCCGGGATTCAACCACGAGTTGGTTTCTATGGCAAAGCCCACTCAAGGTCAGCAAGGGACAAATCAGAACGAAAAGTGTCGCAACGCAGCGCTCCGAATTCCTGCAGCATAAATTCCTGTTCAGCAGCCACTGATTCTGCAGATGCAGAAAATGGGTGGAAAACATAACTGCTGCCCTTCCTCATGTGACCGAGTGTGCAAGACTCAGTACTTCCCATACAGAGGGACTTCCCAGGCCTGTGGAAGTGTCCCTGCCCGGGCATGGGTGGAATCAGAGTCTTTAAGGTCCCTTCCAACCCAAACCATTCCATGATTCTATAAAAGCAACATTGCTGCACTGGTTTTGTTTCAGGGAAGCACATCCGTACCCCTCAGCTGGCTTCCAACATCTTTTAATTTCAACTTCTCCCTCTTACGAGTCTTCAGGAAGGAGACAAAAGTGTGAGGGCTACAGAGGGCTCCATCAATTATGACTCTGCCTGCAGCTGATGTATTTAACAGAAGTTTTTTAATCATTATTAATAGAATTTCATGTCCACCAGCATCTGCAGTGCTGAAAGATTTAAGACTTTCTGTGCTTCCTAGTGCTGAACTCCCAGCACTAGCACATCCCTCAGCCCCACCAGTGCTCTGACCTATGGAGAGGTGCCCAATTCTGTTGTTGCCTCTAAAGAAAGCCAAAAAGCAAGGCCAAATGTGAAACTCTGACAGGGAAATAAAAAATCCTACAACAGGAAGGTCCTTGAAGTCAAGTGACAGCTAACAGGGAGAAGCTGCAACCCTCACCTTTCTCCAGACTACCGGTATCCCAAAGTAACCCCAAGACTAACCTGAACACTGGTGAGGTACAACCACAAGGACATTCCAAAGTAACTTATTTCTTCTCTAGAAGAAATACAGTCTGAGGCCACCAGGAGGTCAGTGCACTAACCTGAACCATCCAACCATACCCCAAGCCTTTTTTCAGCTTAAAAACACCCCAATCCATTTCCCTAAGCACGCTACAGCACCCACGGGGGGTGACATCAAGTAGTTGTAGATTTCATGGGGATGGTTCATAGACAAGGGGTGACACACGTACCTAAAAGTGTCCCCAGACAGATCGAGGGGTGCACCCAGGAGTGGGGCTGGAACACAGGCAGGACAGAGAGGATTCCCTCAATGAGGGCACCCAGCTCCCACCCAGACACACTCTGGACACGGACACAGAGAGGTTTTCACAAGCCCCAATGTCACACTCAGGCAGCAAGCGTCTGCAAAGGGAGGGACCCCTCTGCTCCCCGCGCTGCTCCCCCTGGAAGGGACCCTTGGTTCCTGGGTCCCCCAGCGTGCCCCGCTAGGCCAGACCT
>NW_005054436.1:242458-248366 GCF_000277835.1 Geospiza fortis | reverse complement strand
CGGCTCGCTGTCCATCCAAGCCGTCCTACGCCACTTTCGTACGGAGCTGGCGCAGCGGAAGAGCCGCACCCAAGCCGGCCGCGCAAAGAGAGTAAATAAAGAGAAGTGTACTATGACGGGTCATAGACGGGGGGAACCCTGGGCAGTCTGGGGACAGATTGCAGGGACACAGGGGAGAACTGCGCCACCAATCACAATTACAACATATTAAAAATATTTTCGTTCGTTTATGAAAGCCATAACTTGGTATTCTTCCAAGTGGCATTGGAGGAAAGGGCTCTCTGTGACTTCCGCACCTCCCCCGGAGAGCTCCGCTTTGGTGTAGCCCTTCGCCTCTATGGTCTCCCGCCCTGTGAGGAAAGTTCCACCTGGGGGAGCGGGGGTGTCACACCAGGGCGGGGCGGCGGCGCCGGCCCTGGGAGCGGGGGTCAGGGTGTGGGGTGTGGGAGCTGGGGTTTGGGGTCAGGGATCTGGGGTCGGGGTGGGAGTTGTGGGACGAGGCGTGCGGGGTTAGGGGACAGGCCTGCAGGAGAAAGGCTGGAGGGACGGGGGCCTTGGGGAGAGGCGGGGTGGGCAGGGGGTGCAGGTGACAGGGACAGTGTTGGGCGGGCACCGGGACCGGAGCCTGCAGCTGCCAGTCCTGCCATGACTCCCAGGATCCCCGGCCCACCTCCAGTCCCCAGAGCAGGTTCCCATCACGGGGGTCCCCAGCTGGGCCGTGGGCACAGCCCCCTGCCCTCCTGGCTGGCCAGGCAGGGGCGATGGCTGCTGGAGCCGTCCGGGTGATGCTGGCTTTGCTCCCACCTGGATTTCTCCCCATGACTTGATGAGGCTGGGAATTAAAGTCAGGGATTAAAGGAGCCTGGAGTAGCGCATAGCGCTGCTGGGGACATGGGAACAGGCCCTGGTGGGTGGGCGCTGCCCTGCACCCCAGTCCCTCGGGGACAGGTCCTGGTGGGTGGGCGCTGCCCTGCACCCCAGTCCCACGGGGACAGGGCAGCCCGTGGGGGTCACAGCCCCGCTCCCTGCCCGGTCTCCAGCGCAGCAGAGAGGCAGCAGAGTCCTGGCATGGCTTGGTCTTAAAACTCATGGTTTGCTGTGAGCCCTGTCCAGCTTGGCACTGAACACTTCCAGGGATGGGGGCAGCATCCTGCGGCCCATCCTGGTCCTCAGCAGAGCTGGGGTGATGCTGATGCCCTCCAGAACCTGCAGGAGCAGAGATCTGATGAGAAATTCCCCCACATGGCATTCCATGTTTCTGCTGGTGCACCTGGACGTTAAATCCTGCCTCCCTGCCTGATCAAACCAAGCCTGTGGGCTCGATGCGGAAGAGGGAGTGGGATGAAGGACACTGGCACAGACATCCATCTCCTCCCTGCTCTGTGCTCCTGCTTCAAACCAAACCACAGGGAGTAAATCACCGGCGCTCCTGCCAGGCAGCAAACAAACCCACGGCAGAGCCAGCAGCCAGGGTCACTGCTGTGAGCTGTGCCTGTCCCTCGTGTCCCTGCCTCCTCCGCCCTGTGGCACAGCCTGGGGGTCCCTCGGGATCCTGCTGGGAGACATGGACACACAGACATACCCAAACAGCCATTTCTAGCCTGTTTTTTGCATTGCTTTCCTCCATGAGTCCCCATCGCTGCAGGATGGTCAGTGCTTCCTGGTGCTCCCTGCTGCCCTGTGTGCGTCCTGGCAGGATGGGATGGGACACACGGGGTGCACAGGGTGGACAGGGTACCTGGGGTACCTGGGATCCGCAGGGTGCACCTGGGGTACTGGGATTCACAGGGTGCACATGGTACCTGGGGTGCACAGGACACATGGGGTACCTGGGGTGCCTGGGATGGACAGGGTACTTGGGGTACATGGGGTACCTGGGATGCACAGAACACCTGGGGTGCACAGGACACACGGCATGTCCAGGGTGCCTGGGATGCAGCGGGGCCCAAGGGATGGGTGGGGTACCCGGGATACTGCCCCAGTACGCCCCCTGCCCTGGCAGCCCCAGCTCTCCCCTGGGCAGGTGGGCCAGGGGCTGGGGTGCTGCTGGAGGCTGCTCAGCTCCATGTTTTCCAAGCTGCCAGCGAGCCGTTCCCTTGAAGATCTGCCTCTATCTCAAGGTGTCACAGCCTCAAGGGACCTACCTAATCTGTATCTGCACTGCAACCTTTATCTCTCCTGCTCTGTTTATAGCTGCTGAATAAAAGCTGCTAAACTGCAGGATCCAGCCCCCCCCACTGCCGTGCCCCCCGACAGTTTTTTCCCTGGTGCTCTTGCCTGCCAGGTGCTTTCCTGTGTCCTGCTGGAGGTAATGATGCTCAGGGCATGGGGAAGGGCAGCCAGGCTGCTCCTGCCGCCCACCTCCCTCCCAGGTGGGCTCCAGCCGTGTCCAAGCCCTTGGCACAAACCAGTGCCTCATCCCAGCCCTGATTCCCTCAGCGTGGGCTTGGACTCTGCTGAGAACCAGGTGGGACCCAGGAGGTCCAGCCTCATCCTCCCTCTGCGCTCCAGGGACTGGGAGAGGGGACATTCTCCACGGGAGGGAGGAGATGGCAGCTTGTTGAAGCCTTGGATGTCTCTTCCCTGGCCAACTGCCCCTATCCCAGCAGGCACAGCTGCATCCCTGCTCCCTGCGGGAAAGGAGCCAGGGCTGTGAGCAGCAGAGCTGTGAGGATGCTTTGGGAACGTGCTCCCAGTTCTTCTCCTGCATCCCTGACTCCCACAGAGCTGGGGTGCACAAGGACGCGTGGCACACCGGGGGTGGAATGGGGCTCACAGGACGGACAGGGTGCCTGGGATGCACAGGGTGCCTGGGGTGCAGGGAACAGCCAGGATGAAATGATGCCCACGGGGTGGCTGGGCTGCCCGGGGTGCCTGGGATGCACACACGGGTACCTGTGCTGCACAGGACACCTGGGATGCACGGCATGGAAGGGGTGCATGGGGTACCCGGGGGCATACAGAAGGGATGGGATGCGTGGGATGCCCTGCGGTGTCCGGGACGCTCAGGAGGTGCCCGGGACACACAGGAGGTGCCCAGGATGCCCGGGACACTCGGGAGGTGCCCGCTGTGCCCGGGACACACAGGAGGTGCCCGGTGCGGGGTGCCCGGCGCGTCCCCGCGCCAGCGTGGCGCGGGCAGTGGCTGTGCCGCTGACATTTACTAATCAGCTCTCACCCAGCGCACACCCGCTCCCTTCTCTTGCTGTCTTGTCTCCATGGAGACTCCGCAACCTTTGCTCACTCGTTAATGGTATCTCGGCAAAAGAAACTCCAACGCCACCCAGCCTTCCCCTCCCGGCCCCGGGAGAAATCCTCGCCTCTCACCTCCATCCCCATCCCCTCCTGCCGCTGGGGATGAAAGGGACGAGTCCTTGTTAGCGAAGGACCCAGCCACGGGGGCAAGTTCTGACGGTGGTGCAGGGAGGAGGGAGAGCCACCATCATCCTCCTCGCCGCCAAAAACACAAGGCCGGGGGATTTTATTGCTGTGGCAGCAAGGACGGGCTCCATTCATGCGGGATTCCGGCCAGCAGCCCCTTTCCTGCCTGATTTATTGAGCCACGAGGCTTGGCATGTGGTTCTGCCTGGGTTTCTGTGTTTCCCCATCCCAAACCCACACCCCAACACCCACGGAGCCACCCCAAAACCCTCCAGAGGGAGTGGCTGGTGCTGGGAACATGCTCCGTCCCCGGTGTCCTGCTCTCGCTGATTCTGTTTTCAAATTAACATGGGAAAGATGCCCATTACCTGCTTCCAGATAATGACTATGATTAGGCAGAGCTCTGCTGCCAGCCGAGATCTGAAGGATTTCTGTGCTCTCCAGCAGCGCTTTGCCAGTGCAAAAACAAGAGCAATAAAGTGTAAATAAAAGACTAAAGGAAATCGTGGGTCCATCAGCGGATGGGGTGTGTGGAAGGGGCTCTAATGATGGCTCTCTGCAGTGGGCTGGTGGCTGCAGGCTCCAGGCAAGGGAAAATTGGAGAGGGGCTCTCCCAGTGCCTGCACCCCATGTGTGAGCCTGGCTCAGCGCCTGCTTGCTGGGAACTGGGGGTTTGGGGAAGGAAAATTCAAGATGTGCGTGTGTGAGGCTGTTCTGGGGGGACTCCTGGCCCTGCAGATAGAGATGGGGGCTTAAAGAGGGGACAATAAACAGCTGCTGGATCTCCTGAGATGACTGCGCCAGCTCCCAGAGCACCCAGGGTGGTCCCACACCTCCCCTGCCTTGTGGTGTGGCACTCTGCGCCCATGGAGCAGGACAAGGGACCCCTCTGTGCCCGGTGTCCAGGGGCATCTCCATCCCCAGGCAGGGGAGGCTCAGGATGTGCAGGGAGCAGCACAGGACCCATCAGGGCTGAGCTTGTGCCCATCCTCTGGGGATGCTGCGATGTCACTGGGGGCTCTCGCCCCCATCCCACTGCTGAGGGAGGCACAAATCCCCTGCCTGTGCTGCCCAGCTGAGCTCCAGCTCCCTCTGAGCCGGCCAAGATCCCCCCAAACCATCCAAGGTCCCCTCACCATGGCCAGAGGAGATGGAAAACCTTGGCTGTGGCCATGAGCTCAGCTCACTGAGAGCCTTGGGGTGGCTCTCATCACCCCCGGGGCAGAGTGTCCCTCCCCATGAGCCCGTGTCACCCACGGGGCTCCCAGTGCCAGTGGGACGGGCGCAGGGGAGCCCGTCCCGGCCGGTCAGAGGCAGGAAGCTAATCTGTGCACAGATTAGGCAGAGTTCCCAGCCATGGAGGTTTCTTCTTCTTCCTCCCCCCCTCAGTGATAACAAATAATAATATAATCCCCTTAATCCCTCCCCGAGGAGCCGGCGTGAACTCCCGGCCGGGAAGCACCGCGCTTCTGCCGCTGCTGATAACTCACACCCGGGGCCCCCAGAAAAACAAACGCCGTGCCTCTCACGTTGGCCCCCAAAACTCCATGTGCTGCCCTGTGGCTCCCTCTGCCCACACCCCCAGCCCCCCCCATCCAGCCCCACTGCCATCCTGGGAGGATCCAGCACCGCTCCTGGTTCCTTCCCTCTCGGCGAGGCCATCGTGGCCCTGCAGAGCCCCCAGACTCAGCCAAAGGGGGCCCATTCAGGACCCCCAAGGAGGCTCTGCCCTCCCAGCTCCTACTTCCTCTGGAGCAGGGAAGTGGCAAAGCCCCAGAAGCTTAGCTTGGCACCCCAGGTATCCCTGCACCTTCTGCTGCCCAGGGACAATGACCCCCCTGCACCCTCCTTGTTCCCAGGGAGAAATCCTGGGGGTCCTGCAGCCCCCACGATGCCCCAGCTGAGCCCCAGTGCTTTGTTTTGGGGCTGTTGGTGTGGGGAGCACCACTCCTGCCCCAGCTGAGTCCCCAGGAGTGCTGGCACGGATCCTGCACTCCCCACCCATCACTGGGGTGCTGGGAAGGAACATCCAGCTGCCAAACCCCCCTCCCTTCCCAGGGACCCCAGCCTGCTATTTCCCCCCCGGTGCCGAGCCCTCCCTCCACCACCATCCAGCAAACATTAATAACAACCCTGCAGCCGCCTGTGCTTTTATTCCCTGGCTTTGCTGGCCCTGGCTCTGCTGAGCTCAGCTCCTCTGGCTCCAAAATGCCTTTTAAAATTACCAGAGAGTGGAGACCCCTGCGAGCACGCTGCCCCGGGCGCCCCCTCGTCCCTGGCCCCCTCCCGGGGCCAGCAGCACCCATGTGCCACCGGGAGCTGGGTGCCATCCGCCCCCCTGATTGCAGAGGCGCCAGGCTGGGCTTGATTAAAACCCAAGTGAAAGCCAGAGCCAGGGCAGAGAGGGGGATTAGATCGCTCCGGGGAATGTTAATGGACTCCAGAGCTTTCTGCCCGGCTGGCGGCTGGGCTGCATCCAGCCCTGGATGGGCAGGCGGCTGCAGGAGCGCGGCTGGGCCGGCAGGGC
>NW_005054436.1:240922-242188 GCF_000277835.1 Geospiza fortis | reverse complement strand
CGGGGCGGGCGCAGGTGCCGCTCTGGGGGTGCCGGTGCCCCCGACACGGAGCCGCTCCCCAGCCGGCTCCGCTGGATTGCGGGTCTGACGTGGGAAATCGCCTCCCTCCCTCGTTAGCTGTGATTAGCATGTCAAGTGGTTGAAGTTGGTGGGTATAAAGGATGCGAGCGAAGAATAATGGCTTCAATTTTCTTCACGGCACAGCCATTAATTTGAAGGAGAAGGGGGTGTCCAAAGCTGCCGGCAGCTCCAGCCCTCGGGGCGAGGGTGGCTCCGGCTGCTGCCCTGCCTGGCGAGGGGGACGCGACCCTCGGGGGGCCGGGCACCGGCACAGGCATCCCGTGTGCTCCCCGTGCCAGGCCGCGGTGCACAGGGGCGTGCAACACGTGCGCGATCCGTGCTCACCATCCCGAGCCCCGCACAGTCCCGGGAATGAGGAATTGCCCCGGCTCCGGCCCCGGGTGATGGGCAGCGGGGAAGGCAGGGGCAGGGGGGCAAATTCCTGCCGTGTTTCCAAAGGGATGGTGGCAGTGGAAATGGAGGCAGAGCTGCCTTTGCCAGGTGGATGCTGGATCCTGGCACAGCCCTCTGAGTGTCCCTACATCCTTCTTCGCCATGGATCCAGTGCTCTGGCTCTGTGCTGGCCCAGCCCTGGACCCCTCTGACGTGCAGCATCCCTGATCCCACGGTCCTGCAGCATCCCTGGTCTCCAAGCTGCAGCATCCTGAGAGGCCAGAGCCCTCCTCCCAGCAGAGCTGCTTAATTAAAACCATCATTTCCATCCCGAGGCACAGCCAGGCACCAGGACCTGGCTCACCCCACATCCCTGCACACCACGTGGCCCTGCCGGACTCACCCTGGGTGCTCCCAAATGCAGCTCCCAGAAATCTTCCAAAAATCCATGCTAAACAAATTAAAAAATAGCAAAACAATCATTTCCCCCCAAAATTTTGAGCTTTTCCCTCCTTTCCCCCAGCAAACCCAGGCGGTGCTGGGCTGTGCTGATCAATCCCCAACAATCAGCCCCATCACGAGGTTTTTCAGGCTCCAGAGTGGCTCATGCTGCTTGAGAGATATAATTGAGGCTTTTAAAAAAGACAAAAAATAATAAAATAAGTGAAATCCAGCTGTGGTCCAAGCAGCCAGTCATACCCAGCGAGGCTCTGTGTGCCAGGTGATGCTTCCTGGTGGGATTTACCTACTGGGGGGGAATTTAATCATCTTTCAGGGCTGCTTGTTGTGACCTGAAATGGGAGAGAGGAAAAA
>NW_005054436.1:239756-240905 GCF_000277835.1 Geospiza fortis | reverse complement strand
TAAATCTGATGCTCGTGGGAAGCATCCTATTGGAGGCAAGCTGGGAATGGAGGGTCATGGACCCCCAGGAGCCCAGCCAGGAGGGGCCATGGAGGAGCCAGAGGGGAAGTTCAGCACCTTGGCATGAGTCCTGGATGCAGGCATGGCTGGACGCCCCAGCCTGCTCCCGTGCCTCCATTTCCCCCATCATGTCACAGCCAGGGGCCATTTGGTGCCCACCGTGGAAGCACAACACGGGGATGCCCCCGATGGGTCTCATTCCCCCCAGCCCTGTCACTCTGTGTGAGACGGTGGGAAGGAGGGGCTACAACCCTCACCCCACCCTCCCCAGCAGCCCCCCAGCCCTTCAGCATCCCCGCGGGCTGGGCTGGCGCTGCAGGCCCGACCCCCCTGCTCCCCCATCCATCAGAATGCGCCGCGTGCTCCTCTCCATAGCAACCCCTGCTCCCGGCCCCCCCGAGCTCCTCTGCAGCCCCGACCCCGCTGGCACTGCTCACCTCCCAGCCTGGGCACTGTGCTCACCTGTCCCACCCTGGGCACCGCTCACCTGTCCTGGCGTGTCACTGCTCACCTCCTCCCCGAGCTCCTCTGCAGCCCCGACCCCGCTGGCACTGCTCACCTCCCAGCCTGGGCACTGTGCTCACCTGTCCCACCCTGGGCACCGCTCACCTGTCCTGGCGTGTCACTGCTCACCTCCTCCCCGAGCTCCTCTGCAGCCCCGACCCCGCTGGCACTGCTCACCTCCCAGCCTGGGCACTGTGCTCACCTGTCCCACCCACAGGTAGCTGCGCCCCCCACCCCCCCACCCCCCTCTCCTCTCCCAGAGGCTGCTGCCTTCACATTCCCAGGCTGGAAGTTGTTGCATTTCTGAATTTTATTTGTGTTTTCCTCATTTTCCTCCTCTCTTTGCTCCTTTCTGGCGGTGACGCTTCTCCAATCCATCTCCTGTGCTCCTGTGCCCCTTTCCCCTGGCGGTGCCAGGTGGGCAAAGCCCCTCCTGCCTGCAGAGCCCCCCCGTGGGTCCCCAGAGTGCCACCGGACCCTGGCACTGCCCCCGGGCCCCCGGGTGGCACCGCGTCCTGATCTGTACCAGAATTCAGCTTTCTTGGTGCAATTCTGGCCCCGAAATCCAGGGAGGGTCAGGGTCCC
>NW_005054436.1:238386-239540 GCF_000277835.1 Geospiza fortis | reverse complement strand
TCCCTTTTTTTTTTTTTTTTTTTTATGTGAATTTTGCCTTTTTTATCCATTTCAGGGTGGTTTTCTTCTCTTTGTGTGTGTGTTTTCTCTTTTTTTGCACAACCCACAAAGCTGCACAGAGATTGCCAAACTCTTGAGGAGGGGGGGACACACAGGGAATTTGTGGGAGGAGAGGACCCCAAAGCCCACCTGGCACCCACACACGCACCCACACCCTGAGCTCGTCACCGCCACCGCCCCGGGGACCCTGGGAAAGGGACCCCCCCCCTTTACCCCAGCCCCCTCATTCCCCCTCCCCACCAAGAGGGTCTGTGATTGATTTAGTCCTTTTTTTTTTCCTTTTTTTTAAAGTTTTTTTCTTCCTTTTTTTTTTTTTTTAAACTCCTTTTTGTTTTTATACAAATTTGGATCTTTGGGTGTGTACTGCCAAAAAAAAAAAAAACAACCAAAAAACCCAACAAAAAAATCAAAAACCCGCCTTCGTTCTTCAGAACAATAATAAAAATAAAACTCAAATCATTGGATCATTAAAAAAAAGGCAACGGAAACCCAAGGAACCCATGCGGAAGTTGCACACCACAAAACCACAGCAGATGTACAGAATGCAATATACAAGACACGATTTATAATAAAACATTATATACAATAAATAGGTTATTGTCACTTTTTTCTTTTTTTTGCAGGATTTTGGGGATTTTTTTGGTGGGATTTGTGGAATTTTTTTGGTGGGATTTGTTGACTTTTCGTTGCAATTTGGGTTTCTTGGTGGGATTTGGATTCTTCTTGTTGGATTTGGGATTTGTTTTTTTTTTTTTTTTTTTTGCTGGGTTTTGGGGTTTTCCTTTGGGGGTTTTTTGGTCTTTTTTTTTTTTTTTTTTTGTGATTTTTCAGCTTTTTAAATTTTTTTTTTATCCTTAAACATTTTTTTTTAACTTCTTTTCTTCAAAAGTATTTACAATTGCTGGTTTTGTGCAGAAAATGAAAATTAATCAAATAAAAAATAAAACTTAAAAGAGTCCCTCTGCTTCTGGCTGGGAGTGGAGAGAGAACGCGGCGCCGGCGCCACGGCCGAGGCGGGTCCGGGGGCGAAGCGGGGGCGGCGGGGCGGGGTCCGCTCCGGAGGCGGCCCCCTCCTCTCCATCTCCTCTGCTCTG
>NW_005054436.1:237424-238178 GCF_000277835.1 Geospiza fortis | reverse complement strand
CCCCAAATCTGGCACCCCCAAACCCAGGGGCTGGGATCCTGCACCCCAAATCTGACACCCCAAACCCAGGAACCGGGGTGCTGCACCCCAAATCTGGCACCCCCAAACCCAGGGGCTGGGGTCCTGTAGCCCCAGTCTGGCACCACACGCATACCCAGGGCCTGGGGACGTGCCCACCTCCTTCATCTGGCACCCCAACACTCAGGGATCTGGGGGTCCTGTTCACCCCAATGTGGCACCCCGACTCCCAGGGATCTGGGGGTCCTGTTCACCCCAATGTGGCACCCCGACTCCCAGGGATCTGGGGTCCCATTCACCCCAATGTGGCACCCCGACTCCCAGGGATCTGGGTCCTTCCCATCCAGCCCTGCACTCTGGATTCCTGCTCATTCTTGTCTGGCACCCACGTACCCAGGCTCTCGGGTCCTGCTTGCCCCATCTGGCATCCGAACAGGGCTCTGGGGCACCCCACACCCCCTCACCCTGGCATACCCTGGCTCCTGCACCCCACAGCCCAGGCCCCAGCCACCCCCAGGCACTGCAGCCCTCAGGGTCCCCAGTTTGGTGCTTGGTGGGACAACACCCAAGGGCTCACAGGCCAGCAGGCGCCGGCGCGCCCTGAGGGGGGGTGCAGGTGGGTCAGGGAGCCCACCGGGGCGCGGAGCACCCAGCACAGCCTGGCTGGGAGCACAGCTGGCCCTCACCTGGTGACGGTGGCGTCTCCGAGCCCCGCTGGCGACGCTGCCAGAGCCTG
>NW_005054436.1:235775-236633 GCF_000277835.1 Geospiza fortis | reverse complement strand
CCGTCCATCCGTCCGATTGTCCTGCTGCGGGGTGGGGGGGGCGGCAGTCCGGGAAGCAGAGCCGGAGCTTGGCAGGCGGAGCGGGTTTGAGTGCGGAGGGGGAAAAACGGGGGGTTTCTCTCTTCATCCATTATTTTAAATTTTTTTGTTTCACTTATTTTTTATATTTTTTATCTTTTTTTCTCCTTTTTTTTTCCTTTTTTTCTCCTTTTTTCTTTCTTTTTTTTTTCCTTTCTTTTTTGTTTTTTTTTAAGAAAACAAACAAACGGTTCCAATCCCAGTTAAATACAGAACTTGAAAAGTGTTCCAGAAAAAAGTGCTGGCTAAATTACCTCTGAAAGAGAAACACAACATGGAGAGAGAGGGGGACACGATGAGAAGGGCCCTGAGGGTCCCCTGTGTCCCCTCCTGCCACCCTCGCTCCCAGGTTCTCCCCCACCTACCCTGTAACAAAACCTCGTTGTCCCGTTGGCACGTCAGCAGACACTACAATGAGGTGACCGTAAAAGTGTCCTCAGGGTGTTGTTGCTCTACCATGGGTCCCAAAAACCCGCTCTTCTGGCTGGGGGCCATGACGGGGTGCCCTTGGGGTGCAAAACTGGGGTACCTGTAGTTGTCCTGCAGCTGCAACATTGAGTCTCTCGGTACGGGGGAGATGTTCAAGTCATTGATCAAGGGACAAGCGTAGGGTCCTCGGTGGTGAGCCCGGGACATCTCCAAGGGCTCCTTCTCGCCCTTGGAGGGGTGGGAGCTGCTCGGGCTGCTCAAGTGGGGGTTCAGACACTGGGGGTCCGTCCTGCCCATGAAGTCTACCAGCATGCCAGCCCCTGCCTTGCCGTCATAGGAAGGGCTGCGGGG
>NW_005054436.1:234658-235388 GCF_000277835.1 Geospiza fortis | reverse complement strand
CCCCGAAGCCCCGGGACTGGGAGGGCAGGGGGGACATGCTGCTGTCCCCGCTGTAGTAGTCCAAGCCCAGGTCCGTGCTGTCCTGGAACAGGGGGTTCACCGCCTGTGACTTGGTGGGGAACTTGGCTTTGCCCGTCCCCCTCTCCTTCTTGGAGGCACAAGCCCCTCGGGAGCCCCGGGGCTGCCGGGGTCCCGTGTTCCTCTTGGAGGGGTACACGGAGGAAGAAGAGGAAGAGGAGGAGAAACTCAGGTGGGAGGTGTCGAACATATCCACCTTCTTCCGTCGGCCTCGACCGGGCTTGGAGTTACTCTGGAAGAGGACGCTCTGGTTCCAGTTGTAGCCAGGGGCGGAGGATGCCTCATTCCAGTCCATCATCAGCTTCTCCAGGCTGGAGAGGCTGGACTGGCCCTCGCTGGAGGACGCCTCGCTGTTGGCGCGCCGGTAACCAGCCGGCTGGTTGAACTGGGTGCTGTCAGAGGACGACTCTGAGAAGGTCTCAGAGACTGTCTGCTGCTTGGCTTTCTGCGGGGTGTAGTTGGAGATGTCCAGGATGACGTTGGGTTCATTGAGGTGGCACTCGAAGCCCGGGTTGTAGAGCTGGCTGAAGGCTTCTGAGCTCCAATCCAACCCTCCGTAGCCCTGCCGGAAGGCCCACGGCGCGGAGCTGGGGAACTGCCGGCAGTTTTCAGGCGAGGGCTGGAAGGACGCTGACCCCTTGGGCACCATGTA
>NW_005054436.1:232627-233567 GCF_000277835.1 Geospiza fortis | reverse complement strand
GCGGGGGCGGCGGGGCTGCCCCCGCCCCCACCGAAGCCCCCGGCCTTGCCGCCACGCCGGCGGAAGCCCTGGACACGGTGCAGGAAGTGGGAGATGCTCTGGGTGTCAGGGGCTTGGGGGATGGGCTCGGGCTCGCTGGGGGTCCAGCAGCGGGGCGGTGAGCAGCGCCCCGAGCACTGGCTCTGTCGGTTCAGGAAGGCCAACTTGGCCAACACATCCGAGTAGTCGGCTTTGCTGTCATTGGTGTCGGCGATGTAGGAGGGCTGGGGCGAGGCCAGCTTCTGCTTCCTCCTCCTCCTCTTCTTCACCTCTGGGGTGGGCTCCTTGGGCTTGGCTTGGCCCAGCAGCAGGTTTTTGGGAGGCCGGCCCCGCTTGCGCTTCAGGATAATGGGCATCTCGCCAGGGGGGAACACCACGACCACGTTGCGCCCGTTGTTCTTCATCTTGAGCAGCGGTGTGGGCTCCATGGAGCTGCTGGCTGCCAGCTCCTTCCCCTCCAGGTTCAAGTTGCTGCTGAGTGATGACACCTTGTAGGTGGTCTTGTTCCTCCTCCCCAGGGACACGGGGATCTTGGCCATCTTCACCACCATCTTCCTCACCCCCCGGCACTTGCTCTTCTTCCCTGCCGTGGGGGCTTTAGGCATCTCGTTGGGGTCCAGCGTGGTGGGAGGCGGTGGCGGTGGGGGGCTCAGCACCGGGGTGTCAGGCTCCTCGGGCCCAGGGGGCAGCTCAGCGGGCAGGGTGAGGGGGGACAGGACGTGGCTCTCGGGGGTGATGTCCACCCGGCGCCCTCGCCCCGCCCTCCTCCGGCGGCACAGCATCTTTGGCTTATCAGTCCGGCGCAGGGCGTACTTGCGGTGGTCTTCGCCACACCGCCCAGCCCCCCGGCCCCCACAGGGGCCCCGCTTCACCATGGTGCTCAGGGGACACCACCCGAGCC
>NW_005054436.1:230696-231210 GCF_000277835.1 Geospiza fortis | reverse complement strand
GGCACAGTGAGGCTCCACAGGAGCTGCAGGCCAAGAGCAGCCAGCAGAGCCTCACTCCACCCCCCTGTTCTCAGGGATGAGGTGCCCATAGCCATCCCCCAGCTCCCTCCGCCCTGTCAGCAGCAAGGATCCGACTGGCACCGCAGGAATGTGACAGCCCTGCTCACGGCTGGGAAAACGGGGCCTTGGGGGAACTGGGTGCCTTCCCCAGCTCAGGAGCAGGGGGCTGGATGTCCTCCCCACACCAGGAACTCCGGCACACTCCCCCTCCCACGTGAAGAGGGGTAGCTGCTTCCCTGGGTTTTCCCACCCCGCCCCGGGGGCAGAGTTCGGGTGTCTGCGGGGAGGGCTGGGGCTGGAACTCACCCTCGGCTTTGCTGCTGCTCCTGCTATTGCACTTGAGCTCTCTGCAAAGGAAGGGGTGTGCAGGGTCAGCCCCACACAGTGGGGGCTCATTTAAGTGCCCCCCACCCCCGTGCCAGTCCCTGCACGGGCCGTACCAGGGGCTGATCCC
>NW_005054436.1:229408-229932 GCF_000277835.1 Geospiza fortis | reverse complement strand
CTGCGGGCGCCGTCGCTGCCAGGCTGGCAGGGGCCGGAGCCCTGGGCACACGGGAACCACTCGGCTGGCGGGCTGGCACCGTTCTCCAGTGCGAGGGGCTGGCAGGCGACTGCGCTCCCATCTGCTCGAGAGAGACCCCGCACATCAGCCCAGCCGCCCCCTGCCCCGGGAGTGCCCCTCGCCCCGGCTGCCCTGGGTCCCCGCAGGGCTGGGCACGCCGTGTGCCTCCCGTTGACGCCTCCCCCTCGAAGCCACGGCCCACGGGGACACCCACGTTGTGCCCTTGGCCCCATCACGGGATGCCCAGGGTGGTGTTTTGGGGCAGGACAACCCTTTCCTCCCCACCGTGTCCATGCCTTGAACCGGGAGCTGCCCATATGAGATACCCACAGCATCTCCCGCCAGGCCGTAGGCACACGTGTGCTCATCCCCATGGATGTGCACATCGCTCAGGCGCGTGCAGAAAGCTCTGGCTCCCCGCCCTCCTGCAGAGGCACCCCCAGCCGCTGCCCGCGTGGCACACG
>NW_005054436.1:228809-229190 GCF_000277835.1 Geospiza fortis | reverse complement strand
CATCCGCATCCCCCCCTTTCCCCTTCTCCCCGCCAGCCTTTGGGCGCAGCGCTGGCACCGCGGAGCTGCGGGCACCTCGGTGTAAAGTTACACCAAGAGCTATGTGGAGCAGGAAAATATGTGCCAGAAAGACCGGTCTCGTCTCTGCTGAGGCTGCTGGTGTGCCCAGGGAGCTGTCGGAGGGGAGGCAGGCAGGAAGGAAACAAACGGGAGGTTTTCCAGAACAGCCGCCGAGAGCGGGTCCCCGCTGCACAGGCTGCGCGGCTCCAGGGGAGGTTCGGGGTGTCCGGGGGTGTCGGGAGTGTCGCGACGCCACCCCCCAGCTCTGAGCCGCCGTCCCCCGCTGTGTCCCTGGCGCACGGAGCTGCGGCTGCTTCGGCA
>NW_005054436.1:227786-228346 GCF_000277835.1 Geospiza fortis | reverse complement strand
CGGGGGGGTGAGGATGAAGAGCGGGGGGATGAAGCGGGCGAGATTGCAGTCACCTCCGCTTCCCACCTCCTGACCCCGCAGCCCTGCAAAGATAACAGCCCCCGAAGACTGCTGACTCGCCTCGCAGAAATCCAATATCCTCGCCTGGTGAACTAATCGACTACCTGGGCTCCCACCTCCCCTGCCCGGGCTTAATCCTGCTGCTGCAAAGCTTTAATTAGTTTAACGGTTTCAGGCTTGACGGAGGTTGGCGGCGAGAGGAATCAGAATCATGGAATGGTTTGGGTTGGAAGGGACCTTAAAGCTCATCTCCTTCCAGCCCCCTGCCAGGGGCAGGGACACCTTCCACCAGAGCAGGCTGCTCCAAGCCGGCAGGATGTCCTCCCACCTCCCCCGCTCCACCCAGACCAGGTTCCCCTTTGGCGGGAAGGGTGCCGTGGGGTGGCAGCACGCGTGTGCAGGGGGCTGCAGGCGCCCCAAGCCCCCCTGAGCTCCCCGAGGCTGCTGGCACCCAGCCCCGACCCGCAGCGCTGGCACAGGGCGGGCACGGAGGGGCCGCC
>NW_005054436.1:225734-226849 GCF_000277835.1 Geospiza fortis | reverse complement strand
CTCGCCGAGGGTTTCCGTGTTCCCCAGCCAGCCCCACTGGCCACCTCCTCCCTGAGCCACGCGGGGGGTCCCTCGGCTTCACCCCCTGCACGCCGACCTCCACATCCCCTCTAATTCAGCATCGCGGACCCCAAAGCACGCGGGCCCTGCTCCCTCCTCCTCCTCCCCTCCCTCATCCCCTGCCCTCCTCTCAAGTGGGGCACCCATCAGTGCCAGGCGTCTTTGGGGTCCTCTCCGGGCACCACTGGCAGCTCCCAGAGCCCCCACCCACCCTGGGCACCCACCAACCACCCTGGCACTGGGAGCAGGGCAGGAGCTGGGGGTTCGGAAGGGTGGGCACAGATGGGTGCTGGGGCACACAGTGCCCGCAGGCAGCCCTGACCCTTCCTTCAGTTGTCACCCCACGGCTGGAACCCTGCTGTCACATCCCCCCTGCCGTCACCACGTCCTCCCGCTGCCCTGACTCCTCTGCCATGCTCTTAATTAGGAGATGGAGCAGATGGCGCCTGGGTTTCATCTTAGGTAACGGGTCCAGACGAGCTGCTTGGCCGCCAGTTCCCTTTGTGGGGCTGGGAGAGGCTTTTTTGTGGTGCCCCCCAGACAGGGAGCTGGTGAGGGGCCCTGTCCCTCCAATGCACTGTGGGGATGCTGCAGGGACCCCATCCCTGGGTTCTGCCCTCTCACATCATCCCAGGGTGTCACATCCCCAGGGCAGGCTCAGACGCCCGCCCTGGCACTAGGAGGAGGGTCTGGGACCACTGGGCTATGAACAAGGGGTGCCAAAGGTCCCCACCACATCTCCTCATAACCCAAAGCTGCAGGAAGGTGGCTGGGGAGTTAATTTCCCTGCAATCCCCCTGGTCCTGGCTACAGGGACCCCAGGGACACCCCCATGCTGCTGGGGACGGTGCTGAGCCGGGGACATGGCCCTTCTCCTGGGCCTGGATGTGCCACTGGGGTCTCCTGGAGCACACCCACCCCTGGCTGGTGGCATCCCCCAGGCCTGGGGCTCCTGGAGCTGTGGCACCCTGGATGGGCTCAGCCCTCAGCACCAGAATGTGGCACAGTGCCCTTGAGGTGGGCAGGGGTGGGGAGGCCTGCTCAGGCTCCTATTC
>NW_005054436.1:224933-225713 GCF_000277835.1 Geospiza fortis | reverse complement strand
TGCTGCTGCAAGAAACCATTTCCCTGCAAGGACCTTCTCCCTCAGGAGAAACCATCTCCCCTGCAAGGACCTTCTCCCTCAGGAGAAACCATCTCCCCTGCAAGAACCATCTCTCCTGCAATGGCCATTCCCCCATAAGCCATCTGCCCTGCAAGGACCATCTCCCCTGCAAGAACCACGTGGCCTTCAAGCACCATCTTCCCCACAAGGACCATCACTCCTGCCATGACCATGATCTCCCCTGCAGTGATCATCTCCCCCACGAGAAACTGGGGGAGATCCCCATCTCCCCCTAATGACCATTCCCCCTCCAATGACTGTTACCCCTCAAAGACCATCTCCCTGTAATGCCCATCTGCCCTGCAAGACACCATCTCCCCACAACAACCAATCCCCCTCCAGCGACCGTCTCTCCCAGCAATCACATCCCACCAGTCAGGAGCTCCTTCCCTCGTGCAAGGACCCTCCCCTAGCACCCCCCAAACGTGGGTACCCCGCTGCCCCCGGGTGCTGGGGGCGCTCAGGTGACCCCCGTGGCATCACCCAGCGTGGATGCAGCCCCCAAATCCCTTGGTCGTGGAGGGGTCTGACCCCCCTGCCTGGCCTGGGGGGGCTCGGGAGCGGCTGACAGATGGACGGCAGCGATGGTGGCACCTCGGCCGGCTGGAGCCCAGCGCCGCAGTTCAGAGCTAGCAGGGAACGGGCTAAATTTAGCTCTTCCCTCGGTGCCATCTTTGTTCCCCCGCCCCGTCGAGCCGGCGCGGGAGGCGAGCAGCCCCC
>NW_005054436.1:221213-223938 GCF_000277835.1 Geospiza fortis | reverse complement strand
ATGCGGGTATGGAGGGGGTGCACCCACTGACAGGCCTGAATGCACACAGGATGGTCGAGCACATGCAGGTGTGTGCACAGGTACGTGCACGGGGGAGGATTTGCACACACGTGTGCAGACAGGGCTTGCACAGGTGCACCCACACACACCCACAGCAGCGTGGGCACACACAGGTACAGGGACACACGAGGAACCAGCGGGCACACGGGTGGGTCACACATGTGCCAAGCATGTACAGGTACGCCCAGACAGGTCCAGGAACACGCACAGGCTCTGGTGAGTGCACTATGGGTGCACACCTGTGTTACAGGTACGTGGACAGGTGTGTTGGCCCCTGGAGGTGCAGCACCCACCTCTGTGCACAGGATCACACCTGCCTGGAGGCACAACACCCCATGGCAGCACAGAGGAGCTGCAGGGACCCCCAGGCACCCAGAACACCAGGACAGCCACTGCACACCCCCATCCCATATCCTGGTGCTGGCAGGAGAAGCCTCTCGGGTTTGACCCCAAACACAACTCACCCTCCCCCGCACAGGCCACAGTGGTCCCCCAAAATCTGGGGGTGTGAAGAAGGGGTCTGTCAGTGCCACGCAGCGGGGACATGGATAGCGACGGGGAAACTGAGGCAGGAGCAGAGTGGGCAGTACCCGGGGTGCTGATGGGAACAGGGAGCTGCAGCCAACTATTCCAGAGGTCCTGTAGTGCCCCAGCCCCGGGCTGGGCTCCCACCCAGCTGCCCCCATCTCCGGTTACAGCGCGGCTCGGGCTCCCCGGGGAGGGGGATTGGAGCAGCCAGGTCTCCCTGCACCCACCCACGCCGCGCTGGCACCCCCGACCCAGCCCCCCGGAGCACACACACCCACAGACACACCAATGTTTGCTCTCCCCCCTCGCCGGGGAGCTCTCCATTAAAATTGGAAGAACACAACTTGCCGGCAGAGCCCCGGCGCGGATCGTACACAGCCTGTCACTCACACATCACTTTGTAGATGCCCATAAATTGCTTCATTACCTCTTCTAATTGAGGAGAACGCAGCTGCTGTGGGGCGGTGACGGAGCGCCTTCCCTTTGAAGGATGCCTCGCTCGCCAAAGATGGGTCCGGCAGAGCCGCAGAGCCCCGGCAACATCCCAATAATAATAATAATAGTAATAATAACCATAATGACAGTATCCACGCAAAATCCCCTGGAAAAGGGCAGTGGGACTCCCATGTGATGGAGTCTGATTGAGGGAGGGGGCTGAGGGGCTCGGTGGCCCTGACTGGTGGGGAAACTGAGTCACAGGGAAGGATGCACCACGCACATGGAAAGGGCGGGCATGGAAAGCCCTGCATCGCATTGGGACCCTGAAGGGGAACACGGTGGTGACAACATTTAGGGAAAACCCAAACTCGGGGGATTGAGCATCTCCCTACCCGCAGACTTGGGGGGCCAGGAGGATGCACAGCACCACCCAAAACTCCCTGGAGAACTTCCCACCCTGCTCAAGGGCTTCATTCTCCCATCTTGGCCGGCACGACGCCGGGGTCCTGCCACCCGCGGGTGCCCCGTTCCCCTGCACCCCATCCCCACGGGGGCCCCCCGTCTTTGTCTGGCGGCGGCAGGCGGCTGCGGCTGGGCTCGGTCCCCTTGCAGGATACTGCAGAAGGATTTACTGTATTGCAGCTTGTGCTGGCTGCAGCCCAGCGCACAATAGATTAGCTGTAGCCCAGGGCAGCACGTTGCGGGGGAAGGAAGGTGGGATTCATCCGGCTGCAGATTGCAGGGCATTTGCTGCAGTATCCTGCAGGATCCGGACACTCGCTCCGGACACCCCAGCACCCTGCTCCAGCCTGGCACGGGGACCTCGAGGGGCTCCTGCAGCCCCCTCCTCATCCCCTTCACCAAATCCTACAGCAGGAACGTTTCTCGTGGCCACACGGGCTGGGGGACACCCGGCTTGTTCCCTGTCCCCATCTGGAGGTCTGGAGGGGCTGCAGTCCCCGATGGCACACGGGTGCTGCACAGGGGGACACCGGGGCCCCCCTTGCTGGGTGCACAAAGCTGGTGCAGGGAGGGAGCCAGGGACTGCAAGCAGCACTAATTGATCGCGATTAATTCAGCTCCTACCTCCTCGGGTGGCAGGAGAGATGCTGAGACACAAGCGCAGCCCACAGAGCTCCCCAAACAGGCTCTGCTCTCCCCTGTGCCCCCCTTCCCCCCCGGGGGACCGGTCCCTGCGGGTGTGGGGGTCTCTGGTGGGTGTCCAGCTCCTGCTGCTGCCTCAGAGGTGCTGGGGAGGGGTCCTTGGTGTGGAGGCACATTCCCGGGCGCTGTTTGAGGGTGAGGGTCCTGCTAGCACACCACCCGTCCCCCTGAGATGCAGGGATTGCACACAGGGAGATGATACTGGGGTGATGGCACAAGGGAGCAGATGGGCCGGGGTCACTGATGGCCTCGTGGTGACACCGTGACATCTCCAGCATGTCACCAGCCAGTGGGTGCAAACCAGGGGACGCAGGAGCGCTGCTGCCGCCTCCTCCAGGAGCCAGATGCCGCCCCACGGGGATATCAGGCACCCTGTGGGCTCCCCGCGGGCGCCGTGGGCAGGGGGGCTGCGCTGCGGGCGGGGGGACCCCGGTGACCGTCTGGATTTGGAGGGGTTTGGAGCCTGCAGATTCCGGCTCCATAATCCTACGTGGGATGCAGTTTCCACAGCAACAGCGGGTCAGAGGGCAGCGAG
>NW_005054436.1:220346-220729 GCF_000277835.1 Geospiza fortis | reverse complement strand
CAGCGCCCTCTTCCCATGGGCTCTGCCTTTGTCCCCATGGCTGTGGCTGTGCCACGCGTGGGCAAGCAGGAGCACAGAGGCTGTGCCAGCGCCACTGAGCAGGGTCACCGCCATCGCCGGCCACTTCCATTCCTGGTCACCTCCTCTACCTCCATCCCCGGCCACCTCCATCCATCTCTGTTCCCAGCCATGTCCCCGCAGGCACACCCAGGGAGCTCAGGGGGTGCCCTGCACGCCACCACGGCCCCCTCCCGACTGACAGCACACTGCACACCTCCCCACGGCTCCATCCCCATGGGGAAAGGAGCCCACGGTGGCGCCCGGGCACAAGGCATGAGCGCCCACCCTGCCCCGGGAGGCTTGGCCAGGGCTGGCACAGGCGC